>NC_064292.1:52265451-52640250 GCF_019186545.1 Solanum stenotomum
TCTGGGCCAACCTTACTTGTACCATCATCACGAGGCCTCTTTCGACTCTTCTCAATTTGTCTTAGCAGGGTTAAACCCGATGGTGGAACAGGCGCAGGTCTATGCTCTTCAAAACCATTAAAAGACTTTTTGTTGTATCTATATTTGTGATCATGTGGCAAAAATTGACGATGTCCCATAAAGCAATATTTTCTACCAAACTTTAGCCTCATAGAATCTGTTTCATAATTACATGATGGACAAGTAAGTGATGTATGTGTATTCCATCCAGACAAGTTGTCAAGACCTGGAAAATCACTTATGGTCCACATCAATGCAGCACGCAATTGAAACATTTCCTTCGTTGAGCAATCATAAGCATTTACACCACTCCACAGTTGCTTTAACTCAGCAATTAAAGGTTGCAAGTAAACGTCAATGCTATTTCCAGGCATTTTAGGACCAGGAATTATCATTGACATGATAAGAGAAGATTGCTTCATGAAACACCAAGGAGGATAATTATAAATATACAACATTACAGGCCAAATGCTAACATTGGAACTTAGATTTCCAAATGGATTGAAACCATCTGTAGCTAAAGCAAGTCGCACATTACGAGTCTCCGAAGCAAAGTCCGGATAGAACGAATCAAAATGTTTCCATGCTTTGCCTCTCTAGGATGTCGTAATAACCCATCTGGATTAGCTTTTGTAGCATGCCACTTCAAGAGTTCGCAGTTTTAGAGCACTTGTATAGCCTTTTCAGCCTAGGTATAAGTGGGAAGTACCGCAACACTTTAGCTGACTTTGGTTTCTTTCTATGTTGGTCATCAAGTATAACATTTGCACCAATATCATTTTCATTTGACATAAACCTGGAAGTATTACAGACCTTGCATTTATCTCTACTCTCATCCTCTGATGATCCCCAATATAACATACAATGGTTTGGACATGCATCAATCTTTTCATAGCCCAAACCTAACTTCTTAATCATCTTTTTTGACTCATAAAATGATGATGGTAGTTTCACATGGGGAAATGCATCTTTTAAAAGATCAAGAATCATTGAAAATGTTTTATCTGTTGCACCACATAAGACCTTAATATGATAAAAACGAACAATGAATGACAACTTACTATATTTTGTACAACCATCATAAAGTTCTTGATTCCCATCCTCCAACAACTTCTTAATTTTCTCTGTCTCTTCTTGACTCCTCTCTTCAGAACCTCTAGAATTGTCATTATTTGGTAGATTTGATGGATCATTATTGTCAAAGATACCAAAAACATCATTCAACATATCATTCATAGGATATTGTCTAGTCGACTCATTTTGTACTTGGGATATTGATTCTACATTGCATTGAACATGTTTTTCACCATGCATATGCCAATATGTGTACTTTTCTGGAAACCCCCTTTGAAGCAGATGACTGAATACTTCAGCTCTATTGCACATAACAGAAAATCCACATATAATACAAGGACATAAAATTTTTCCATCAATAGATGCATTTGAAAAGGCAAATTCCAAAAATTGAACTACACCATCTGAGAATTCTTTCGATTTAATTGGACTCTCAATCCAACTCTTGTCAATCATGTTGGAATGAAGCTGTTTAAGATACGAAAAAACACAAAATATGACTAAGCTTTTTACAAATGCACAATATATGAGAAAGTCATCCTTTTTTCCAAGCTTTACAGAATCAAATTATTTGAAGATTTCTTGTCCACCAAAGATCTTTCTATCCATGTGATCCTATGCTAAAAGATGTATACTGATACAAATTTGGGGCAATAGTCATTTACGTTAATTGGATGCTAATCATCAAAAGGGGTTTTCACATGCATAACTCTTCAAACTTATATAATTCTTTTGAGGTTTGGATTATAAGTGACTTTAATTTAAATGGATCTTACTGTCTTAAATTATTCGAACAATAAAAGTAACAATATATGAAAGTTGTAAATACTTGAGACCTTGCATTTTATTATAGCAGTGGGACTTTGTTATCTATAATGTTGCTTGAGCCGAGGGTCTTTCAAAAACAACGTATCTACCTCTATGACGTAGGCTTAAGGTCTATGTGTACTCTACCCTCTCCAAACCACACACTGTGGGATTACATGGGGTATGCTATTATTGTTGACTTTGTTACCTATAATGAACCATAACAATTGTTCTTGTTTTCACAGTTTAGAAAGTTTCTTTACATGACAATTTGTAAAGAATTTTAACTGACCTACAAAGATATCTTTACAGGTTTATCATTTCCTTTAACGAGCCCACGAAACTCAAAGGCCATAGGAATCAGCCTAAGCTACGTCTGATATGACTGAACAGGATGAGATCCTATTTTCATGTATCATTTCTTGTAAACTAAGAGAGAGAATTGGCTTTAATTTTACTTAGATTCTCATTTGGGACTGCTTAATCTCAATTTGGGGTTAATTTTACTTCTTTTTATTCTTTCAGCAGATTATTCTACTTTGAAATTGCTAAATTATGACAAATCCTTAATGTATATTGATTCTTCAGTATTAATCTTTCTCATCACTCACCTCATCAAAGTGGGAAAAACAGAGAGTATATCGTAATAGAAATTTGAAAATTGCACCCGACAAAATTGAAGCAAACAGAAAAAAATTGATAAAACAATGGAGGTTTGTAGAATCTATGTACCTAGATCGAGGTTCGTACCAGAACTGCGATGCGAAGCAATCGTTTTCCGCTGGAGAGACGTGCTGCTGCAATTGTTTTTGGGGAAGATGAACCAGTCGGTTCTGATATTTTAGGGATAAGTACTGGATTGGAGAGACGCTGCAATTCTTTTCTTCTTTTTATTTTTGGTAAAAATAAAATTTTATGAAATTAATGGAGGGAATGGAAAAAAGGGAGGGAGACTATACCCGCGTGATTTTGCCACAATATTTTAGTGACAATTCTTAATATGTGGAGAAAATTATATTTGTCTATTAATTTAGCTCCGGTTTATTCAACTGTGGCTCAATAACCGTGGCTAAATAGCGCTTTTTTGGTAGTGACGTATATATACAATTACAATTAACCTCTCTCCTTTCTCTGACCTTTCTCGCTCGCCTCTATAACATCCGGCAATTTGAAATAACTATGAAAAAGCTTGAAATTGGAAATAGTCATTTTTGGAAGAAAATTCAAAATCTGGAAATTTGGTTTAGTGTGGGAAATCAGTGAGTTTTGGCCAACTTTGATCAGTCACAACTCCTAGCTAAGGGTGAGTTAGGAGTAGTTCCAGTTATGATTGCGAAGCTTGTGGAATGATCTTTCCAACGCCACCGAGTTTGCTCGATTCCGAGTTCGTATGAACGAGTTATGCCCTTTGAAAGTTGGGTAGTTGGCAGGAAATCCGTCCAGAAATTTTAAGGACATTTTGGTCTTTCCCTAGCTATTTCTTTTGGGGTTATATTGTGGTGTTAGGCTGATTTTTGGATCATTTTGGTCCCATTCTAAAGAGTGAGAACTAGGGCTTGTGAGTGAAGAGGAGAAGAAGAGAAGAATGAGGAGGATCAAACAAGTTTCCGTCACAGATCGTCGTGGATATCGTCGGGGGTGATCCCTACTAGGTATGTGAGTTCTTAGTGTTGGGTTGATCCTTTCCCCACACACCAAACTTATTTTTATTATTGAGAAAAGATTGGATATGTTGTTGAAGTTGTTTGGTTGTGTTGTTGATGTTGTTGATAGTGTTGTTGAAGTCCCTTGTTGATTTGGGCATGTTTCCAGTTGTGTTTTGGGTTGAAATCTATTGTATGTTGAGGGATTTATGATTCTAAATGTTTCGGGTTAGAAACCTTGGAGTTTAGAAGGTCTAGAGTTGGAGAAAAGAAGGAGAAAAGTCGAAGTTGTCGGGGAAAAGGGGTGGTGCGTCGCGCCTTGCATCGCGCCCCAAGAAGTGTTCTGAACTTAACCCCTTGGGGCACCGCGCCCTACAGAGCGCCTCAGCTGGCCTTCTGAGCTTCAAAGGCTGGTGCTCCGCGCCTTGCAGAGCACCAAGGACGCCAAGTTCCCCCATTCTTTTCACACTTTCTCATGCATGTTCCTTGGTATTGTACCTATGTTTTCTAGTTGTTTCCAACACTCCAAGGTACGTTTAAACGTCAAGAACTCGTCCATAACATATGGTCAAACACCTTGAATTTCATAATTCCAATTCAAGGAGAGTTAGTTTCCGAGTCAAGTGAAATTAAGAGTTAAGTCTAGAAGTTAAAAAAAATGAGTCAAAGCAAGTCTTTAAAGTTGTTCAAGAGTCTTTATTGAACGTTTTAACTTTATTCTAAGGCTCAAGTTGCAAGGCAAGCAAAAAGTATAGAGTTTCAAGTTAAATCAAGAACATAAAGTTGAGTTCATTTCTCAAAGTTATTAGGGAACTATGTATTCCCAAAGAAGTTTTAAAGAAATGTTTTTACATTTAAACAAGGTTGGAAACTGAGATTTCCAAAGAGCCTTCGGGCTAGTTTTTGAGTAATTATCTCAAATCAGCAGGAAGACATATGTTTTAAAAACATAAGAGCCAGTACATTTTTGGGAGTAGTATTGAGCACCGAATTGGGAGAGCGTTCAAAGAACCCACAGTCCCCATAGAACCATGTTAGCCACCATGGGTAGAAAATGATCATACTTTTAGATGAATCATTTTCCAGATAGACTAGTGGATCCATTAGGCAGTTCAGGTCTTGTACCTTTGGCCGGGTATAGGATGCTCTGGCAGCGTGAGGTCGATCACTGTATCATCACTATAGCTCTTATGTGATGGTTGTCGGTAGAGAAACTCCCACAGCAGTTATTGTATTTTCATACACAGAAAGTATTATATTTTTATATACATCAGTTCATTTGTATTTCTATATACATCTCAGGCTTATTATATATTTGTATACACACAGAGTTTATAACATGTTTTAAGCAATCTTTCTTTATATCGCACTTGTTTTAAAATTGTCTTATATTGAAAGAAGTTAGTCAGGTTGAGTTGAGTTGAGCCAGGTAAGCTATTCAGTTTCTTCCAGATTTCCTTCTAGCATATGTTGCTTAGTTTTTCCAGCTCGCATACTCGTACATTCAATGTACTGATGTCAGTTGGCCTGCATCTTATGACGATGCAGATACAGGTACCCCGGATCAGCATCCTGCACGTCGTTGATCCAGCTGAGCACTCCAGAGTCAGTGGTGAGCCTCCTTGCATTTCGGAGGACTCAATTATTTTGTATTCTTAGTTTTGTTTTATTAGGGTGCTGCGGGGTTTGTCCCAACATCCATCTCAGTATTTTAGAGGCTTCATAAACAGTCAGTCAGTTAGTTTTTTAGTCTCTCATCTATGTATATATGTAAATATCCTATTTTGAGATTCGAGTTGCCCTTGTGGCCAGATTTTTATAAGTTAAGTTGTTGTGTAACCTGACATTTGCATTGAATTATTCTGTTGAGTTAGGCTTCCGCTGAGTTAAGAAAGTCAGGCCAAGGGTTCGCTTTGGGCCAGAAACGGTCTCCAGGTGTCGGTCCTGCCTAGGGTGTAGGCTCGGGGCGTGACAGCCTCTCTCTTCTCTCTCTCAATCTCACTCGCATCTCTCCTCCCTCTGCCAATCTCTCTGGCCAGATATACAAAACATATGTAGATCAATTACATATATACAATTATCTGACAGATATACAGATACAATTCACATCTCTCCACTCTCTGCCCGCCTCTCCCAATCTCGCTCGCCTATCTCCTTCCTCTCCCAATCTTGCTCAACAGATATACAAATACATATTATGTATACCAGTTACATAAATAGAATTATTTGATTGATATACATATACAATTCACCTCTCTCCAGTCTCTGCCCTCTCTCGCTCGCCTCTTTCCTCCCTCTCGGAATCTTGCTCGTCACTCTCCTCCCTATAACATGTAGCTATGAATCGTAATTAGCAAACTATAGCTATGAAGTGTAATTAAGCTATTTTTGAGTGGTTGTGTAAAAGTTCCCCATAGATATATTAGTTTATGAACGAATTAGTTATTCATTTATTACTTATTTGTATTCGTTATTTCATCTTATATTCTGCATAAAATTGTACATAGATTCTTTCACATGTATTAGTTATACACTTTTCTAAATTGCAAATCAAATATCGTGTTGATTTTATACATGCATAGTCTTAATCAACTATCAAACATGATATTATTCATACAGAATGTAATACATATATAATATTTCTCCCATCAGCTATCAAACCACCCTAACCCCTTAATGGATATGACTTGGGTCTGTTATCTATTTAATTTTATGTTGAGCACAAATTACTTCATGTATTCATATAGGGTAATGAATTATTTGCGTGATTGGCATAAATAAATTGATTTTGTGACACTACTTAAATTTTGACATTGTTAAAATATGTTTTGCAAATTATTTTATGAGTCGAACTCGAAGTTTGCCACAAGTTATAATAAATGTGCATGCTAGTCTTGCCATATTTGTTGTGGATTGTTATGACTTTAATAAGAATTGTGTTGTAACTTTAAAATAAATTATTCACTTGTCTTAACAAATCAGAGATAATATCATAGATGGTCACTCAACTATAGATTTTTTTTTCCTCAGAAAGTCACTTAACTTTGATTTTTAACTCAAAAGTCACTCAATTTTGGATTATTTTCTCAGAAAGTTACTCAACTATGGTCTCTTTTCTCAGAAAGTCACTCAACTTTGATTTTTAACTCAAAAGTCACCCAACTATGAATATTTTACTTACAAAGTCACTCAAATTAAAGACAGTTATTTAATTGATTTTTTCAATTAAATTTTATTGACATAATTTTTTATCAAAACCAAAATATTAAGAATTAAATAAATGTCCATTTAAACCATTTAATGTCCACCTATTTGATCCGTCCCATTAAAAATATAACAGTGACCCCTTTTATTTTACCTTTTCCTCCCAAAATTATTATCTTATGCGTTTTTTATTTTTTTTAGTTAAACAAAATAATTAAGTTAAGAATTAGATTTTTAAGAAATTTTTTGGATAATATTAATCAATAATATAACTGAAGGTTTTGACCAGAACATGATGGTCCGTAATGACGTCCTAATATTTTTGTAATGAAGCATAATTATTTTTAATATTATGTCTAATATTTTACTAGTAATTATTTAGAATATTATATCTTATATTTTACCAGTGACCAATAAATACTAATCATTTGATTTACATATAATTTTAGCACCTTATTAATGATGTTAACAACATATTATTGTAATAAATAAAGAAATGACATTAAGTCGAACAGTTCAACTTGTTGTTTAATTTGAGTGCATTTTATAACTGTCTTTGTGTTATATTCAAAGTTTAAAATTAAACCTATCAAATCATGCACCTCATTAGTTAATTAAAAAAAACGCACAAGAGATAAAAGGAAATAATTTTGGGGGGAAAAAGTAAAATAAAAGGTTGAGTGACTTTGTAAGTAAAATATTCATAGTTAAGTGACTTTCTGAGAAAAACATCTTATAGTTAAGTGACTTTCGAGTTAAAAAATAAAGTTGAGTGGCTTTCTGTGAAAAGAGTTCATAGTTGAGTAACTTTTGAGTTAAAAACCAAAGTTAAATGACTTTCTGTGAAAAGAGTCCATAGTTGAGTGACTTTTGAGTTAAAAATCAAAGTTAAGTGACTTTCTGAGAAAATAGGTCATAGTTGAGTGACCATCTGAGATATTACCATAAGTTTTAATGGATAAACAAGACTCATATTATCAAAAGTAACGAATCCTTAAAACTGTATTACATAAACTGTTTAGTAATTTTGATATAGTTTTTCACAAAACTTAACCAATCGTCAAAACTTCACAGATCGTGAAAACTTGCATCTTTGTATAGATATTACTACAGGATTTTGCTTCGAAATTAGTCCAAATGACTAGAGCATAAACAATATTGTAAGAAGTGATTGCCTGCATAAATATCCGTGAAAAAAAGGAAAAATTCGCGGTTAAGCAAATTCATACTACTTAATTACTCATCATAGCTATAGTTTATTATAATTACGACTCACGACTAACATTAACCATTAATTACGTGAGCTGACTTCGAGTTTGTATATTAGCCACGTCATTTGTATAATTCACAACTAACAATTTTTTGTTTGATTTATATTTGTATATGACGATGATTTTCTTTGGTTTTTCAATTTTGTCATCATATACATTCAATTTTTTTGTGTATAACTTTTTAAAGTTTGTATAAACGAGTAGTTTTCGAAATTTGTATGATATAATTTATATAATGTTATTTGTATAAAATATTTTGTATAATTGTTTAAAGTTCATATGTTTATGTTTGTATCAATTCGTTATTTCAAGTTTTATTATATTTGTATAATTTCAGACTTTATATTACTCAATTATACAAAAACACGCGAATTATACAAATTATTGTCCTCTATCCTCTCTCTCCCAATCTCGTTCGCCTCTCTCCTCTCTCTCCCAATCTTTCTCTCCAGAATATACAAATACATATGTATAATATACAATTATCTAATCGATTTACATATACAATTCACCTCTCTCTCTCCTTGCCCTCTCTCGCTCGCCTCTCTCCTCCCTCTCCTAGTCTCGCTTGCCACTCTCCTCCCTATAACATGTAGCTACGAATCGTAATTAATAAACTATAGCTATGAAGCGTAATTAAACTATTTTTGAGTGGCTATACGCGAAAATTCCTAAAAAATGTTTTGACTTTATAATAATATTGGGTTGCCTTCAATTTGATTTTGAAATCCAAATGGGTTCATAGGTGGGTTCTATATCCTTGATAAATGGGCCTCCAGCTTTTCCAATCCATTTTTGGGCCACTTATCCTTTTACTTCAGCCCAATTTTTTTTTTGGGGCCTTTCTTTTTCGGTCTAGTCCTGCTTTGATCCTTCGGAAGACCTTATAAAAATCTTAAAATTAAAAGTGAAGGTGTTTTACCACCCGAACAACCCTTTTGTCTATCTCACTAAGATTTGTGTCTCGATCCATTCACTTTTTAATTAAAAAAAAGCACTCGAAAGCTTTTTCAGATGTTCCTAATATTGAATTAGTTTATTATTATATTCTACACGGTTTCTAACTATGTAGATCTTATTCAATCAAAAAATTAACAAAACAATGCGTAAATAAATTTATATAAAAATCAAATTTGAATGTTCTGTTGCAAGAGTGAAACAGAGCTTTTTTCACACAATACGTTTTTATGTGCCACATTTAAAAAATAATAATATATGTTTATTAGTGGTTCAATTTGAGATAATGTTACGGCATATTTTTGAAGTCACAAAATACTTTTAAGCAGTATGCTATGACATGTCTTAAATTACATAATTTTTTAAAAGGCATAATACATACTTCAAAATATTCTATTTAAATATTCGAGCTTATATAAGCTCTTATTTCAATCACCTTTAACTCCTAATTTTAATGGGAAACTTTCTATTTAAATCTTTTAGCAAGTTGATTGTGTTTTGATTAGTCTATGCATAAAATATGCCATTTATTTAATTATATGTATTCGCTTTAATTACTCGTAAAACATTATATATTTTCTACTTAAAATTGATGTATAACTAAAAAAATAACATCTTTTATTTAATTAATTTTAAAATAACAATTAATTAAATCAAAATATTTAACTGAAATTTCGTAATTTATGATTACATAAATATTTATAATTTATTTTATATTATAATTTTTTTAAAACTTTGTTAACTACTAAATTTTGTGTTGAAGCAAATAATATCATACAAAATAAGACGGTCAATTTGTAAATAGAAACTTATTAAGTGGACAAAATTGTGAACGTGGCGAACGAATAGAAGCTTGCCGTTTCAAACTCCAACTACGTGTCTTATAACAAAGTGAATAATTTTGCATGCAACATTTAAGACTACATTCCCCAAATTGCCCCTCCACACCCATTCCTTCACTCGATAAATTGAAGCTCGACTATTTCAGATTCGCGCCACATAGTATTCAGTCGAAGTGAAGCACTCTCTATCATGTATTTTTTTTATACTTAATGTTTGAATCTGAGACATCTGATTAAAAAAAGAGCAGTCTCATCTCCTACACCATATTCGTTGGTGGTCACAAATTCTTTCATGTTACCTCCATTTCAACTTATTCACTATAATTTTTCAAACTTGAAATATTATTTTCGATAGACTCTCGACTCAAGTGAATATCAAATTATTATTTTTATTAAATCTAACTTTATTTATTGTTCAAATTATTTTTAATATTGTCAAATGACCAAAATGGTAATTCTACCACCTTGTCACATGAAACCATTTGCCTATTTCTTCTTCACTAAAACTCCAAAGCAAAAAACTTCAACCATTAGCCAAAGCACAAAAAAAAAATGGCAAAAGGAGGTGGTCTAACCTACGCTTTAGCTGTTACAATTCTAACATGCGCATTTTCTCTACTTCCCTTTCACCATACATTAGTTGCAGCAGCAATTCCAGAAGAATTCAAAATCCGGCAAGTCACCGACGATCAAAGTCCAACAACCACCGCGCACGGCGGAAGCAACCACCACCTCCTCGGTACTCCCGCGGAGCACCGATTCAAGTCATTCATACAGGAATACAACAAAGAGTACAGTACACGAGAGGAGTACATACACCGCCTCGGAGTTTTCGTTAAAAATCTCCTGAGGGCGGCGGAGCACCAGGCTTTGGATCCTACGGCTGTTCATGGAGTCACGCAGTTTTCCGATCTGACGTCGGAGGAATTTGAGAGGATGTATATGGGTGTTAAAGGTGGTGATCGGATCTCCTTGTTGGGAGAGGTTGGGTCTCACGCGCCGCCGATGGAAGTGAAGGATTTGCCGAAGAGTTTTGATTGGAGAGAGAAAGGTGCGGTTACTGACGTGAAGATGCAGGTGAGAATTGTACAGTATACTGTTATCGTATTATTTGTTGTTGTTCTCTTGTTCATTATTTTCAGCAGCATGACTTGTTCGCTATTAAATTTGGTTAACTTGAGAACTAGCTCGGGATTTTACAGTTGAAACTCCAAGCTAGTTCCAGGTAAGACCGAGTACACACTACCCTCCCGACTCTCACTTGTGAGATTACATTCACGGGTATGTTGGTGTTGTCAAACAAAAATAAGTTGTTTGAGCAAAAGTTACCGAGTTCGGGCTTCTACTAATGTGATAGTAGTTCAGTTTCATTTTTATCGGGCTATTAGTTTAGGCGACATTTGATAGCGGGTTTGGAGGTAAGTTATGCAGAGTTATGCATGTATTAAATCCTACATAACTAATACCACGTTTCCTAACTGGGATCATTTGATAGCGGGTTTGGAGGTAAGTTATGCATGTATTAAATTTTGAATAACTAATACTTCCTCTGTCCAACAATATTTGTCTACTATCGACTTTGCACAATTCTTAATAAACTATAAATGGAAGAGTTGATATAATAAATACAATGTCTTGAAAAATATAATAAAAAATAATTAGGAGCTAATGTAAAAATTTATTTATTGATTTCATAAAGTAGACAAATATTGTTGGATATCCTTCGGGGTGACCTAGTGGTTTGGGCTTGGAACTTTCATGTTGGAGGTCTCAAGTTCGAAACTTCTTGCCAGCGAAAGCAAGGGGGTTTGTCTTCTGGGTTGAGCTCGTCGTGCCGGGCTTACTTAGTGCGTGTTACCTCTCCTATGTGGTTTGCGAGCTATTGCATAGCTAGGAGCTTTTACCCTGTGCACACCCAAAATAAGTAGATTTCTTATAATATATCCATACATTATTAATATCTATCTCTAATTACTCTATAGATGACCTGATTGCATGTGGTATAAAAAATCAAAACAGTTACTACAATGAACTACTATATGAAAATATTACCACTAAACTCGGAAAATTAAGGATACACTTCATTAAGCAACTCCAATAAATTGACAGCCTATTCGACAGTACTCGCACTACTACTAAATGATTATAAGGAATGTAGTTTAGATAGGCAATATTTGTACTATTTCAGTATTTGAACAAATGACTTGAAGCTTATACTTTGAACAATTCTGTTTTGGTAGTTAACAGAACACATTTGTTCGGCGGTAGTATTGATTAACAAACATCACTGTGGCTTTTAATGATACATAAACGTTCATACTTCATACCAATGCTCATACTTCATACCATTTGGATGATCAATGCAGGGGTCTTGCGGCTCATGCTGGGCGTTTAGTACGACTGGATCCATTGAAGGAGCCAACTTCATTGCCACTGGCAAGCTTCTAAATCTTAGTGAGCAACAGCTTGTAGATTGTGATAACACGGTTAGCTCTTCTCTGATTTTTTGTATAACAAACGTGCTGCTTTGTGCCTTTGTTTAGTACTTGATATATGCATGACTGATCGCCTCTCTTTTTTTCCCTTCCGAAGTGTGATAAAAAGGACAAAAAGGCTTGTGATTCCGGGTGCAGGGGAGGCCTAATGACAAATGCATACAAGTACTTAATCAAAGCAGGAGGAATAGAAGAGGAAGATTCATATCCATATACCGGTAAACGTGGCGAATGCAAGTTTAGCCCAGACAAAGTCGCGGTAAAAGTCTCCAATTTCACCAATATTCCCATCGACGAACAACAAATCGCTGCTTATTTAGTCAATCACGGACCTCTCGCAGGTAACCACTAAACCATCTCTCAATATGATATGTGCATGAAGATCTCCTTTAGTCTAAAAGGTGCTTGAAACTTTGTTGTGTGTAGTCGGGTTGAACGCGGTGTTTATGCAAACGTACATAGGAGGTGTCTCCTGCCCGTTAATATGCGGAAAGAGGTGGGTTAACCATGGCGTATTGCTAGTCGGTTATGGCTCAAAGGGGTTCTCGATTCTGCGTTTGAGCAACCAGCCATACTGGGTAATAAAGAACTCGTGGGGGAAGCGATGGGGCGAAAACGGGTACTACAAGCTTTGTAGAGGACATGGGATGTGTGGAATGAACACAATGGTTTCTGCTGTTATGACCCAAACCTCCTAAGAAGATAAATTAAGCTAGCTTAGTCTATAGTCTCTCTACTCCTAAACTTTTTCAAGTTAAAATAAATTTGTATTAAAGTTCTTAAAACTTTAGGTACATGTATTATGAAGCCCTTTTTTTCTCTAAGACTTGAAAGTTAGCTTGGCCCAATACAACTATGGATGCTATTTTGTGTTTTTTATTGTTTAATGTTGTGAAAATGTCTTTGTAATCTGTTTGATTTATTGCTCATGTTACTTCTTGACCTATTTTAGTAGTATTTTGGTGAAGGTTAGAGGATTTATCGAAATCACTATTTTTTTTTTAATTATGATTCCAAATTGCAGATTAGTTTTAGCCTTTTAGGTTCTCAATAGATGGGCTAAGGCCCATTAACAATTTTGAGAGGATGCACTCCTGAACTAGGTGGGCCATAGATGAGAACTATATATGGGCTGAAATATATTGAAAAAGAAAGGTAAAATTATACGTATAAGTAATCATATACTAGTTAATTAACTAATATAGTTATAGTTTTAATTAATTACAATTTACGGCTTGCAGTTGCACTTACGTGTGCCTCTCTCCTCTCTCCTCTCTCCTCTCTCCTCTCTCCCTTATCCCCTTTCTCCTCACTTATACAATACAAATACAAAGTATATAAATATAAATTATACATATATAATTATATGATATATATACAAATGAAATCGCTCTCCATTCTCTCGCTCGTCTCTCTCCTCCCTCTTTCAATTTTGCTCGCCAGATATACAAATAAATATGTATATCAGTTACATATATACAATTATTTGACAGATATACATATACAACTCGACAGATATACATTCACAACTCACTCTCGCCCTCACTCGCTCGCCTCTCTCCTTAATTTCACAATCTCACTCACCTCTCTCCTCCCTCTGCCCTCTAACATGTAACTACAAATCGTAATTAACAAACTATAGTTATGGAGCTCAATTAAAATTATTTTAGTGGTTATTTGTGAAAACTTAACTCATAACTTTTTATCTTTTCACTCGAGTCTGATATGGTATCTATTGGAGTTTCATTATTTCAAATTTGTGTTGCGTAGGGCTCTATTTGAAAAATCCTCTTTATCAAGGAAACAACTTCTGCTTTTACCGGGAAAAAAAAAACTTTTTCATTCTTCTAAAATTTGGCCAAATACATATATTTTTAAAAAATATATTTTAAAATATGCACTTTTGACTTTAGAAAAGCTTAGGATTGTTTATTGATGTGTGATTCCATGAGGTTCTAGAAAATGTACCAAAAAGAAATAGGCTACTAGAAGAAGAGTTGGTCAATTAACTAATCCATTTTCGGCTTTGAATTTAAATTAATCGAGTTTTAATGAAAATGCTTTAATATCAAATAGAAAAGAAAAAAATAGAGATTATTTCTCATAAAATGCCACACAATAAATTTACTACTATATATAGTATCAACTTTCAACAACCAACCATTAACTATTGTTTGTTGAAACTCTTTTTATTATTAATTAATTGACTAACTAAGTTAAGCTAATTGACAACTTTTGCCAAACTATATAATAAAGTGGAGACACCTCTATATTTCAAAGTTATCCATTTTATATTTTTGGTAAGGAAATTTAATATTTTTGCCATTTTTGATTAAATAATTTTGTATTTTTGTCATCATATCCACTTTATATAAATTTTTTATTATTATCTTTTACTGATGGTGACAAGTTATCATATGTAGCATGATTTGTCAATGATAAATTCGTTTAAAAAATTGTTTGAAAAAGAAACTCTATTTTATTTTAGAAAAAAAAAAACATACCTCGTGTTGCACGCAATCAACCATTTACGTTAATGTAAAATAAAATAATATATATAGAATTAAGGAAAACAAATAATTATAAAATAAAGCAATCAGATATACCTAAAAAAATGTTGCAAAGATTAATATTTTCTTGATTTTCTAAAAGCGACACGTATTTTGCTCTAAGTTTGTTTAGTTAAATTTACAAACGAAATGGATTAAAAAGAAAATTATGCCTCAATCTCAAGCTAGAATAGGTAATTTATATTAATACTATTCATATTCACTTATTTAAATTTATCTCAATTAAAAAATTTAAGCATTTTCAAATTTCAAGCTATATTGTTTTTTTCTTATTTATGTTGATGGAATATATCAAATATTTTATAAAATTAGTTAAAATTCACATAAATTGATCTGAATACTATATTAAAAAAAAATTAAATATTTCATCTTTTTAATATTATTTGTCTACACTTTTTGTAACAAAAACAAAAACAAAAAAGAAATGACTCATATCAATTAAAAACCAAAATTTATTTTTCCATGCCCCCACCATAGATTCAATTAGATTCTATTTTACTTTTAATTCCAAAAAAGTCCAAATCACAACAAAAAGGAAAAGACAAAAACACCCTTGTCAATATAGTTGGTGCAGGGTGTTTTTAGTCAATTCACACAACACATCGCTTTATCCTCTTACAAAGACAAAAAAAACCACGTCATATAGAAAATGATAGAATAAATCTGAGAAAACCAAACTGTTACAGCTGAGAAAAACATGATGCTACCAAACACCACAAACATTTGGTATCCGATACTCATTTTAGAGTTCAATTATTTCAAATTCATACTGAAAAATTTCGTTTCAGATATTAAAGTTTAAAAACAACTTCATTCACCCAATACTTTTGATTAAGAGTCATGTTTGAATTAATTTATTTCAGATAATTTTAAGTAATTAATATATATATATTATATATATATAAACACTTAATCCCTCCGTCCTTATTTGCTTCTCAAATATTTTTTAATTTGATTTTTATTTTTACTTGTCATTTTTGACAAATCAAAGGAGGACATTTTTTTTCTTCCTATTATACACTCGATTTATTAATATTGAGTTAATGCCTTTGAAAAATATAGTGAGTAAATATGTTTAATATTGTATCAACTAATAGGGGTAAAATGGTAAATTCACTATACAAAATTATTTTCTTAATAGGTGTATCAAGTCAAAATTTGACAAGTAAATAGGAACGAAGGAAGTATTTTTTAGGGAAAATTATATATAATAGCAAACTATTAATTCAAATTAAATGTTATAAACATAGTTTGATTTAATTGTACCCTATAGCAAACTATTGCTATTTTCGCCTCTCTCCCTGGTGGAATCTCGCTCGCCACTCTCGTTTTGGTGGCAGTCTCGCTTGCCTCTCTCGCTTTTATACAAACACAAATATATAAAATATATTTGTATTTGTATAAAGTGAGAGAAAATTGTATATATACATATATTTTTGTTCCCCTCTTCCAGATCTCGCTCGCCACTCTCACTTTATACAAACACAAATGTATACATTGCGTTTGTGTTTGTATAAAGCGAGAGAAAATTGTATATACAAATACAAATGCATATATTTTCATCATATACACTTATGATTATACAAATACAATCTTCCCCTGCCCAGTTTTCTTTTGTTTTTCTCTCTTTCTTGTTTTATACAAACACGGATTATACAATTGATTTTTTGTATATGTATATCAAAACAGATTATACATTGTTTTCTTTTGTATATGCATATCGGATTATACAACTGCTTTCTTTGTATATGTATAACGAATTATACAACTGCTTTCTTTGTATATGTATAGCGAAATATACATATTTATGTTTGCTATGGAGCGCAATTATGCAAATTATAACTATAACATACAAATATGATTTTTATGTTTGCTATATGTGAAAATTGCTCTATTTTTTAAGCCAAAAATCATAAAAACAAGTTAAAAGTCAATTCAAACATGTTCTAAAAAAATAAATAACATTTAGAATTAATAAGTTGCCAAAAAATAATAAAAATATATATTTTTTTGAAATGAATTAAAAAGGAAAGCTAATCAAACAAACTGAAATGGATAAAATACTATTATATTAATTGAGTTTACAGATAGATATTTATAAATATTACTAGTAGATTTTTAATATTTATACGAAATCTAAATAAAAATTACTAGATTCACGTAAACAAAATTATGCAAAAAGTCAATAAATTGATATTTTAATTCTCTTGTGGGTACCCTTTAAAGAAGTTTATCTATAAATACCCACTCAGACTCTTCACTCCTCTCTTTCTTTTCCTCTCTTTTCTCTTGGTGTCTTCATAGCAAAAAAAAGGTACTTATCATTCTCTATTCTTCCTTTTTTTTTCTTGTTTTTTTAATAGTTTTTTAAAAAATAATTATTTTTATGTTTTTTTTTTTTGTTATGTTTTGGTGATTTTTGCATGCACTTGGTGTGGTACATTGATGTATAATTGTTCAGGTGATGTTATTTGCTTTTAAATGTTTGGGAATACAGGGGCGGATAGGTAGGATCGAGTGGTTCCTTCGATGAAAATTACTATGGTTAATTGTTTATTTTTTTTTATGTATATATATAGTAGATGTTAGAATGATTTTGATTTCTTTATGTTTACTTTTAGTGAAAATTCTGTCTATGTCACACACAGAGAGTTATGGGTTTAACTGGGTTTTTGTGTTTTGATTGAAATTGTTGTAGGATTTCTGATTTTTTTTTATGTTTTATATATTCAAAATGTTCAATTAGATTTTTCAAGCTAAGAAGTAAATTTTTGTTTTTGGCAGCTGAAATGGGAAGTACAATTGTATTTAGCTGTATAATTTTTGTGAATGGGGGAGGGGGAGGGGGAGGGGAAGGGGAAGGGGAAGGGGAAGGGGAAGGGGAAGGAGAAGGAGAAGGAGAAGGAGAAGGGGAAGGGGAAGGGGAAGGGGAAGGGGAAGGGGGTAGGGGTAGGGGCAGGGGCAGGGCAGGGCAGGTAAGGGTAAGGGTAAAGGTAAAGGGGGAGGGGATTACGAGGTGGGAAATCAAACACTCACCAGTGAAAATTCAGGTAGTTAGCCAATTAACTGAGCTACTAAGATTAACCTATTTTTGTGAAGATTGATGTAATTTGGCTTTATAAAAAGGATTGACATGAGTTGACTTGGATGCAACATATTGTAGCTAGTGAATAATGGACAATTTGATTGGTTCTATTATATGTTAAGATTATGTATGTAAAGAATTAAAAGTTTGTTCACTTGTTTGGTTTAGATGAAAGCCTTTTGCAGTGCAGCAGAGCTTTTGAGCTAGGGCATTTGTGAAGTTCCGTTCTATATCAAAAAGGTAACAATTGTAGATCATTAAAGTATATCAATGTGATCCTTCTATATCAAAGAAGGTAACAATTGTAAATCATTTAAGGATGTCAATGTCTCTAGTTTAGAAGCTCAAACTGACTGGATAGTCTCTAACTCATGATTCATCTATGGAACATCGAATCTGACATCTACATAGTCTAGCTATTACTTGTCTTTAGTGCTGGAAACATTATCTAGCTGCCCGTGGCAGTGCTAAGACTGTTTTTTCTATGCATGGTGATCGATGGTGGTAGTAGTGGCAATGGTGATAGTTGTGCAATGTTTGCTAGTGGTGGTTGCTAGTTGTGGTGATGAATGGTGGTAGTAGTTGTTTGGTGGAAGCTGGAAGGTTACATTCACAGAAATCTTTAAGTGAAGAGCAAATAAGTGGTTGTAAAAGGGGAAAAAAAGAAGACATGTTCTGATGTGGCGGGATATGAATGATTCAGATAAAAGACTTCCTATAAGTTGAAACAAACAGGTTTAAATCCTGCCAGGCTTTAAGTGTTAATTGATCCTTCTTTTGTGTAACAAAATGGCGAGCAAAATAAAAATATAAAATCCGGGTTGGGTTTTCAACAGAAGCAATTGATATTCCATTGCAATTCAATATGCAATAGCATGTAAAAGTGTATAATGTTTTTACATGGTTTCTTAACATTTCATAATACACCTTTTTGTGCTTTTACTTGGTATAATCTATATTTCTCTTCCGCAATAAGATTTTTTTTTTTGTATTTACAATATGATTTATTCAGAATATGATTCTATGCACGACTTATCAGCAATTCATTTCTAGTACCTTCTGATGCGATCTCAAAGAGACCTTTTAATAAATGAGCAGGTCGGCAATTACTTTTTCATCTCCGGGAAGGGAATGATTTTTCAGTTCCGAGGGCCATGGAAGTAGATACTGGAAATTCGTGTTTTATTGAGAAGCTGCCTGTAGAAAGATACACATCTACAAGAGAGACAAAGAAGCCCCCAGAAACTAACAAAAGCCCTGCTGCATTTGTCAATCACGGTTTGTTTTCTGATCCTTTTGAGAATTTAGAAACAAGTCTCTTCAACTGATCGAGGCAAAACTGTTTTGTTTTAGTTAAGAAGTTTCACTTGTTGGGGAACATGGTCTGTTTATGCTATGGCTCAGGATGACTTAAAGGAGACAATCTTGACTAAATTCATTTTTTTGTTGTGTTGAACCTGTTTTAATGCCCCTCTCAGTGCTCTCAATCAGTCAGTCGGTTATGTCTCTTCCCTCAAACCTCAAAAGGTTCACAAGAGCTAGACTGTTGTCCATTTGTCATAAATTAAGCAACTAATAACTATTAACAGACACTGAAAGGAAGAGATCCATGAAACAGGGTGTCCTCTTCGTCTCCGCATGTATTTTTACAGAACATAGCTCTCCCGAGTCTATTTTCTTTAAACAAAATCTTCAATTTGACAGTGGCTTGAGGTCACCAGTAATCTTCTGACTTCTTGTTCTTTACATTGAAAGAAATAATTCTGCACTTTAATACACTTCAGCACAAAAATTCCACTCGTTAGAGCAGTTACCATCCTTTGTACCTTAATAGAAATGAGCAACCTGAAAGCTCAGATTGGCTAAAGCTTCTTTACATAAACAGATTTTATATTCTTGGCGGCTTCAAGGAAAAATTATATCAAACTGTATGAGGCTAGACTTTGTGTTTCTTCTTGTGTTACTTATATAGTATAGTTTTGTTTGTGGTGCAGCTGCTATTGCATGGCATGAGAACAGAAGAAAATGGGTTGGAGAAGTATCAAGGAAGTCAGAAAGGATGCCGAAGGATCCAATTATAAGGTAACACTTTGCACCCACAGTATACAAAAATCAACTTCAGAAGAGTCCCCATTTATGTTTCATGTTTTAGATTAGAGCTGAAGTTCTCAGTGCTCATGGTAGTGCCTCAGAGAAATCCTCGATTGTCAGAGATACGGTGATGAGTGGAAGTTTTTATTTTTACTGCACATAGAAGGATAACTTATACTGTCTGAATCTGAACTTTGTCAGATACAACCAAAAATACCGGAAGAATGTCAAGTTAGTTGCTGCTCTATTGTGTTCAGTTAACAGTTAGGAATTCATATTGAGGTGGTTCAGTGGCTATGCACTTAGAGAACAGTAATGAACATATAAATGGCTGTCCGACAAAAGAGTAAGGAAAATATATGGTAGGAAGCTATAGGTTTCAACTTCATATGTTCCAAGTGACATTGAGCTTTTTACCATTTATCAAATTTGATCCTTATTTTAGTCTAATATGGGCTGTAATGCATCAGCAAACGTCAACAAGCTAGGGAGATAGTGATTTAATGTACTTGATGTTGCATAGCTTCTGTTATTGCCACATCCATATGATTTAATGCAGTAGACATTAGCAATCTCAACTGCTTTCCTATGTTTCTCTAGAGGAATAAGTTCGTGTGCAGGGCATGATATTGATATTGCAATGCACGCATTTCTCTATCTCAAAATGGCCAACAGAACATGCTCTATTTATTCTAGAGTGAACAAGTGGTGAGCTTTTGCACTTTTCCCACTGTGCATGTCCATCTTGAAATGCATATATTCCTATTGCACTCACATACCAGGCATGACATATTTCTTAAGTGTGGTATGTTAGTGCAAAATATGTGCCTGATTAACAGGAAGTAATCTTTGTAGCGTAAACTAGTTTATCATGGCCAGTGATCCAAAAGTATTTTTGAAGTGTCTTCTAAGAGATAAAGAAACTATGATAAAGGGATGATCCAAGGACAGGAAACTTGAGTTTATAGTTCAAGAGCCTTTAACGCTGAGGTTTAGATAGAGAGTGATTGAGACTGAATGAGGGTAAATACCGAGTTTCGTTAGAGCATCAATCTTGAAAAGTTTCACTAAGCTTTTAGACTTGCTTAATTATGTTCCAAGTACATGATATAGGCATATTGTGGCAATAAAAGCTAGAGGGGTGGACCCATTATACCCCGAGTTCTGAATGCTGTGGTTGGTCCTAAGGATTGACCTATCTGAGTCATAAAAAAAGGGTAGTGTGCACTAAGGTCCCGCTATGCGCGGGATCTGGGGAAGGCCGGACCAGTTTGGGTTTATTGTATGCAAATGAATTAAGTAAACATGTTCTGCCTTTGACTTGGCTCAAAACCTTCGATTACTGTTCTTATTTCTTACCACTAGACTGAAATGTCTACGAATTACTCATGCAGTTGGACAACGACCTATGAAGAGTTGCTCTCTACAACTGACCCTTTCTCTGAGCGAATTCCTTTAACAGTAAGCAATCCTGAAATTTATAGTACTATTCTATCAGAAGTCTGCTCCATTGCTGTTTCATAAGAATGATGATCATTTGGCTAGTGCTAGTATTAATTTCTGTATTTTCACAGGAAATGGTTGACTTTCTAGTCGATATCTGGCACGATGAGGGGCTTTTCGACTAGATATTTATGAAGACAAACTTCATCTATGTATCTTGTGCAGATTATATTGCAGACATTTGGAAATCTTGTGCATCTTCGACAGTCTTTGACCCGTAAGATATTTAGCTTGACATTCAACTTCTTCTAGCCATTGATCTTTATAGGACTTTCCATTTTATGTGGTACCATTCGTAGTCATTGCCTAGTATCGTTAACAGGCGAAACGAAGGAGAGAGTCCTCTATCTGAATCATGTTGTATCAAATAATATTATGTATGAGTACTGAATTTTTCAAGCAGATTCTTAATAATCTCTAAGTAGCTTTGTTTATAATTATTTGTGCAATGTTTATAAGTTATGGCCATTAGCTATTTTTGGGCCAACTTATCAAGTATTTTTGCTGTGATATAAGATATGGTTTAGGAAAATACATTCAATGATCGGAAATGGGTGGACTTGAACTTTTGATCCTAGCTTGGGCGTTGACGGTCTTGAACTTTTCAATAAGTTTTGACTTTTGAGCACATCCAATTTATTGGAGCGATACAGAGAAGATTAACAAGGTCTTGACTCTTGACATGCACAAATCGTGAAATGGTTCAATTTTTTCTTATAAATCCTTTGGCAACTCCCAACATTATCTCAACTTTAGTTTTTAGTCATTCTACCGTTGATCGATGATTTTAGGCACAATATATAAATTAACTCGAGATTTCAGTTCAATCTTTAATGCGTGAGAAATTCTTGTTAAGGGGAGTTTCCTATGTGCGTGACTAGTGGTAGAGTAGAGTACGCGAGTTCATCAAATTCAATGGGTTTTGCGCGAATATTATAAGAAATTTATTAAATATTTGACTCTGAACTAAATTATTATATATTAACTTGAGGGATTCATAAACTTTCAAACCTAAATCTGTCTCTATAAATCAAGATTAGTCATATCAATAAATTTCGAATACGAAATAATTAGTAAAAAAAATATACTATGATGTGTGATTATTAAGAAAGACAGAAAATAAATAGCACATAAACTTATTTAATACTGTCATTTCACAACTTGTTTTTGTTCAAACACAATACAAAGTGGTACTATGGTAGTCTTTATTTTTTTTTAAAGCCAAACAAGTAGATATATAATTACATTATTCATCAACAAAAGGTTTTCTCGGAATCTACTAACACGAGATATTTTATACATCAAACTGTTCGCTTTTTCATCAACAAAAGATGCAATAACACTTATAGCTCTCACATTCTCCACGCAAAGCTCCTTCTAATTTGGTGCACTTGTCTTGACACTCACCAAACCTAATCATAAAACAAGCCCCTCCAAATGTACCACTATACCTTTTGCATTCTTGACCTTCCACACTTATTATCTCTGCACAAAAATAATAATCAAGATTTTACATATTCGTTACTTGTGTGAGCTTGTTCATATTATAGGTATAGTAGAAATTAGGGATTTGTCGTTTATAGATTTGAATTGATATCAAACATGTAGCTCGTCTTAGTTACTGGATTCAAAATTAAATAACTTTTAAGATAAATACAAAATCTAAGCAAAAGTTACTGAATTCATTCGAATCCTAAGCACTACTCTACCTTCGCACATGTGGGGCGTGGGCATGTTGAAGATATAATTAAGTTAAAAAAATGTGTTCTTCCTAACATTTTAAGCTTTTATATGAAATGGTCACAAACTTCAGTAGATTGATACTTAACATCCTCAATTAGAATCTTAATGCTTTCATATTGATCTATCTCCTCTATAATAATACAAATAAATTATTGAATTTTTTTTACTCACCCTTTGATGCAATGAGGAGTAAGCAGAAAAACATCAAGGAGAAAATGTGAGATTTAGCCATCTGAGAAATTTATCAATTAGAGTAATTAAGTGTGGATTATGGTAATCATTGTGTAGCACATTTATAGGAACTAATAATAGTTGTTAATCGGTCCATTTTGTTAATTATGTGCTAAGTTCCAAAATATTAATTTTAAACAACTAATGAATTGAAGACTACTAAGAGAAATTGTATATATGCACTTGTCATTTGGTTGAGTTGTCCGGATGACAATTTATTTTGCATTTTCATTTCAAAATTTGAAAGTTATTTTCGTTTTTTCTAATAAATTTTTAGTTTATAGAATTTAAAATGAGACATCGTTAATGATGTCATACATCGCTTTGGGGTGACTTGGATGAAATGGAGTCTTGTCTCTAGATCTTATGCGATAAAAGATATCATTTAAATTTAACGTAAGTTTTATATGGTGATGGTTAGACGGGATTATCCTTGTTGTATGAGGTAGAGTGTTGGTCAGTCAATAATTCACATGT
The DNA here is from genome assembly GCF_019186545.1 of Solanum stenotomum. Classification (NCBI taxonomy): domain Eukaryota; kingdom Viridiplantae; phylum Streptophyta; class Magnoliopsida; order Solanales; family Solanaceae; genus Solanum; species Solanum stenotomum. The sequence continues at coordinate 52,289,505 of NC_064292.1, forward strand.
TCAAAAGATACATGTTGCGGAGATAAGGATGTTGAGATGTATGTGTAAGTCGGACACACTAGCTAGGAGGGACAAAATTAAAAATGCGGCTATCTGGGAGAAGGTGAGAGTAATCTCTGTGGGAGACAAGATGAGGGAAGCAAAACTAAGATGGTCTAGGCATGCATTCCAGTGAAAGAGGTGCGAGAGACTAGCTGTTGAGGGTACATGGAGGGATAGAGGTAGAATGAAAAGATATTAGGGAGAGCTGATTACACAGTTTCATACATAAGGGCATGACTCTAGATAGAAAAGACTCGAGGTCGCGTATTAAGATAAAATATTGTCTTGTATTTCTTCAGTATGTTTTTATTCTTTTACTTGAGTTTAATGCACTTAAATCGCGAGAATTTTTCAAAAATAACCAAATAAAATTGACGTACACCTTCGAAAATAACAACCGTTTTTTTGTAATTTTGTCTAAAATAGAGTGTGGCAGTTTCTTGGAAAGTGTGCACTCTACGTGGACCGTTAGCTCACTCTCCTCTCTCGCACGCAAAACCATATTTTCACAAATATTTATCTGTCACACACAAAACACTTTCCCTTCAAACCCCAAACATGCCGCAAATGAAGCTTCCTCATCATCTTCTTCTTCTTCTCCTTGTTGTTTTTCCTTCATTTTCATTCGCGAAGATTTCAGTATTTCCTTCGAGGTTCGCATCGAAGCAGGCGGGGAAATTGATTCGGGAGCTCAATTTGTTTCCTAAGGAATCAGATAACATTGTCGATCGGGATCCGTTTCAGACCGACGATGAAGGTTCTAGAATCGTTGAGAAGCGATTCTCATTCCCTAATTTGGCAAATTCTAGTGTTTCATTTGAAGATTTGGGGCATCATGCTGGTTATTATAAGATTAAGCATTCTCATGCTGCTAGGTAACTTTTGGAACCCTAGGGTGATTTCTATTATATTATTGTGTGATTTAATATGGAGTTTAAGAAAGTAATTGCGTTGTTTTGTTATGTTATGTTATGTTATGTTATGTTAGGAATAAGATAATGGTGTAAAAGGTGATTTGATATATATATAAAACATCACATTAAAACCTGATTATCATGAATAGATAAATGGATTTGAATAGTTTGTTGATTGTGACAGTTATATTGAGATGATAACAGTCATTTTCAAATATCACAAAATTAAAAATTGTCATGCAAGTTGGAAAATGTTAGGTGGGTTAAAGCCCCACAATAGACGGACGGTCGGCTAATATGGATTTGGATAATCCTTTCCTCATGAGCTAACTTTTGAAGTTGACTTAGGCATCTTTACATGGTATCAGAGTCAGGTTGGGCTTTTGATCCACTCTCCAGTTGGGCCTGAGCGCGAAGGGGGTGTTAGAGTATAGTGCGGTTATATGGATTTGGGTAATTCTCCCTATTAATGAGCTAGATTTTGGGGCTGAGTTAGACCTAGGCGTCATATCCTTACAGGAGAAAAGGAGTACAGTTCTGGTAGCCTAATTCATTTCTTGATGAAGGTGAAATTTGCTTGGATTTCCATGGTTTAGGCATTCAATAAAGGTCTAGTTTTGGGGTTTTTAGGGGTGGGTGGAGGGGGTTACTTTCTCATATGCCCTGCATCGACATGTGTTGGATTGCATTTTGGTCTGTTAGGACTGTAGCAAGTTCCGTGTAGTCTTATGCCCCACACCCTTGTATGAACTCCTTTATTTACCTACTCATTCACTTCACGTTTTGGAAACTCAAATGCAACAGTTGAAAAGGGATCCAAGTAGAGTGAATTGGTATAGACAAATGTATACAACCAAATGCAATTAGTTTGGGATTGAGATTTAGTAGATTAATTGTTTAATGTAGAAATATTTTGCTGTGCTCATATATTTATCTTCAAGTATCAGTGTTAGTAACTTTTGTGGAAAAATGTGTTTACTGTTAGATTGCTAAATAACTACGACTTATTTTTATTAAGACAATTATATTTTAAGACCTTCAGTGTGCTTAGAGATGTACATCAGCTTGTTTCATTGTAATATTTCTCCTTCGTGATTAATTGTTAAAATGTACATCTCCTGGGAAATCCTGCTTTATATCGTCATGTTCTGGTCTATCTTATCAACCAGCTACTTGTTGTTGTGTGGTCTCTTATTTATTGAACTGTGTCATCTTCCATTTGTAGGTTGTTCTATTTCTTCTTTGAATCACGCGGAAGTAAGGATGACCCTGTTGTCATCTGGTTGAGTGGAGGGCCTGGTTGCAGTAGTGAATTGGCCCTTTTCTATGAAAATGGACCTTTTTCTATTTCAAAAAATTTGTCACTTGTGCCGAATGAATATGGGTGGGACAAGGTATTGACTATCTTTGAAAGTAGCTTTTCAGTCTTAGTAGTTTCTTGTCAGTTAACCACTGTATCTTGTGGTGCGTAAAGAAAAAAGCTTGTGCTCAAGCAATAGTTGCAGTTTACCATCAAACTAATAGTTGCAGTTTACCTTCATGCGCTTTATTCAATGGTTCAGCTTGATTGCAATAAGACTTTCTCTTGTTTCCTCTCTGTGATATATGAAAGTTAAGAGTAGTACATAAATCTCCCATGGACGAATGGATTTTGCTCTGCCAATATTGGTGCACTTGCTTTCTCCAGTCAGCTTAATAATTTGTTCATTGTGGAAGTTTCTGTGTGATAGTATCATTTTCTTTTAAACAAAAAGAATAATTGGAAAAGGCAATTAAGAAACTGTTTTGTGGGAAAAAATATTCATAATTTCCATTTTCTTTTTTCGCTGAATAAAAAATGAAATGGCAATTATGAATATGTTGTGAAACAGAACAGTTAATAACATGTCCTTCTCTGGTTCAATATTTTGCATAAACAGACGAATCATCAATATAAAGACATCAGTTCTTGATTCCGCTTACCAAAGCTTCAATAATCTAAGCTTCTGCATATCCTTCTCCAAGAGGGAACCGTGTACATGAAACTAGATCAATGTTGACAAACGTTTTCCTTCTCAAAAAAAAATTACATTTCCCTGATGACATACTTCTGTCTGCTTTCTTCCTTCTACTCTTTGAAATTAAATTGCCTGCATGGCAGTTTGATACTGCAGATAGGAATGTATTTCAGGTTCCACAGGAACTTCAGTTTTGGTGCTGGTGGTTTGAGTTTTGATTGGAACTTGGAATTTGATTGCCAAGTCTTACAGGATGAAATTTTCTGCATGTTTCTTAGATTAAAGTAGTTGGTTCATTTTCGTTATTAGAATTTCCTTTTTGTCCTTTAAGGACACTAATTTATGTCTACATGTTAATTCTGCAGGTATCAAACCTTATCTATGTAGACCAACCTACAGGTACTGGCTTCAGTTACAGTTCTGACAGGCGTGACCTCTGTCACACTGAAACATGTGTTAGCGACGACTTGTATGACTTTATTCAGGTTTGAAAATAAACCCTCAAGACAACTTGGAACCTTTTATTTATATATGCACACACTCCTGTGGAATTCCTCCGTTCAGATCATAGTCTTATGATGACACTATGGCTTCCAAATGTTTTCTTACCTATCAATTCCTGGTTTCATATATGTTATTATAAGGTTTGCTACATTGGGTAATTTATGCTGCTTCTAAAGGATGATAAACATTCCACCTATTCAAAAAAGGGTGATAAACTTTTCTATATTATGGAGAAACTGTACTTGGGGGTAAAATCACAACTTCAGTATCCTGATCACAATCAAACTACCGGGATACAAAGTCACTTGTGACCTTTTTTTGTTAATAAAATTGTTGTCTTAGATAGTGTGCAGACAGAATGATAAACAATTACCAAACACCTGTGATCTTCTTTCAAGAATCCGTTTATGAAACGTTTTCTATCTCACTGAAGTTGTGATATTGACGAATAGACATGAGTCATGATGCTTATTATGGGCAACTATGGGAAGAGTTGGAGAAAAGACTGAAATTAGTAGGAGAATTCTTTAACGATGATATATTTACCATCACCTAGTATGGTCTAATGATGGGTTGCTATGGTGATGTAAGATACCTCTATCTCGCTGCTGACCTGTCTAGAATTGGTTCCGGGTGAAAAATTTAATTACTGGTGATAGTAAGGGTTTTATTGATGTGTCTGAGATCCCTTTTAGATAGCTGCTTGGACTCTTCGAGTGTGCTGTGCTTGTTAGTTCTCTTGTTTGTGTGTTGATCACCAGTCTACGTGTGAGATGCAAAAAGGGGTTACACTGGTGTACAGGGTTTCTCAAAGAGCTCAAAAGGCTCAGTTTCTGAACACTAGTACCCAAGCCTTAAAGAACTAATGACCTCTTACATGTATAGATTATAGGAGAGATGTTATACCCTAGGACTCGAGCCTTACACTGTGCTGATGAGTGAGCCTTATAGGTGTTTGATGCATGTGTTCTGGTCCCAGGCAAAAAAGAGGCAGTATCCAAATGTTTAATGGCAAGAATGTGGTCACCTGCCAGCACATCCTGTCCCTCAACCTTTTTGCAGTATTCAGGAACCTTCTTCATGGAATGGGTTCCTTGTTTTTTACTGGAACTTGCAGCTGTTTGCTTAATTTTCTTTTAGAAGACTTGTTGGTTAGTTATTTCCCTCTTGCATGCTTTTAGTTAGCATGTATTACAGCTTTTAACCCGGAAGTTTTACCAGAACTTGGCCTAACCACCTTTAAGACACTACACAATTACCTATTCGGCCCTTACTCACTGTATTCAGATGAATTCCATGTCGAATATTTTCGTCATTTAATCAGTTGACAACATAGGTTTACAGATTTTAGTGTTTTTTCCTCTACTTGTCTGCTTCTTCAAGTTTTGAATGATTGTTGTGGTTTGATTATTAGTTTCTTCCTTCTTGGTGGAGACAGTCAGACAGTACATTTTTCTAATTTGATGTGCAACAAAGATAATTACAATCCTGACTTTTTTGTGTTGATATGATCATTAATAATGATATAGGCATTCTTTGAGGAGCATCCAGAGCTTGTAAAGAACGATTTCTACATAACCGGAGAATCATATGCTGGGCACTACATTCCTGCTTTTGCTGCAAGAGTACACAAAGGAAATAAGGGTAAAGAAGGAACACATATAAACTTAAAGGTACCACATTTCACCAGCTGTTGTATTTTTATTTCCTTAATCATGTCTCTTGACTTCATTGGATGTATTTGACTAGGGATTTGCCATTGGGAATGGGCTTACAGATCCCAAAATACAATACCCTGCATACACTGACTATGCATTGGACATGGGATTAATTTCGAAGTCTACTCATGATCGTATCAACAAACTAATTCCAGTTTGTGAAGTCGCAGTAAACCTTTGTGGTACATCCTGTTTACTTTCTTTCTTTCCTCCATATCATTTGACTCATTTTGGATTTCCCTGGGATGAAAAAGGGTATAAAGGGGGCTGGGGTATTGTCCCGACATAAATGGATGTTCTTGCACTCACAGCAAATCAATTCTCTGTACTCTGTTTTGCTTCTCAGTTTCTCTGTCTGTTTTCCTTCTTTTAGGCACTGATGGGAAAGTCTCTTGCTTGGCGGCTTATTTTGTTTGCAATTCTATATTCACTGCTGTCCGCGCAAGTGCCGGGGTTGACATCAATGTAAGTTCTTATCCATTTCTGCCATTCATTTTCTACTAATTGTCGTGCTTGTTACACATATTCTGTACTTTGTAGAGAAATAGGTGTGTCAGCAGCCTCACAAAGAGTAGAAATGATCCTAGAAATTTATCTTTTATAAATTGTTGTGAGAGATTTTTATTCCAATAAATAATATAAAGAACTTCTATTGTAATGTTGGCCAAAGATGAATTTAAGTGGAGAAACATGGTATATATTCAATTATTCATACAGCCGACCCCAACTTGTTTGGGATACCAGCATAGTAAACCTTTCACTTCAAGGTGATGTTTTTAATTATTCAGAGGGTTACATTATCCCGCGGACATGCCTTCCAAAGTTGTGAACAAATGACTGGTTAACTATGTTTCTGATAAATTAAGTTTTTGGTCTGCAGCACTATGACATCAGAAAGAAGTGTGTGGGACGACTCTGCTACGACTTCTCAGACATGGAGAAAATGCTGAATCTGCGCTCTGTTAAAAAGGCTCTTGGCGTTGAGGATATAGAGTTTGTCTCGTGTAGTACTACTGTGTACCAGGCAATGCTTATTGACTGGATGAGGAACTCCGAAGTAGGAATTCCAACCTTGCTCGAGGATGGAATAAAGCTGCTTGTGTATGCTGGAGAATATGATCTCATTTGCAACTGGCTTGGTAAGGCATCAGATTATCCTTTAGCTCGATAATGGAAATTTGTTCAGAAAGTTACAGTTTCAAAAATAAATAAATGTTCGGATGTCATAAAATCGTTTCTTTACCAGGTAACTCGAGATGGGTTCAGGCCATGGAATGGAAAGGTCAGAAAGAGTTTGTAGCATCTACCGAAGTCCCCTTTGAAGTTAACGGTTCTGAAGCAGGATTGTTGAGAAGCCACGGGCCTTTAAGTTTCCTCAAGGTGCCTTTCTTTATCGACCCTGCATCCATCTATTAACGACCTTATTTTCATTTTACATATAATGATAAATGTTTGAGCTAAATGTCTTATGGTCAAATGCATAATAGGTTCATGATGCTGGACACATGGTTCCAATGGATCAGCCTCAAGCCGCCTTAGAGATGCTAAAGAGGTGGACTAGAGGCACCCTTTCTCAGCAGACGACTGAACCTGAAAACTTGGTTGCTTCAATATGATCTCTGATTACGCGTTTCATGGTTCTCAGATATCTGTAAATGTTGCTCTATCTTGATATTAGGTGGCCTCTTTGGCAACGACTAAGAATTTCGTGACGTTTGTCCAAACTTTCTTTACCCAGTATATGTTTGAACCAAGCAATGATGAAAACTTTCTGAATCGCATTTGAGACATGATAAACATTTGAAGTCAGAAAGGCATTTTGAAGGCACATTATATGTCTTTTGAGCTAATGTTGTGAATAAATTAATTGTTCATTTACGTTAAATTCACAAATTAAGTTGGATTCGACTATATGAATGATCTAATATTCATTCAATTTGACTCGAGTTTATCGTGTCCTAAGCTAACTTGGGTAGACATTCTTAAATATGTTTTCGTGTGCTCGATAGTTAAAAAGTAGTTCAGATGTGTTTTTTATGCTTCAAGTCTTATTTTTAATCTTTTTACTAGTGTTGTGCTTTTGTTAGTAAGGTTTGAATTGTTTCAACTTTCATGTAATTTTAATATAGTTAACTTTAATACCAATTTAATATTTTTAATTTGGAAGGCTAATCCCACCCATTTTTTCCTACTTGGTGTTTGGTTGCCATGTATTTGGATTCGCTTGGGTAAAGCGATATTGACATGAAAGTTCGACTAAATACACCTAATCAAGGTATTCGAATTCAGGACCTTTTAGTGGATAAAGAAGACTTTGTATATAGGGATTCAAATTTGAGATCTGCGATTTCATGCTTAGGAAGACTCGAACCAAGACCTCTTAATGGAGAAAGAAGACTTTTGTATATAAGGATTCGAATCCGATATAGATTAAATGAAAGAGTACTTATTAGTCATGGATTGGTCCACCCCTTTTATTATGGATTAACTGAAGCTCCTCAGTGGAAAAAAAAAATATTGTAAAATGTCGAGGAAGAGAAAGTACAGCGAAGATGACGACGAAGACGACACCTTTTACTACCGATACTCCTCCGCACCATCACCGGCGCCGTCGTCTTCCGCCACATCCAAAAACGTTTCCACTTCAAAATCCTCTCACGGCGGCGGCGGAAGCAGCGGGAGCGGTGGACTAGCTCCATCAAAGTCAACAGTTTACGTGAGTAATCTCGATTATACCCTGACAAATTCCGACCTCCATACAATCTTCTCCACTTTCGGCAAGGTTGCAAAGGTAACTGTAGTTAAAGATCGGGTCACTCGAAAGAGCCGTGGGGTAGCGTTCATCCTTTTCGTTTCTAGAGAAGATGCAATTAAAGCTGTGAAAGGAATTGACAAAAAAGTCCTGAATGGACGAACCCTAACTGCGTCAATTGCTTCTGATAATGGCCGTGCTGCTGAGTTTATAAGGAAGAAGGTTTATAAGGATAAGAGTAGGTGTTATGAATGTGGGGAAGAAGGGCATTTATCGTATGAGTGTCCGAAGAATTTGCTTGGACCTAGGGAAAGGCCTGAGCCACCGAAGAAAGGGCGGAGGGGTGGTGGTGGAGGAGGAGGAAAGGGGGGTGATGAGGGTAGGGGTGGGGAGTGGGAGGACAACGAGGAAGAGGAGGAGGCGGATGATGAAGGGGGAGCGCGTTTTGATGACGATGATTGGGCTTCTGTAGTGGATAGAGGAGCAGAGGAGAGGTTATTGAAAGGAGATAATGACGAATTCAATAAGCAAGCAAGGAAGGAGAAGAGAAAGGGTTATTTTAGTGATGAGAGTGATGAGGAGGATTGACGTTTTTTTCCTTTTTCGCGGAATTAGATGAGGAAAAATTCGAGCTTTTAAGCTTGTTTCTGAAGTTGAGGAATGATTTTCAATGGTGTTAAATGAAGGTATTTTTTAAAAAACTCATTCCCTCATGTCTAGTGTTTTGGTAATTGTTGAATGTTATTCGATTTCATTGGTGAATATCAATATGATGTGTGATATTGATTGTGGAACTAGATAGTAGTTTGTGTAGAAGAAATATAGAACTTATATAGCTTTAAGTTGGCACAATGTTATTCTTGGTAAAAGTTCCAATTTTTATGAACAATGTAGTTCTTTCGTTGTTGTTTTCGTTATCCCAACTGCTGAGAGTCCTGCTCCAACTAGATGGAATTATGCTATATGTAGGTTTAACTAAATTGTGGTAGCATTATAGAAGTACTCATATGTGGTTTCGGAAAGTAGAGATTACAAGCCAAGTTAGATTTCAATCTCTTTTCTTTTTGCAATCAAAATTGTAACCATGATTCGTTGGATCTGTTTGTAAGCTTATAACTGCATTTACTTCGGAGGTCTTCACACTTTGAACTCTCCTGAAACTGAATTGCTAGAATTCATCTTTTTGCTATAAGGCAGTCCGCAGTCTTCCTTTGATATGTCTTATTGAAGACATCTAGTGGTCTTCTCCAGAGACTTGATGAAAACATTTGAGAATTTCCAAGTCCATTGGGTATGGAGGTGTATATGAATACTCCATTATTTCTTATGTACTTCTCTTGGAAACCATCGTTGACACCAGAATGTCTTTATATAAAGTTTATTACGTTAATGCTTCTTTTAACAGAGTGTTTTCCTCTTAAAGTGAATTAGTCTATCAAGGTGGCCTCTTTTTTGGCTGTCGTGTCATAGAGGGGTTCCTAAATTCGCCAGTATTAGCATGCCCCTGACGTTCCGATGTCCGCCCTCAGCCTTTCTTTGTTAGATAGTGAGAGATAGGTCTATATAAAGATAGAAAAGGAACCACCATCAACTACAGTAACAATTGTGCCTCAATCCCTAAGTGGGTGTGTTTGGCTATATGAATCCTCTATATCCATTTGCAACCAACGTCCGTTTAGCTTTGAAGAGTAGTTACTTTTTCTGCAGCTTGGTAATGCTATAATATAACTATAAGCAGTGGAATTGTGCTCTAAAGTAACATATTTGAATCAACTTACATTGTCACCATTTCTTCATAATTGCAATCCAACAAGACAAGTGGGAACTAACCAAGAAATAAGTTTGTTTTAGTCTGCTTGCTCTTTCTGCATTAAGAGTGTGCCTCGTGACACCAATCTTACGAGAAACAAATTTGCAGAATGTAGTTACTCTCTTGCATTTATAACCAGGTGTTACTTTAATCTAACAGCTCCAATTCTGCAGCAGCGTGCTTAGTGTTGATGTCTTATCTCAACACTCTATCCAGAGATTGCCCCTCATCCTCTTTGCAAATACATGAGCTTAACATACTTCATTTTGCACACTGTTAGTGTACTGTTATTCATACATAGTGTCTTTTCTTCTCAAGTTGTTCGCTTCTCTTTTGCTCGTAAACATGTCTGTTGTCAGTCTTATCTCCCTCGTTCTTCGTCATTTTTGGTCAGGGAATTGGAGGTTGCTAAGATTTTTTATTTCAGAATCGCTGCAAAGTTTACTTCGTTGGAATAGATCAACACTCACCGAGAGCACCATATTCAGGTACTTCAAGCATGTCAATGCAAGCCATTGTATGGCACTCCTGTTTCTTGGTGGATCAACAGGTTGTCTAGTTAGTTAGGTTGTTCTTTACTCGAGGAGGAAAGTTATCGAACGTTGCCTGTAATATCGAACTTACCTGAAAACAAAATGCAAAATTTCATATGCATTGAAGATGTTATGTTACCAATTTCATTGTATCATTAGCTGGTCCAGCTTGATTTCCTTTCTGTAAGGAAATAGATGAAATTGATTTGTCTGACTGAAGCAAGACAGCTCCTGAAACTTGTGTTCACAGAAAAGATATGTGTATATCCTATTCTTTTCAGATTCTACTTGTAAAATTACATCGAGAGTATTGTTTTGGCAACTAACAAAATAGACTAATGTCAGCAAATACAAGACTTTATCTAATTAACTGAAGTACAATTCTTCTCCCTAGTCCAAATTTCAATGAAATAGTACCTTCAAAAAAGCGCTATTAAATAATTGGAATGTTTGAATCGTTTTTTATGTTGAGTGATTTTCAAATCTTGTGATCTTTAATTAAATATACGTGTACCAAAATGTCTTAAAACAAACAAATTGAAAGGGAGAAACAATCATCAGGTCGCAACTATCAAGAAATTTGAGTAATATATATCAAAATACATTATGCTCGCAATTATCAAGAAATTTGAGTAATATATATCAAAGTGCATTACGCTTTTCAAGTTGTAGGCTCTAACTCCTACCTCGACGAGGACTATCAACTCGTTTGTAGTACCTCTCATTTCATTTGAGTTGAATTACATTCATCCTCTCAGGGTGAAAAAAATGGTTAGCTATCTCGAAAAAATTCATATCCTCCATCCGAATTGTCTCAATTATAGCCAACTCCCCCTCCTTTTATCTCTTTTCCTATCGAAAAACTACTTTATAATGTATTGAATCATATTAATTTGTATTATATTATATTATATTATTTTAATGAATATAATATTATAATAAATAGTATCATTTTCCTTCGAAACACACAATCAAACATGAATAATCTAAATAATAAACCTAAAAAAAATATCAATTGCGCGATTGCAGAGATTAATGGAGGAGTTGCCCTCTGGGATTGAGCACTCGTTGCTGGGCGTGTCAAATGTATCAACCATCTTCTATGTGCCAAGGCTGTGTTGTTTCGAATGCCTTCGACACTCTCAACAATCCACTGAACGCTCTGAATCAATGTATGGATAAACTGGGTAGTAGATCTGGTGATACTTTGACTATGTTAAGAACAACTCTAAGGCTGAGTACATACACAATTTGCTTCAGAATCCTCCAAGAAGAGGTATTGTCTTCTTCTCTATTTCAATTGCTTTATTATCAACTTTTTCGATCGTTTGAAACCCTTGTATTTAATTTTGTTAAATTTGATATTGTATTACGAGTATCTAGAATCACTTCTTCTAATTCTTAACCCTAATTTCTTGACTGCATTGCTGTATTCAGTTAGATTTTGTTAGAATTGATGTTGTATTACGACTTAACCCTAATTTCTTGACTGCATTGTTGTATTCAGTTCGGTTTTGTTAGAATTGATGTTGTATTCATTTCTTGACTGGGTTTGGTATGATAACTAACTTCGAGTTCTTTTATTAGGTTTGCTTAGTTGTTTGAGTGGAGCCATGTGTCACAGACTTAGAGTTTTCGCTAAAGCTCTGTGCGGCACTTGACAATTTACTCACGAATCTTTCACGATCTTGTAAGCTCAAGTAAGCCACTAGATCGCTAAGAGAATGCGAAGAAAGACTTAGAATGATTTGAAAAGCTTTGAAAGAAGGCTTTATATTGCTTGGAGGATTGCTTACAACTTTCTTGGATGATTTACAAATGAATACTCCATCTATTTATACTACGACCTAGGGGCTAAAGTGCAATTAAAAACTATTGGGCAAGTCCCTATAATATTTACACTTGGTCTCATTTTAGAATTCTCTACAAATTCTAGAAAGCTTCTAAGTTATTCTAGAGTTTCTTGGAAATTCTCTAGGAGTTCTAGAGTGTTCTACTAACTTCTCCACAACTCTAAATTCTTCTCCCTTATTTCGGTGCCAAATTTGAACTGTGAAGTGGCGGGACATGACACATGACAGGTTCAGAATTTGATGTTGTATTCATTTCTTGACTGGATTTGGTATGATAACTAACTTGGAGTTCTTTTATTAGGTTTGCTTAGTTGCTTGAGTGGAGCCATGACATGGTTCATCCGCACATCTGTTCAAGTTGTAAGAGGACTTTTCAATCAGGCTGCGGATGTAATGCCTAGCAATGGTACTTCATCACAGGCATCCAACTCTGTCTCAATCATTGAGATTCCCTCCACTAGCCATGGATCTGATCCCACCTACCTACCCAGTCACACTCACACACCATCATCATCAGATAGATCTGATCCCGACTACCCAGTCAGACTTCACTCATTCATATTCTGATTACAGTACAAACATAGTACACGGAAAAAACTATACTATATTGTTCAATGTGTATACTTTCAAAACATTAGCTTACAATTGTCATGTACTGAACAAAGGTGGATACTTTCGAAACATTATCTTACAATTGTGTAGACAGAGTGACATTTTTTTGAATACTAGAGGAAGCCTAGTGGAAGGCAATTTTTGTTGTGAAAGTTTGTCTGATGTTTTTTGCCTTGTTCTCTTTTCTTTCTTTTCCATCTTCCTGTCCTTCTTCTCTGCTTTAGCTACCTCCCTCTCCTTTTGGAGCTTTAGAGCACCAGGATAATACGTTGAGAATAGAGGGAGATAGAAGATTAATACCACAAGGATAATGAACAATTAAGATCCCTGAACTTTTATCACATGATGTAGGCACCAAACATGTGTTTGGGTTCACAACATATACATATACTTGTATCAATCAGAATGCAGATTCTCAGTCACCTAGTTCTATTTATCACAACAACCTGGCCCTGGTCTTAAATCCAATAAAGGGATATGGAGAGTGATGCAAACACCCAATGATAGAAATGAACACTTCACATTGTGGACTAATCCTAAAAACAAGTAATTAATTTCACAGACAGAAAGACAAAGCAGGAAAGAAGCATGTCATGGACCCATGTTGAGCAGAGGAAGGCTACAGCTTCAACTAGTAGGTTTCAAAAGGCTTCTCGCGAGTAGCTGATGCAAAAGACAAAGAAGATGTTGAATTACAAGTATGGATCAAACAATTGCTCATGATGTCCAAGACATTCCATGTTTGCAAAAATTTTCAAGAAAAAGGATCATGGCCATCATTCATTGATGTCTGAAAAGTTATTTAAAGCTCAAAATGATAATCTTTTAATAATGTTAGAAGGTGTCAAGGCTCTAAGAAGTAGTTCTTGATGATGATGCAGAGCTTGTAGGCATTGAGAATTATGAATCATGCTTGTTGATTGGTTACTTCCCGATGGAAATTGCATTGTGTTGTTGGAACAAGAGGTGTAGGGAAAACCACCTTAGTCAAGAAAACTTTTCGTGATCCAGTAGTGAGCAAGAAATTTGATCATACTATATGGTTTAATGTTCCGCGGTTTATAAATCTTAAGGAGCTAATGATGAGTTTTATTGATCTACAAAATGACAATACTCGTTGAGCATGGATGATAACATGTTGGCAGAGTTGGTCCAATGATTCTTTGACACATAACAACAGAATCTGCATTTCTTTTTTCAGTCCATCTATCCTATCCTTATGCACTAACAGAATCGATGGACCTGTAGACTACTTATAGGTTACAATAGTGAGGTACTAGCCAATAGAAACGCTCGATCCAACAGAGCCCGGGGACCTTGGGAAAGTTAACGAGACTACGAATGTTAAACCTCGTGAAACTTAGTAATAAGTAAAAGAGAAGACCACACAATGAAGTAGATACTCTGAAAAACTGAAATAAACAAAAGCAAACAGTTTTAGTAATAAATATTGAAACTGGTGAATGAGCAATAGCTAAACTAATAAGAGTAAAGGTTATAACATTTTTTTTTAAAAAAAAGTTCTTCCATCATACATTAAGAAACTAATAAGTAAGTGATTTTGGAGATATCAAACTTTCTGTAAAAGCATGTCCACCTTGAATGGTATCACATCGAGGCCATGATCTAAATGGTCTACTGACCATACTAAATGTGTGCCCTCTAGTTACCCATCGAGGCCATGATCTAAATGGTCTACTGACCGTCCTAAATGTGTGCCCTCTAGTTTCAATATTCAGGCACCAGAATAGCACTTCACCATCCGCAAACCTATGTCTCGGCGCGGCATAAACATACGGAGTATCTTTTACTATAGTTAACAATGGCATCCAAGATTCCTTGACACCATACTCTTTTAATACCCATACCTTAAAAGTACCATTTCCCGTAAAAAAGAGATTAGAATGAACACAAAGCATTCCTTCCAACACAGAAACGCCAACAGTGTCAGGGCCTGCCTTCAAGCTTAATATTTCCTCTGACAAAGGTATCTCTCCGTACACTTCATTTGAAATATTAAACGAAATCACCACAAAATAATTTCTTGAAACCTGGATCCAATGAAATGCCGCATGTATAAATGGCAAAGAATCTGAGGCATAAAACCAACAGCGATTGGCACGAGGATGTTCATCAATACTTCTCCAAGAGCCATCTTTCAACGCGAGAATTTCATTAGGATAATTGGGACCTTCTAGGTTCTGGTGCATATGAATGATCTTATACTCTCCACTGCTTGAGTCATAACCCAAACCAAAACGAGAACGTCCATCCCCGGGACATCCCAGAGGGGGAAGTACTATTGATTCTCTTATGGAGGGGTTCCACAGCAAAATTTTGGCACGATATTTAGCATGAATCTCGATAATAGCTAAGCCATTGTAACAACAGTGGATCAGGCAACTCCTTGGTTTAAGGGTTGAAGGGGAATCAAGTTTAAGTTTTTGTACATCCTTAACCTGTTGAACCGGCGATAAAGGACAACAATATAGGGAGAAGGTAGAATCCTTAGGGCCCCATTGGTAGATAAGAAGCTTTTGGGAATCATGGTCATTCTTGGCACGATTGAGATGCTTCTTTGTAAAATAAGGATCAGATATCAATGTTGTCCAAAATTTGGAAACACATTTGAATCGAACAAGAGACTGCACAGGTAACCTGCTGAGGATGTTGGCAAGTATTTCCTCAGGAAACTGAACCGTGATCTAGATAGAACAAGAAAGACAATTTTTATAAAGTATTCAACATTTGACAAAACGGGTATTCACTAACAAATACTAATAGAATTGAATATGAGAATACAGAGCAATGTACTCAAAAAGGATATAAAAATTACGGAGATAGCATGCATTATTCCTATTTACCAGAAAACACGCACCTACGGGGCGGATCTAGGTGGTGTCCACCCGAACCTCCTCAACAAAAAAATTATACGTAATATTTTTATTGAGACATACAAATTTTGAATCCATGAACACAAGTTCAAGAGTAGAGCTTGAGTTTCCTAATTCAAATTTAAAGACTATATTTTTATTTTTTGAATCAGAATATAAAAACAATAATACCCTGATCCAGAGATTTTTGAATCACAAAATTAGAAAAATAGTATGTTTAATCAACAACAAATAAGATAGATTTACCGAATCATCAACGTCCAGGTGATCAATTGAGGGCGGGTTCTTCTTCCCTAATTTAAGTAAAAAATTGTTGTTGGTTATAAAGGACAATAGAGCAGAAAAGATAAAATTAGCCTTTCCCTTCGTCTTCTGTTTCTTACAAGACGAACTCTCTGCTAATTTTCCATCATTCTTCCTTTTCTGCGCCATCGCAACACTCGATTTGATTTTCTAGGGTATCTATAGATATATGTTAGTAGTAATTCACTGCTGGCGCTTATATTCCTATTTTTATTTCGGTCGGGTCGGGTCGGATTCTTTAACATTCCCAATTTGATTTGGTAAAAAAATATTGCAATATTAAAGTAACATCAACATATTTAATGCTACAAATATTATTGAAATATAATGCAGTTAATTGATAAATTAATATAGAATTTGAAGTTAGACAATAACAAATTCCGATGCTACAAAATATTTTCTTACACCCTCATTCATATTAAACAACACAATTATTTTTTGAAAATTTCCTGAAAATAATTATTCTCTTACTTTATAAACTTTCTTTTTCCTTTGAAAAGAAAGAAAAAAAAAAGTAACACGTTACGTTGATTTTCAAATGGATAATTGGCGCATCAAACATAAAACTTAGGAATTCATGGACAATAATTAGTAATTATTTTTAGTTATTTCCTTTTTCTTTTCTTGACTTTTTCTATTATTATATATAGAAAAGTCTTGAATGGAATGATCAAGGGCAAACATGTCTTTTTCATCTAAATAACATCTAGAGTACGGAATCTATTTGAGCCATAAAGAGATAAAATTGATTCAAATAAATCGCAATTCTAGAAAGTAACTAAAATAACAACGGTCATTAATTTGTTAACGTCTATATTTAAACATAAAACGAAATTGCTTTGATCATTTTATAAAATGTAATTTTTTCTTACATTCACTGAGAGCGTCATATTCAGGTACTTCAAGCATGTCAATGCAAGCCATTGTATGGAACTCTTGTTTCTCGGTGGATCAACAGGTTGACTAGTGTTAGTTAGGTTGTTCTTTACTCGAGGAGGAAAGTTATCGAACGTTGCCTGTAATATCGAACTTACCTAAAAACAAAATGCAAAATTTCTTATGCATTGAAGATGTTATGTTACCAATTTCATTGTATTATTTGCTGGTCCAGCTTGATTTCCTTTCTGTAAGGAAATAGATGATATTGATTTGTCTTGACTGAAGCAAGACAGCTCCTGAAACTTATGTTCGCGGATAAGATTAGTGTATATTCTATTCTTTTCAGATCGTATTTATGAAATTACATCAAGAGTTAATTGTTGTGGCAACTAACAAATGAGACTAATGTCAGCAAAATACACGAAGACTTTATATCTAATTAACTGGAGTACAATTCTTCTCCCTAGTCCAAATTTCAATTAAATGGTACCTTCAAAAAAGGGCTATTAAATAATTGGAATGTTTGAATAATTTTTATGTCGAGTGATTTTCAAATCTTATGATCTTAAATTAAATATTCGTGTACCAAAATGTCTTTAAAACAAACAAATTGAAAAGGAGAAACAATACATCAGGTCGCAATTATTAAGAAATTTGAGTAATATATATCAAACTACATTACGCATTTTAAGTTGTACTCTGCACCTCTTAAGGCTAGAACTCCTACTCAACGAGGACTATTAACTTGTTTGTCGTACCTCTTATTTCGTTCGAGTTGAATTACATTGATCCTCCGAGGGGTGTAAAAATTGGTTAACTATCTCGAAAAAATCCATATCGTCCATCCAAATCATCTCAATTATAGCCAACTCCCCCTCCCTTGTCTCTTCCCTATCGAAAAACTGTTTCATAATGTATTGAATCATATTATATTATTTTAATGAATATAATATTATAATGAATTGTATCGTTTTCCTTTGATACACACAATCAAACATCAATAATCTAAATAATAAACCTAAAAAATAATAATTAGAGTACGAAAGTAAAGTTACTATTAAAAGGTGGATTAAAGAATAAAATATAATACTAATAAATAAAAACAAAATTAAAAAAATGACACGATTACACCAAATCTTTCCTAACATAATATGAATTTTTTCGTTATTTATGTAATGATAAATTTAGTAAATTGAATCCGAGGCGGATTCGGGATTTCGAAAAAATTAAAGGAACAGTAATAAAATAACGACGAAAAAAAGGAAAGAAGGAAAAGTATTTTTTCCTTTTCTATCTTGGTTTGGTTTCAACATCTAAAATATATATAGTACAGACAAAAACCTAATTCTCTTGCCTATAATACTACATTAAATAGCCTTATACAATTGTTGTTGAAACCTATCAACGGGCCGAAGGAAGCTTCAAATTTTCTACTTTGATCTGTAAGTTATTCGATTTTGCATTTGTTCTTTTTTATGTTATAGTACTCACTATGGGTGTTTAAAGGAAGAGATGAACTTTTTTTCTTGTGGGGTGTTCTTTAATTTGCTAATTGATGAAGAATTTAAGCTAAAAATTGGTTTGTGAGAAATGGGTTTTTGTTATATCTTGGTGGGTAGTGGTTGATAATTGATACAGAATTTGAGGTCAAAATTGGTTTTTGAGAAGTGGCTATTGGTTGATTGTTAGCAAATGATAGAGAATTTGAGCTAAAAATGGTTTTTGAGAAGTGTTTTTGTTATATCTTGGTGGGAATTGGTTTATTGTTAGATAAATGATTGAGAATTTGAGCTAAAAATTGGTTTTTGTTATATATTGGTGGGTATTGGTTGATTGTTAGATAATTGATTGAGAATGTGAGCTAAAAATTGGGTTTTGAGAAGTGGGTTTTTGTTATATCTTGGTGTGCCTTGGTTGATTGTTAGCTAATTGATAGTGAATTTGAACTAAAAAGTGGTTTTTGAGAAGTGGGATTCTGTTATATCTAGGTGGATATTGGTTATCAATTGAACACTTGATTTTTTGGGGTACTTTAGAGTTTTCTCGAGGTCAAATAGAATCTTGGTTGGGGAATCTTAGTAGCTCAGTTGGTTGGTTTACCGAACTTTCACCTTGTCGCCTATCGGTGAGGGTTCGATTCCCCATCTGCTAATCCTCTACCTTAATTATTTTTTAAAAAGTTAGAATCTTGGTTTTTCTATTCCTCTTTCAATTTTACAGGCTCTAGATTTGCATTGATAGGAAAAAGAATTTCAAGAATGTAATGTAAAATGATACTCCCTGCAATTCAAATTGTGGTTGGTTTTGACTTTGACATGGAGTTTAAGAAAATAAAGAATTTTTTTGAATTGTGTGGTCTTAAACTAAAGATATGTAGGATGTACTAAAATCCCCTTTCATCTTGTGATTTTAAATGTGTCATGTGGAAAGCGAGAATTAAAGTGTTGCTAAAACAAGGAAAGAGACTTTTTTTTGGAACCGTCTAAAAAGGAAAGTAGGACAAAAAGTGAAACCAAGGGAGTACTATTTTAGAATCAGTAGTGGTTTCCTGAATTTGGAATGTCTTTGTTGTTTAATTAGGTAATGTATATTATTGGGAGAAAGGGAAAACCTTGTATTTAAGGTGTAAACAAAATAGAAAGCCTCTTTTTGGGTTACTTTGCCCTCAGAAAGTTCTCGAAATCGAGAACGATTCTCAGTGTATTACTGTTTTTTTCCAGTGTAGCAGCTTGTAGGCAAAGGCGGATGCAGAGTGCAGATACCGAGCTCATATAAATCTAGTACTTCTCACGCAAAGTATAAATTTATATGTGAATATCCACTAAAATTGCAATGAATAGTGGATATGAACCCATATCTTTAAAAATATAATGAGTATTCAATTCTAAGAACTTAAATTTTGAACCCATAAAGCTTAAATCCTGGATATGCCCCTGCTTATAGGTGAATCTTGAAAACACTGGAACAATAGAATTAACATTGCTGAATCCTATGTTGGTCAGACTCTTCATAAATGTCAGTGCTTGTCGGACCCTTCAAAAGAAGTGCATTTGGATCTGACATGGGTGCGGCAACATTTTTGGAGAGTCCGAGCAACTTAGGCTGAATCAGTGTCCTTGTTGCGTGACGCCTGCAGTATATTTTATCTGCATAGTTTTTGCAAATTTACAAAATGGAGTAAGAATTAAGGATGTTAATTGATGGTTACCTACTTCATTCTGCAGGTTGCATAAATCTCAACTTCAAATTGGCTTATTAGTGGACATGATCTATGTTCAAGTAAGATATTTATATACAGGAAAATTATAAACTATATTCCCTTTTTTTTTTTCTTTTTTTCTTAGGGAAGTGTTTAATTTCATTGAAATTTCTTTCTCTGACCATAACTTGCATCTTATTGGCTACCTGTTATTTCTAATTGTTGTGTCAAGAATGATATGTTCTGAGAAGATAATAAAATAAAATGAAGCTGCAAATCAAATTTATGAAAATCTAAAGAAAAATGTAATGATAACAAACGGAATCATGTCAATTGCTACTCTAGTGGAGTTTCTTACTGGTGATGTATGGAGACTAATTTATGCTCAAAAGGAATGAGCAAGACTGATTACTATTTCTCGGACTGTTAACCGGTTAAACAGTTTTTATCTACACTTCCTTTTTTTGGGGATTCATCCATATTGCTGACATGGTAGTTTACTTCAAAAGGATGTGGCAGGCACTTGTTGTTTCTGAATTTACTGTGTCCAGTTTGATTTTCCAAAGTATGCTATAAACATACTCCTCTCGAGCTATAGAAAAGACAACTGCTTCGGTCTGGTTTGAGGTTATACTTGATCAGGCCTTTTATGGAGTCTAATGCTTTGATGGATTGAAACCTGAAATCCTTTGTATGTTGTGGTAGACTGATGATTTCAACTATATATTTTTCTTCTATATGGTGGGGTTGGGGGCCTTTTTTATCTACTTTGAATTGTTCTCCTTCGAGCCGAAGGTCTATTAAAAGCATCCTCTCTACCCCCAAGTACCCTACCCTCCCCAGACACCACTTTGTGTAATATGTTCTTGTTGTTATATGGTGGGGTTGGGAAGAGCCGAAGAGGCTAATGTTGGTTCTCACTGTAGTTTCTGTTTTCTTTTGTATCTTTGATAAGTTGATTTTTGTTCATTACCCTTCTGGTTCCCGTCATCAGCTTGTTGGGTATGTGATAATCAGAGTCTATTTTCACGTCTTATTAGCAATATCCTCGCGGAAGTGTCTTTACATCAAGTGTAATTCGTTACGTTAATCTGCTAAAGTGGAAACAGAAAAACCCATCTGAGGGTACTTAGCTGATATAACCAAACCATATCTATTGAAGGGGGCATATAAATGCAGCAACTAAAAAGTTGTAAAAACCATGCCTCAGTTAGCATGACTTTTTGTGAAATATGAACAATTATGAGCTTTCTTTGTGAATTTATTATAATGTCTATGCAAGCAGTTCATTCCTTATTTTCAAATCTGTCACTGCCTGTGGTTTTGCTTCGGTATCTTATTATCTTGCTGTTGTTTCTGTTTGTTGCTATTGCCTCTTTTTCACTGTTTGGTCAGCTGAGGGTCTTTTGGAAACAACCTTTTTACCTTCTCAAAGGTAGGGGTAAGGTTTGGATACACGCTACCCTCCTCATATCCCACATGTAGGATTACACTGGATTTGTTGTTGCAAGCTGTTCATTTCTGTTGCTGACCTCTGAGAATCTGTGCCTCATAAATTTCCATTTAGTTCGAGGATTCCTTCCATATCACAACTCCACTGTCAACCTTAGTAGGAAAGAACTTACGGCACTTGACAGACAGCTTGTAATTCAACCCACTACACATTCCATTGGGTTGCTTGGAAGGATGAAGAAGTGGTTACAAATTTACACACACTTATCAATTCTAAGTTGCTCAGACTCGAGTGCAGGTGTCCGATATGGTTGTGAATCTAGAGGACGGATTCTTCATGATCTGAATTTTAAAGTTTGGGGATATGGATCTAGGTATGGATACAAATTCGGGGATTTGGCTAAAACTAATTCAAAAATCTAAAAATAGAGTTATAAAACCTAAATTTAAGAAATATTTCGCGGACAACTTGAGGAGAAAATAGTGATAGGTGGAGAATCTTGAAATGATACTGTTAGAATAGGAATAGGAACAAGAAAAATATATACAAATCCTACTTAGAATAATTTTTTTTTTTTTTTTATAACCGAGAAATCCGTCTGTGACCCGCCCTTTGGACCAATCACAGCCTTCTAAACTCGGTGGATAATGAGCCCGCCCCTCTACCCTTCTCCACTTAAATACCGGGCTTCGCTTTGCATGGTGTGGGGCTTGAACCTGCGACCCGAGCCACAAGTCCTCCACCTTTTGCCACTTTAGCTAAGCCTTGGGGGCGAATAGGAATATAATTAGGAATAGTAAATAGAATTCTACTTGAAAAAGGATTGTATTGTAGTGTCCTAGTTGGAAAAGGAATCTAATGTAGGGTCTATGAATAGGGTCTCAATGTAATAATGTAGATACACAATTCAATAGTATTTTTCTCTTCTACAAGGTTAGTAGGTAGTCGAGCGCTTTGCTTTCCCATTCCCGGATTATTAGTATTAGTCTTTTATTTTCGTAGTCTTAGATTTCTATTTGTTTCTATTGATTCTTTAACATCGATTGTTGTACTTTCTTGTTGTTGTTCCTGCTTGTTGCTATTGTCGTCTTTTTCATCTGTTTTGTGCCGAGGGTCAATCAAAAACAGGCTCTCTACCTTTTCAAGATAGGATAAGATCTAAGATCTGTAGTTACTACAACTGTTTTTGACTATGATTATTGACCTTTTCTGGCAAAAGCTTAGATCCAGAAGCATTTCCTAGCTTTTTACCCGTTGAATTGTTGCCCCTCACGTAGTATATAATTATTAAACCACTAATATTTATCGAAGTGGATGAACCGTCCCTAGAAATCTGGTTAACTTACTCATCATATAGAATACACTCCCCAATTTCTGACTCCTGATTATTTATCTGAACAAACTCTCATTGTTTTCTTGCCCCAGCAGTGATGATGAACCGTTGGCTTTCAAAAAAATGCATGAATTTTCCACAGTGGACGGCTTTGTAGAGATAACTGAATCCTTGGCGGACATGATAAAGTTCATTGCAAATGAGCCCTCTGTTGGGCTTTTCTATATTCAACAGCATTCCCAGAAAGCAGCGCCCAACCTTGTTAATCTCAAAAACAGTATTGAGGAAAAATCCCGTGAAATGGCACTTCACACAGAAGATTCAGATGATTCCATCACCGTGATCAGGTCGATGAAAGAGTGTGGGCTTCCAATTGCTAATGGTATGATCAAAGATCTCAGACATACCCTGGCTGTCATTTCAAAGAAACAACCAAAGAAGGGATTAATTAGCGGACCCAGTTCAAGTTTCCCAGTCGGTATAGCTACCTCTTGGAGTCCCTCCACCTGGGTTCGCAATACTGTTTCAGAAGAGGATGATAAGAGGACAGCTGGATATCTCTCGAATGTTTTTCAGTCCGCAAAACAAAAGGCTAGTAACTTCAAATGGCCTCAGTTAGAGACCGAAGAAACTCAGCCAGCCAAGAGTGAACCATCTTCATCAGACAAGGATGAACCATCTGTGACTCGTACTAATGACGCGCTATTAGCTGCCGATGTGAGCTCTTCATCCTCACTTGGACGGGCCAATAGTGAAGACCAACAAGAACAGGTAAACAAAAGCATGTCCTATGATCAACTGCTGTCTTTAACTGAAAACTTTGATGAATTCAAAGCTGATAAAGAAGCGAAACTAGAAGAGTGGTTGGGAGGGACATTGAAATCATAATGCTGGTCCAGAGAATAAGGAAAGCTGAAGTCCTTTAGCTCGATTGAACTCTTAAACATCGACGATACTTTTCTTATGAAGGAAACTCTCTTCCTGTATCATGATTTATATACTTTATTATACTAGATGAAAAATGTACAAGTGAGAGTTCATTGTATAAGTGGAGTGTGTAAAGTTGTCTCCGTGTGACCTATAGGTTGCTCTGGATAAGCTGTCTACAGCACACCCTTTAGAGGTGCGGCCCTTTCCCCCAGACCCTGCGTGAATACAGGGTACTCAATGCATCGGACTGCCTTTTTTTTTTGTCCTAGTTGTGTTTGTACATTGAGGAATTTATTGTCTGTAAACTGCTTTAGCTTATTATTATTGTGTACTGAATAATCAGTTTCATGGTCCAAATATGAAACCAAATAATACTAAGGGGTCATTTGGTTCGTATTCTAGTTATTTGAATTTTTGAGTTAGTGCGTTAGAATACTTCCTCCGTCTTTATTTACCTGTCCACAATTGACTAATTAATCACTATCGCATTTTACGATCACTTTGCCTTTTAGTTGAGAAGAAAAAATTACTATCTCATTTTGTGCTCGTTGACGAATTTGTAAATACCATTTTCAAACCTATTAAGTTAAGAAAAACTTCATATTTTTTTCTTTCAACATGACATTAGAAATCATAAAACTTCTTTTCATTTTTTCTGTGAGGAGGAGAGAGGGGACATCACTACGGATAATTTGGTAGCTGGTTAGAGTTATGCAACCCACATTTTACTTACAACCAACAACCATATTTGTTAGAAAAATGCTCAATACAACTCTGTAAATAAGAAATTTCATTCACTCTAAAACTATCATCAAGCCAAGTAAATAGTTTTCATGATCAAACGAGCCTATTTTATTCTTCAGTAAATCTTTACTGCTTTTAGATACAAAAAAAAATAGCAACTAAAACTGCTAAGGTTAGTGAACTCCTAAAAATTGCACTATATACAATGGGATTGAAATCCCAAGAGGATGCATGCCTTTAAGTTACCCAGCAGTATAACTTGCACACTAGACAGAACAACTGCAGACGGCAGCATTATAAGATGGAGAATCAAGAGAGCTTTTTCTTGGCTTAGTCGTTCAACCTCCGGTTCTCAGTTGTAAAATATGCATAGCGCTTGAAGACGAGGAGTAAGGTGAAAGATGTCAAGACGACAATCACATCCTAGATTCCCTGTGGAGCACCATTGTTGTGAAAGGTGTCAAGCTGAAAATCACATCCTAGATTCCCTGTCAAGCACCATAGTTGCGAAAGGTGTCAAGCTGTCAATCACATTCTATATTCCCCGTCAAGCATCATACTTTCCATATCCCCATCACCTGCAAACCAGCGTATAAAGGTCAACAATCAGTGAATCAGATAGATGGTAAATTGCAGTGTTTCGTCCTCAAGGCAGCTATATTTACAAGAACTACAATGAAATTTAAGTAGGTTCTTGATAGTCCAGTAATACACTCTACGTATGCTAGTTTGCTATACGTAAAATGCCATAACAAATCTAAGGAGCATAGTGGGAGAATGGCATGAAGATAAATTATGTATAACAGGCAAGCAAAGAAAAGTGTCTGCTACCATAATATACCTGATGTATGCTGACTAGCAAAATTTCCAGTAGTAGGCGGAGCACATGTATCCGTGCTATCATCATATGTACTTCTGGGATATATAGGCCCATCACTATTGCTTCCTGTGTTCCCTCCAACATTCAAAAGCGGAGCGGTAGAACTACCAAAATTACCCTCAAACTTGTCACCAATGCTTGCATTGTGAAGCAGGTGTACAGAACTGCCCACTGATTTTGACCCCATGTCGTCATTTACCCTAATATTCAAACTTGGAGAAGCTACAGATCCAATAGCGCAAATTGGTTTAGGTTCCAAGTCAACATTCGTCAGATGTATCGTGGTAGTGCTGCTGCCAACTGCTTTAATCCTGCTGCTAGAAGCAGGGGAAGAAGTGGTTCTATTGCTTCCGCTTACAACTTTAGCCTTCCTGAAATAATTCAAAAACAGCATCCAGAGAAAGCTGAGATTCACTCCCAACAAGAAAAGAAAAGAACAAACTAGAGATAAAGAGAAAGAGGGTGCGTGCTCATACCTAACTATTTTTCGCTTGAGAGTGGTGTCTTTTGACTTCATGACACCTATTTAAGGAAGATTCTTTAGGCTTAAATTGATACGTGCCACAGTTTCTAAAAAGGAACAAATGAAGCTACTTGCTCTTTCCTCTATATTGAGAGAGGGAGGGAGAACGAAATAAATAAATAAATAGACAAATAAATTTATTTATATTTATATATATATATATATATAGAGAGAGAGAGAGAGAGAGAGAAAGGATGACATACCAGATTTAAGTGTACCCGGTTTGCGCCTTCCCCTCTCTGCCTTAACTGAAGCAATTATAGAATCAACAGATGGACCCAAACCTTTTCTACCAACCAGTTTCACCCCAAGCTTCTCAGAAAGGAAATTCAACCTCATCTCATCACCACCTCTGACCTCTCTAAGGTCAAGGGCTTGTTGCTTGGATAACAAAGTATAAACATGAAGCTCGTGCTGGTTATTAAATTGGGACTGAAGCTGCTGAAAGAGTAATTTATTAGAAAGATGTCGACCAGGTCTTATTCCATCATGATTCCGTGTTTGGGGCCCACAGAAAGTCACTCTCAAAATTGCTGGTGACTCGAGATCAGAACTTTTTCTAGCAAAAATTATAGAGAAACTACCAAATTCCAAGTCTGGCTCCCTAAATAAATCATCCAAAACAGAAGCATAATAATGAGTGCTCTTTGATGGTTTTTTCTCAATCTTCAGACTCATGGTTCTAGCCTTAGCATGGTGGGCAATGTTCGCAGCTTCTCTAAGCCCACTAAGAAAAGCTCCGTGCATAGTGGCTGGATAGCGCCTATTTGTGGCCTCACCAGCAAAGAAAAGTCTACCATCACCCACACTTTCTGCTAATATATCATAGTCATCTCCTGATGCCCCCACTGCAACATTAGAGTAAGAACCCAAGCTGAAAGGATCACTTCCCCATCTCGTACATACAGTTTGGATTGGCTCTGGCACTTCAATTCCTTGTGGTTCATATATACCTGAAGCAATGTCCAAAATTCTCATTACTACACCAGAAGCAAGAACCTTAACAGCAAGCTCCATGTAACAAGAATGCCTTTTGAAAAGGGCACAATGTTTTATCTTTTACTGAGATAGAGAGATACGTAACCACATATTTCTATCAAATGCAAAATACTGAAAACGATTGATGAACTCAAGCATAGAGTCTAAGAAGAAAAGAAATAGATTCTTTTTTCAAGGTGGTAAAAAAGTAAGTGGCAGTATGGCAGAAAAGACGCATGTTCTGCAACATATTATGAGAGTTAAGTGGGTAATACACTTTGAGGGACATTTCATTAAAAAATTACATTTTAAAGGACACTTTATTGGTTGGAGCAAGGAGAAAGAGGAAAGGCAGCTTAGAACACTTCGGAATACTGTCCTTGTATGCATATTCAGATAGCTTGTGAAGAGGGGATCACTGGAATTTTTGTAGAAAAAAGAAGATACACTACATTGTACGAAGTATCCCGCATTAGTAGAGTCGGGGAAGGCAAGGGAGTATTGAAGTTTATTAAAGAGCTAGCTCACAATCAATACGTTTGTCCCCCGGGTGCTGAAGTACAAAGTGCAATGGAACTCCATCTGAACCCCAAATTAGAATCACAAGTAAGAAATTTGAAGGTAAGTTAGCTCAAGCTTTAATGATCAGGACATTTGACAAACTTTATCATCTCGGAAGTCAGTCTTCAAGTAACCCTGCAATGTGAAAGTGCATCTTTTCACATACCAGCAATTACACCCAGGATAAGGAGGAATCATCATTTATATAACTAATTGATTTGTATGAAACAAGATCATATCTATAACATTTTTAGAAATTTATCTTTTTGGTTTGATAATGAAGAGAGTTCAGATCATATTGTTTATTTTTTGTAATGAATTGATTGCTCTTTTTCATGTGAACTACTTTTGTTTTAACATGTTTTATTTTAATTTAAGCCATTGAGCCCACAAACAGTAGGATTGTTCGACACTTCTTCATAGTCCACCTTTTCTGAAGTATCAGCCTAGTGAAAAAATGACTCAAAATTGAGAGCATTGACCATAAAACAACCACATCAGTGTTACTCAGTATCTCTTCTTACCAAGAGAAAATGGCATTATCTCCATTAAAAATTGTTTTTTCTGCTTACCAAATTAGTGTTCTTTTCTTCTTGTTATATGCTGATTGGTATCTTATACAACAGACTCAGAAATTAACCTTCAGGATTAAGTCAGTCAGTAGCAACAAAAACTGCATTTTACCTTTTAGAATTTGAAGAACTTTTGTCACTGCATCAGTCGGAGGCATGGTCTCAAACTTGTGTGCAGCTTCTCCAGCAACTAGAGCTAACAATAAGGGACCGCCGGCAACAGTTGCATAACTGTAGAACAAAAAGAATTCACCCCTGCTACTAGAATTATCAGTAAGATGCCCAAAGGTATCGAGATCAGTGCCCCAGAATACATATGGGAAAAGCATTGCAACCTTATTTAATAATCCAAATCCCAATCTTTTTATTCCATCAAGCTTCCGCTGAGGCAATTCTGGCATGAACTTAATAGAACCACCTTTCAGAACTCCAAGAGGAACAGTGCACAGCACCATATCTCCCTCAAATACTTGGGCCCCAACGCCAACCTGTACTCCATCGGTACCATAACGAATGGTATGCACAATTTTTTCATAAAGAATAGGTACATTTTCAGTCAATACATGAACTAGTTTTCCATTTCCTCCGGGCAGGAAGCAATGATCCCCTCCCATGTCAAAGGGGTCATCTTGGTCCCAAAATGCTAAGGAAAGTTTAGAAATCAGACCTGCATTTGCATATTCCAGATTTGCTAGATGCCAATTAAACAAACTCATCTCCTCTTCATTCACGGCATCTTCATAATCCTGACGGAAAGTCTCCAATGCTGCTCCAAGAGAAACATCCTGAGAAACTTCTCCCATTAACTGCCTAAGCTTGCTTGCCTTCTCCAAAAGTAAATTATAAGCAGTCTCCACCTTGTGATCTAAATCTTGATCAACTGGCTTCCCATCCACACGATAAAGAGGGCATTTGTCTCTGACCTTGTGAAGTGTGCAAGACAGCTGCCGTGCCAAAATACCTAGTGGGTTCCCTAGCGTACCCGTCAACACACTCCCTCCTAAATCAGCAGCAGCTACCTTATTTCCACCTTCCATTTTTTTTGAGTACACTCTTCCACCAGCACGTTTTCTTCCCTCCAAAACTGTAACCTTAAACCCAAACAACATCAACTGCCGTGCTGCAGCTAACCCTGCAAGTCCTGCCCCAATAATGATAACACTAGGCTTACTCGGCTCAGCTGGAATCCTATCCTTAATAGCCGGCACAACTCCAAAATTAATATACCCACGCGATACCAAATAATTATGAGCAGAATCCAGCAAAGCATTACAATGCTTAGGTATAACATCAAAAAACATCTCTTTCGTTATCCAAGTCGACACATTTACACGCCATTTCATAAGTATATGGTTTCTAATAAGAATATAATTAACCTGTTCAATACCACCCACTACAGAAACAACCTCAGCTTCAATTTCCTCATCAGTTAAAGAATCAGCTGGAAACCCCGCAGTTAAAGCAATTAACGCCTCCGTCGTTGCCTCTTTGTTAATTACAATAATCTCATCCGAAGCATCAAAAGAAGCAGTATTTTTTCTAGCAGTCAAATTACGCACAAGATTCGAATTTTCCACAAGGGTTTTGCTAAACTGAACAAAAGAAGGCTACTATAAATTACCATTAGCATTAAAACGAATTAAGGGAAATTGTCATACATATATATACCTGGTCCAACGACGACGTCGTCGTACTCCGAGGTCTACCTCGTCTCCGTTTCGTCGGAATGGAGAGGGACAGAAGCTGGTCTGAAATTGAATCGGAATGAGGATTCGGGTTCGGGTTCGGGTCATGGCTAGGGTTTGAATTTGGAATTGAAGTGAAATTGGGAGTAGAATTGGGCAAATGAATGGTGAATTGAAGGGGATTGTTACTAGTAATATAAGGTAAAGATTGTTGAGAAGAAGGATTGTTATCTGAAGGATCCATGGCTGTTTTTCTTCACTTTTTTCTGCAACTGTTACAGTAATCTGGAGAAGTGGGGAAGATGAAGTAAAAGAACTATGGCTACAAATTTAGAATTCAAACCCGAAATCTCTAAGCCAAGTTCGGAATTCAAATCCAAAATTTCTAAGACAATTTCGTACTTAAAAAACTCGAACTCGATATTTCTATTATGTTTAATTTTTTTTCAATATTATAATACCGTTTATTGTGAGATGAATCAAAATATGATTTTTTTTATTTTATAAGCGAGATTAATTATACTTTATAATTAATTGACAATTCTTGCTAAATAAGAAATTATTAAATTGATTTAGATTCGTTAGTAGTGTGTTGACGATCGTTTTTTCCAAGAAATAAGGTTTCATCCAAATTTATTATTTTTTGGATAAATTTGCTAATCAATTGTTTTTTAACACTCTATCATTAATTGAGCGATTAATTTTCAAGTTTTCACTTCTGATTTAAAAGAACATGTGATCACGTTAAATCTTGTTATTGTATTTGCTAATACTAAATTTTAAATTTCATCAAAAAATTTAACTTACCAATACATAGTGTGGGCAAGCAAAAGCATATGAAATTAATTTGGATGTCCGAAAATCATATGATAGTGTTGTATGTATATCGATAGTATTCATTGATCGATGCCATGAATTATGTTATAAATTTGTTTTTGATGTAAAGAAATATGTAAATCTCCTAAATTAATATTTACATAATTCAAATACAACAGTATTGATGAAAATATCTAATAATGTTTAGAATGATTCATAGTTGTCAGATTATAATTTCTTTTCTCGTATAAGAATAACGTAAAATTGAATTATTTAAGAGTGAATTTAAATGAATCTTCAAAATTATAAATGAGATTTTGTAAATTCTGATTGCTCTATCTAACCTATTTTATGCCCAAGCTGAACTTACTATTCTTGTTCCTTATTTTGAAACAGAATGACTTTATATGACAT
Organism: Solanum stenotomum; assembly: GCF_019186545.1. Classification (NCBI taxonomy): domain Eukaryota; kingdom Viridiplantae; phylum Streptophyta; class Magnoliopsida; order Solanales; family Solanaceae; genus Solanum; species Solanum stenotomum. The sequence continues at coordinate 52,320,404 of NC_064292.1, forward strand.
TATATGACACTAATTAAATATAGTGTTTAGATAGATTAGATGGATTTTCGCCGTTACAAAATGTTACATATAATGATAAATCTATAAGAAAAGTAGGAGAGTTATTATGAAAATGTAGGATAAAAGATGAAATATGATTATTAAATAAGAACAAAATATTAAGGTAACGATGCGATCACATCAAATTGGTCGTTACATAAAATGAGTTTTTTTGTCGTTATCGAACGATGAATTTAAACTATACGATACAACAAAATTTAAATAACAATCAAAACAAACATTTTATTTAAACTAATAATATAATATAATACAACGGATAACAACCATCCAAACAAGGTGCTAGTCTCCTTGTTTAAATAATCAACAAATCGAATTGAAATTTCAAGCTTTAAACACAGTTACAAAAAAAGTTGGTCTTTTTGCAATTATTCAATTTTTATTTTAAAAAAAAAACTTTTTTAGACAACGAAACAAAAATTAAATAAAATCCTACATGTGAAAAAAATAATTTCCATAATGTAGAATCTTAGTTGGTTTTGGATTCTTAAATATTTTTAAAAATTATGAATAAGGAAATATTTAATAATTAAAAAAATTAGTTGATTTTTAAGTCCTAAATAAATATTAAAAAATACTAATTAGCAATTTTATCTATGGTAGATTCCGTTAAAAAATTGGTTCATCTATTTGAGCCTTTATAATATATATTCAGGGTCTTTCATTATCTAGTAATAAATAACTAAAATTATAAATTATAATGTTGTTTTTTAATAGTATATTTTTGTTATTTCAATTAACCCTATTTTTCTTTTACCTTTCCCAATTAGTTTCAGGGTGCTAAGTTAAGTTGGTCTAGGATTTGCTTCTCAACTATATAACAAGACCACTAGGTTGATCTTTCTACCTTAATTTGTCTTGTTGGCAAAAATAGATCATAAATTAGTATTTTATGGTTTATTATTGCTTTTATCTATTTAGTTTGAAGCCTTAATAGGGTTTTTTATATTTATTATTGTTTTCAATAATCTATCCTAGTTTGTCGTTAATTATATATGTTTCGATTGTTGTTGATGTTTCATGTTGTTCGTTGTTAAGTCCTTCTGTTAAAACCCATGATAAACCATGCACCCCACAAAAACGCGAATGTACTGGAACTCAAGTCTCATGCCTTGCAATGAATTGGATCATAACAAGTTCCCGTACTCCTATATTAGGCAGAAAAGTCAAGATTACACCTATCATACAAGAAATATAAAAATATCATAAGCAGCTAACTCCATAATACCAAAAGTTAGTTAATAAACCAATAAGTCGTTAACTTGGCTTCAACGGACATCTATTATGTCCTTCAACTTTGGATGCATATTAACAGACAGTTAAACTTGTATAAAATTATTATTTATATATTTTAATCAAAGACCTCAGTGCCATTTTATTAAAATAAAGGAATATTTATGTACAATTAGTGGCCCAACTTATATAAAATTAAATAAGTAAGTCGGACAATATTTTAATAGTTAATTTCTCTATTGAAATTAGAAACATACAGACTACAATTAGAAACATACAGCTAATACTAATAACAGGATTATAAATTTACACCAATAATAAACATATACCAAAGAAAAAACTAAAGAATCCTATACAAAGCTAATAGGTTGAAAAATAAATTAACCAAAAGTATCCCACTTTTAACTTATTTCTACGCCACTTTTAGACTTTTAGTAGTCCTAAACCAAAAGTGTTTCCAGATATAAAGAAATTTCAATTTAAAATAATTTTAGTTTAAAGCAGAATCTTTTAATGAAGAGTTCTCAACCATATAATAAGACCACTAGGTTGACATTTTTTTACCTTTATTTGATCACTACGTTGAGATTTTTCTACCTTTAATTTATTTCGTTTGTCATGCCCAACGCCAAGTATGCTAATTTGAGATACAATAACAATAACGACAAATAGAAAAAGAATGTCTATTATGTAGTCAATTGTCTATTTTGCGATTCTTGTTACACTCATCATCAATAATTTCATGTACTTTTTCAATCATATCATGAATGACAACGTGACGATAATTCTTAACAAACTCTTCACCCCAGTTTTCATCGAGATTATCTTCCATGACACGATAAAACTTATCATATGACATATATGTCGAATCGAAAAGTTTGAGACTGAGTGATTTGTTTTATATGAGATTGATCTTCAAATTCAAATTTAATGTCTAATGTGGATATTGAAACTAAATCCAAATTAAGTGTTGGTCCTCACTAAAGTATTTAATTTTTGAAAATTGTGGTTTGATGTTCATATCAGAACATATAATTTAATTTTAATTAGCAATTAAAATTATAATATATATATATATATATATATATATATATATATATATATATATATACACGTTAAGTAACTGATAAATGTGTATAAAAAAGACGCATGTCTAAAAAACTATAATAAATATACACATTACATAGCTAATAAATGTGTATAAAAAAGACATGTGTCTTATATTTATTGATATGACGTAAACACATTTGTCAAGATAGATAACCACCTTTTCCCCTATTTTTTGGTGATGACTTGATCTAATTCTTTTGATATAAAAATAATCGATCCGAAATAACTGTTTCAATAAAAATCACAAGATCTTTGTCACATTTTTTACTTTATCATTATTATTGTTATTAGTATTAGTATTAATTATGTCACTAATAATTCTCTAATACATGAGTGATTATCAAGAAAAACAACATGTTGCTTGCTGTGTTGATAGCCAATTCTGAGGGAAATATACTTGTTGAACGGTAACTTTTTCAATAATAATGCTTTAATTAGCCTCGATATCTTATTAATTTTCTAGCTTGTTGTTCTTTCAGCTTGTTATTGTTATCTTTTTTTCATCGTTCGTTCAGTTGAATGTCTATATGAAAACAATCTCTCTATCTTTTCAACATAAGAGTAAGATCAATCTGTGTACACTCTATCCTCCTCAAACTCGTTTTTTTTTCATGCAGTTTAAATGGAGTTCCAATAGAGGAAACTCTACATTGGAGATCTTTTTTAGTTAGATTGGGAGCAGAAAATCTTAGAGGAGTAAAAAATGAGGAGCTCCTTGTAGCTTGTCACAAGTATGTATATTTTGAATTATTTTAATCTATTACCTAAGTTTATAATATAATTTAATAGATTGTTGGATTATTGATTGCTATTGACTTGTGAATTAGCTGTTTCTTCGTCTCAAAATACTTGTCGTGTTTTGCATCTCTAAAGATAATTTGATTAACTTTTGAAGTTAAATTAGATTTGATTAATTTAATATTTTAAAGTTAAAACTTAGATATCCAAAAACTACACGAAAGGTACTATAAGATGCATCTTTTTTTATATCAATATGATGGAAAATTACATTTTAAAATGTTAGTCAGAGATTATATAGTTTGACTCTTGGAAAAAAATGTGACAAGTAATTTAAGAGAAATGAAGTGTTTCATATAACGTTATTTACTCGATTTAACCAACAACATCAAGATTTAGCAATATAATACGGAGATTTGAGAACGATCGAGTGTTATAGTGGGATGAATAAAAATTCTTCATCTTTAATCATAGGTCTCGAATTTGCCCTTCCGAATGACAATGATTCTAGTATGGAGCACTCCCCTTTTAATACCTTACATAATGCGAATTCGAATTAGTTGGAGTCCTAAATTAAGTATCGAATATCATATGAGGAATTAATATTAGTATTTATGTTTCACACTTCAATTTTACCTTCTTTTATTTCAGATCAGTGTATGTGGTATACACTGTATTAGGAGGTGTCAGCATTTATGTGGTTGGCAAAGAAGAATATGATGAACTTGTTTGTAAGTCTATATGTTATATTATATACTTTGTACTAATTAATTTTTTGTTTTACACAAAATCAGTAAACCAAAATTCTTTTTATTTCATGTATTTTTTTTATTATAAAGTTTATATGATAATTATTTATTTAAATATTGTGATTTTTCTTGAAGTATCTGAAGTAATATATGCTATTACTTCAATTGTGAGGGATGCATGTGGAAAGGCTCCAAGTGAACGCCTTTTTTTAGACAAGTATGGAAAAATTTGCTTGTGTTTAGATGAAATTGTTTGGAAGGTAAGTTTTCAAATCATTATATTTTGAAAAATATTGTACAAAATTTGTAGTTGGGTATTGTTATTTTATTTATTATGATTTATTGTTTTTTCGATTAATATGTTTGTTGTCAATATTTGAAGGGTTTACTTGAAAATACAGAGAAAGACAGAATCAAAAGACTTATAAGGTTGAAACCACCGTCAGAGTTTTGAGTGACAACACTTCAATCTGTCTCAATTGATTACGTCTTACATGATCTCCTGTTGCTTTAGCATATGTATTTTGCATAAATGTAACACTTGAAAGTGTAATTATTAAACTTATTTGCTCCTATATATAGTTTTAACTAAGTTATTTACATCTTGTATCTTCTAGCGCTTTAGATTTCATGTACACATTATTGACAACTCTAAATGTATTTTTGTATAATGTGATTGTTATTTATCTACAAACACAAGTTACACATAAAGTGTGCATAAAAGATTATTTGAGGATTTCACCAATCAAATGTTTCTTAGTTTGTCTAGCTACATTATTTAATCATCAATCTAAAAACGTGATAAAATATAAACGATATATCTCGTCTCAAACAACAAAAAAATATTATGTGATTCTGCCAATTGAACAAATGCCTCATTTTTTGGATCAAATATATCGTTTGTTTGTGAAGAAAATAATTAAGAACTTTCTTTGAGAGAAATTAATTCGTTTGTTTAGCAGCTAATGTCGAGTTACAATTCTTGATCTTGTATGACTATCTCTAAGTTTTTTAATTTAAAATTTTCATATACATTACATTGAGCTCTCTGCTAGATTGAATTTCGACATTAATAATGTTTTGTGAGTTTATTATGACCAAATTGTGTTGATTATTGTAACCATTGCGAATCGATTCACTAATAAGTGTTAAATCTCATTGTTTTTCTAATTCATATTAATATCGAAACGACAAAATATCTTATAATGTCATCTCATTAAATTATATTTATCATATTAAGAATTATAAAATATTATATTACGATTTTTTAAAGAGAAGTAGATAAATAAGATAATATTATGTCATCCTAAAAAAAATAAGAACAAATAAACATAAATTGCTAACACTGAACAAAATAGAGATGTTAAAACACGAATTGCAAATTCCAACTATTGATGAACTATATATATGTTCATCCATATTGGTTGATGAGAAAATCTATGTTATGTCTCACATAATCGGCTAATCGCATAAGTTTTTTGAGATAATTTTTATTATTTTGCAAGTAAGCTTTTACGTCATTTGTTTATTTAAAGAAAAAAATATACCTAAAGTTAAGCAAAATTTAATTAGGCATCTTCATTATGACAATAACCAAATATACATTTTTATTTGACATAATATGTCTCGTGAATACCAAAGTCTAACAATCCTCATGTGTGAGTTACATGACCTATATGAGAATGACGCTTTCAAAAAGATTTTCTCCATATTTAAGGTTCGAACCCGAAACTTTTGATTAAAAATGACGCAATTCCACCACTGTTCCACAACCCATGTTGGGGGCATTGGAATAGTTTAATACTTTTAGCATTTGCTGAAAAATATCCTACAACTCGCTAGTTAAGCACTAAAAAAAATCATTTTTACTAACGATCACTTCAAAACAAGAAAAAAAAGTTTAATATACTCTTAAACTATTCGAAATGAAACAATTTTATCCTAGGATTTACTTAAAAGTTTATGTTTGATTAAAAATGATTTTTCTTAATATAAACATAATTTCAATACTTGACCAATTTGGCCCTACCCATAAGAATTTCTAGACAAGCTTTTCTTGTCTTAACAGTTAACACCATCATTTAACAAGGTCAATATAAAATAAAATAAAATAAAAATCTCCTATGGAAGAATTGTCTATGCCTAGAAAATTATTTTGGTTGATTTTATTATAATTAAAGTTAATAAATAATTAAATAATATTACTAAGTCAGTCCTTAATTAATTTTTAATTTCATCATCATCATCTCCATCTTCCATCTACATCTCCATTTCCATTCTCCAGCTCTTCTCCTCTCTGGAGCTCCTCACTCCACCCCACCCCACCCCACTCCACCCACCCACCTACCCAGCACACCGTATCAGTCGTTTCACTGTTATTTGATCAATTTAGTTCTCGTACAGTTTCTTAGATCCGAACAATATCCTTCTCTGGTACTAATTTTTCTCTTTCAAATGCGAAATTTACACAATTTAGATTCATATTGTGAGCTATTTGAATTATCTGTATAACCCCCTTTATGCAATTTTTGCTTTTTTTGGTGATTTCGTACAGTTGAGTATATTGAGATGGGGAAATTTGATCTACTACCCATTCCTAAAGACAAATCGGTGAGTTCAGTTTCTCATGTTTACCTTGAATTTTCACTGGAATTGGAGATTTCCCAGTTGGGTTTTGGGATTTTGATGAATTTAACTGGAAATTTTTAGTCTTTATGACATGCTGCAGCTTACGATTCCTTAATTAGATTAGAATATTTCTATTTTGGTAACTTGTATTGAAAGTTAGAGTACATTGGATTCATCTCTTATTTCTGTGATCATATACTCTAGAGTATTTAGCTTATATGGGGTTTTTCTTTTCTTTTATTTGAAATTTGGGTAATTTCTGCAACATTTCTTTGATCATATGCACTGTGCAGTGGCGGAGTCAGAAATTTTATTAAGGGTGGTCAAGAATAGTGGTGCGTGGCTGTCAAAATAAAAAAAAAAATATTGTTCTATTTGGGATTCAAACCCGGAACTCCCTCATTCAAATGGACACCTATTATCACTACGCCAAAGACATAACTTTAGTTAAGGGTGTCTAACTTTAATGTAGAATTTGACATATATATACAACGTAATTTTTCGACTACCTGTGGTAGCTGTAGCTACGTCCCTGGCTATGTGGACTGTAGTGAATTCTTCCTAATTTGGTAACTTTTAATGAAACTTATAGTAATTGTGGTTTATATGTTATGATACTCTTGGGATATTTCTGTGGTGTGCTTTTTAGTAAGTAGCTTATGGTCTTCCTATTAGTAATTTATTCTGAAATATATATTAATTGGGTTGTATCTATTACTAAATCTTGGGTTATTTCTGTAGCATTTGTTTGATCATATGTTTTGCGGTAATTGCAGTACTTAAGGGAGGAACTTGCTAGAGTAGATGAAGACTGGGCTGCCGCTCGGTTTGATTCACTGCCTCACGTTGTTCGTATATTAACCTCGAAAGATCGTGAAGGTGATGTCCATGTCTTAAAGGAGCAGAGTGAAATTATTGAGGAAGTTGTGGATGAAGTCGTGCATGCCTACCATGGTGGCTTCAATAAAGCTATTCAAAATTATTCTCAGGTGTCTTTTTACATTGTCCCTTATTTGTTGATTTTGTTTAGTAGTGAATTTCCTAGATATGCAAATTTCTAGTTTCAAGCAAATGTTTATTTATGTGAACTGTCCTAGAAAGAGATACGCGCACTCGTTTCTGATTTTTGCTTTGGTATCTTTTCATGGATCTATACATTGAGGTATCGAAAAAGATATGAACAGGGAAAGAAAGCTAACTAGTGCAGATACATAAGATCCCGTCATCTTTACTTTCCTCATATTTATGGTGCAGTCAATGACATGTATAGATAATGTAATTGATTTTGTCGATTAGGACTCCTGCCCAGTGCTTGAATCCTGCATACAGGGTTTCTTTTATCATTTTTCTTTTTGTCAATAGAAGTTACTTTTGTTTCTAGAAAACAATCGTAAAGAAGAAAAAATTGAAGCAGTGAGTTTGACATTAGCCCTTCCTTGGGCCAAAAAAGGAAAGAAAATTAAAGAATACAATAACCAAAAAAATTGTTTTCTGTGATAAAGTAGTAATTTATTGATATACTAAAATGAAAGATATACAAGAATTCCAAAAACACTAACCATATATCCATTACTTATGAAACTTGAAGATAATTTTTCCTCAATATGTCTATTAAAAAGTAAAATTCATTGGTTTGCTATTCTCATCTCTAACCAATGCTGGCTGCCAACATACTTTTGAGCTTGGAACAAGGAGTAACTGTTCCTAATAAAAAGAAAAGAGAAACAAGAAAATGTTTGTAGAACCATATGCTAGAATAGTTCATTACAATTTTTTTATTCTTGCCCTCACCATGGTGAGAGACTGAGAGTTATATATATTTTGACTAGCATTATTCTTGGAGAATATAGGTAAAAGGACACTCTTAATTATTTTATAAGGTTTAGTTATCAGTCTTTGAATGTCAGCATACCTTTTTATGCGTTATCACATTGTCAGGGAACTGTTCTCCGGTTTGCCGCCAGGGTAAAAATTGCAATGGGTGATGCAGCTTTATCTATTTAAGCAGTTATAGGACACAAGACTGCTTGGCCCAGAACATGTTTATTCATTGACCATCCTTTAACATTTATTATTTTGAGATTCACTTTGAAGAACCTTGAGCTCTGATTCTCTAATGTACAGTGACTTACTCTTTTCTTGAACAGAAAAACCCTTGTGCTCTGATTTAGCTGTTAGGCTATATAAAACAGTAACCTCTTTTTGTATTCTATATACCTTTGATCGATATGTTTTCTCTTGGCATAGAGTTACACTTTCAACTCAGTTAACAACCTAATGCTAGTTGGAGAGGTCTCTGTTTTAGATCCTAGACAAAAAATCAGGTGCTTAGTGATAGATGTCGTCTCTTCTATTTGTTACTTAATTTGGTGAGTCTTTTTTTTTTTTTTTTAGATGAAGTAAGAAGAAAAATGCAATAGTTAAACCAACCTAAATATGTTGTTAAGTTCACAAAGTCTGAAACCAATTGAATTGGGTTACCTCTCCTATGTGGTTTGCGAGCTATTGCATAGGAGCAGGGGTTTTACCCTGTGAGCACCCAAAGGGTAGCAGCTGCAGGTTTCCCTTGTCATAAAAAAAGAAGAAGTCTGAAACCAATTGAATTTAAGCTGGTCTTTCTGAAATTCAAAGGTCTTATTACAGTTCCACTATAGCTGTTATGTGAAATAAAAAATGACTTAGAGCGTTTGAGTTAGCTGATTGTAAATAACCGATTTTAAAGTGCCGAAAGTGCCCGAAACTTATTTTATAAATAAACAGTTACGTGTTTGGATAGAAGTGTTGAAACTGATAACAAGCAGTTGTTGCGTTTGGTATAAGTTGCCGATAAGGTATATTTTGTTAAGATGACTAAAATACCCTTAACATTTCCACAAAAATCATAAATTTGGAAGTCCCTTTATAAAGAAAAAGAGAAATTCCCCTATCGATGCAAAAGCCATCCTAGAAGTATTAGAATCATGCTAAACTTGCTGTTTTTGTTCTTACATTTTCATTACTTTTTTGTAAAGGGGTTTTTAGTACTACCTAAGTACCGGTTTATACTACAAATTGTTACCTTCTCAAAAAAATAAAAAGAGAGAAAAGGAGGAACAATGATATGGGATAGTGAGGAAGTTAGGAGTTTTGTTTTGGAAAAGGTATTTTGGGAATTAGTTAAAATATTAAAGACAAAAAATAGTAAATAACTTTTCTCAAAAAAAAAAAAGTAAATAACTTTGTCAAACAAAAGAGCTTATAAGCTGAAAACCTAAGAGTTGGGGATGACAAGCTTATGGCTTTAGGCTGATTTTATCTTATAAGCACTTTGAGTGTCTACCAAACGCATAAATAAGTGGAAAGGTTCCTTTAAATCTGTTTGACCAGCTTATAAGCTTAGCCAAACATTTCTTGTATCTGGTTAAGTTGATGCTACTTCTGGAGTAAGCACAGAAGCGGGCTTCTCTCAGCACGTTCTGAAACATGGCATGTTGTTTATGTATGTAATTAGTTTACGCCAGTGCTGAAGTCTAGTTTTATGTTTTTTTTTTGGCTTTTTAATATGCTTCTTATTCTTATATATCAAACGATATTCATCTTATTCTTTTAGTCTACCTTTCCTTCAGATTTTGCGGTTATTCAGTGAATCCACCCAAAGTATTGGTGTTTTAAAAGGTGACTTGGCGGAGGCAAAGAAGCTTCTTGGTGCCCGTAACAAGCAGTTGCATCAGTTGTGGTATCGGTCTGTTACATTGCGACATATTATCTCCTTGTTAGATCAAATAGAAGGCATAGCTAAGGTCAGTTATCTTCGTTTATATTTTTTCTACTAGTGTTGTTGCTATTATTCTTGCTCCAGTCCCTGCTAATCAGGAAGGGATAATGGTAGGTGGTCCTGCGGAGCTTTCGGAAAAGGGTAGCTTTGTGTGTGCTGCATTTCTTGCAATGCACTCTGTCTATGTAAAGAATGAATAGGTGCATACTAGCATTGAAATTAATGGTTAAACTTCTTGTTACCAAGAAAAATGTCTAAACTGCTCTGTTTGGAAGATAATATGGTCTTTTATCTGTAAGTCGTCTCAGAAACAGAAAATTATATATATTTATTGAAGTAGGTAAGGATTTTATAAATAACAGCCAAACACTAAGACAGTGCTTGCGCTGACATGTTTTAGGATCCCCTTATGCAAAACAAAAAGATGGGTTCCTATCTGTACAAAAAAACCCTAATCCTGTCCTGAATTGATGCAATCTAGCACAATGTCATCATCCTTTACATCTTGAAAATCGCACCAAAAAGCCAAAAACCATTGACATCTGAAGTTGGATTGTACTTCTAAGCAATTGAAGGATTCAAAACATAGAATTGCAATATCCCATAAAGAGTAAATATAGTTTTAGTTTGTCGATAAAGTAAACTACCAAATAGCTTGATCTGTGTCTCTGCCGCTCCGTGCTATAAATGTGAAGCTATAAGAGGACCTTTTCAGCGTATCCAAGGGTGAGACTTGGAGGTCTATGAAGTTGCAATAAAGACCATGAGTGACCGGGGTTTGAATTCCTCAGGAGAGAGAAAAAAATTAGGTGATTTCTTTCCATCTGCCCAAGTTTTGGTGGACAAAATTACCTGGTATTTGAATCAATATGAGGATGTTATACCCAGTGGGATAGTCTAGTTGTGCCCAAAAGTTGACTTTGTAGGTGTGCGAATAAGAGGGTAATAGGTGAAATTACATGAATTGAACTTCACCATTATAAAAAAAGAAAAAAAGAAAATAGGACCTTTGTAGTAGGTATTAACATGGTTAAAATGCTCGTCTTGTTAAACTGTTCATTCTAATATCCATGCAGTTGTGGTCTGGATCAATGTTTGGTTGTAAAAGCATAGTGGAAGATAATCACCATGTGTTTTGGTGGCCGTGTTTAAGTAATTAATCCAATAGAAACAGTAGAGCATGTATATAGAATACGACAATCATATAAACTCATCTAAAAAAGAAAAAATAAATAAATACAGAGGTCAGTGCACAAGATTCAATATGATAAGTAGCCATCACAGTTGGAAGTCGTGATACAATCTATCCTCGCTTTGACATGAATATTTCAACGGAATTTCCCCCTTTCCTTTTCTATCTTTTGCTCTCTTCTTCTGCATCAGAGTAATGTAATCTACCTCTTAATTTTTTGTTGACCTGTTGCTTCTTACACCTGTGAAAAGATGTTTGACCAGAATCATGTTCTCCTTCTAATCAAATAAAAGGAAAGGCTAGCTCTAGGATTGCTTGGTGGGTATCAGTTAAAAGATGAGGCCCTACGGATATTATTGATTGGTCTAGATGAGCTTGACAGGATAGTATACGGGTCATCTGTCTGCTCTTTTACTGTATTTTCTGTTGTCATTAGGGCTCACAGAGCTGAAAGAATTCTCTATTCAGAGTATCAGGGTGGGAGAGGCTAGGTTGATGATAAAATTGTTGAACCTGTCATTGTGGGGAGCTCGAGTGGGTTCTCAGTTCTCAATAATGAAAATGTTGTGCAAATTTTTTCATAACAACTTGTATTCTATTCCAAAACAAAAAACCAGAACCGGCCACAACAAGTTACAGGTTCCTAATTACCTAGTTCAACTTTTAATAAACTTCATCTGAACACTGGTTCTTCCAGTTGTGGTATGAATTTTTCATCTTAGACTTGCCTTATATTTATATTATGTTCTTGGCCTTGCAAATGTTTATGATGTTGTGGTCCTCCCAAAGATAGCCTGTTCAAGTAATTTTAATGAAGAAGAGCCTGCACATGTTGATGATGCTATGCAGATTCGCAGATCCCTTCAGCCCTTTTATTTTATCATCACTGTCCATCTTCATTCTTGTTGATGCATTACCTTGTCTTTTCTACCTCAGGTTCCTGCTCGTATTGAAAAGCTGATCAATGAAAAGCAATTCTATGCTGCCGTGCAGTTGCATGTTCAATCAGCTCTTATGCTTGAACGAGAGGGCCTTCAAACGGTGGGTTAATTAAAACATTCATAACTGATTCTACCTTCACACTTTACCTGTGGCTGCTTGAAAGAAACTGTGGACACAATTTCAGCATACTGAGTTTTTTTCTGTCTTGCGGTAGTCAATATTTTGTATGTTAAAACTGATTTTGTTAAAAGAGGCAGCTTCTTGTTCTGTGGTCGACACAGCAACACCAATTACTATTACAAATGCTGCAGCTCCTGTGGTCGACACAGCAACACCAATTTCAAGTTGATAAACAAGTTTTTAGCACTAATCTTTTGTAACATTTTTTGTTGGCAATTCTTACTCAATGCAAAGGATGGCTTGATGTACTTACTGTATATTGTTGGCATCACATAGGTTGGTGCTTTACAAGATGTCAGATCTGAGTTGACAAAGCTACGAGGAGTTCTCTTCTATAAAGTCTTGGAGGATCTTCATGCCCATCTTTTTAATAAGGGTGAATACAGGTACAAATTAGTTTGCCTTGGTCTATAAAAACCTTCTTGCTGTTTGAGGTTGTATACACGTCAAGTCTTTCATTGGGGACGTTTTTACACGTCAAGTCTTTCATTGGAGATGTTTTTTACACGTCAAGTCTTTCATTGGAGACATTTTTTTCTATCAATGAAGCTGAAGTTTGATATATATATGTATATATATATATATATATATATATATATACACACACACATACATACATACATACATACCATGCTGCCCTTATCCACTTAAAATATTGAAGCTGAGGCTACCTCTAGCAATGCGACTCGATATTCTGTTTGTTGAGATACATAATTGGGTGATTAATTAATCTGTTTGTGCTTGCAATTAATGAAGCATGGTTTTGGAGGTGATTCTTTTTGTACTTTGTTATCCTTAACTTTCTGTTGGGAGGAGCCACGTATCTTTCATTTAGATTTTAATTTCAGATGTTGCTTTATATTTGCTCAACACTGGCCTTCCTTTTGCAGTTCAACTCTCTTTAGTATCAGTGAAAGGGATGATGAAGTACCAACCACTGTAGCTGTACCATTGTCCATGAACAACTCACAGCCTCTTTCTCGAAGAACTAGGTTGCTAAAAGATGACAATCAGTTTGGTTCATTTGGAGCTGGGGATGGATCTCACAAAACTAGCTCTATTGATGGCGGGTAAGACAAAAAGGAAAATTTTAAGTGATGTGGTTCAATTGGTAATATCATCCTCAATATTGTTGCAGATGACCACATGTGAATCTAGACTAACCTCTTCATAGGTCTCATCTTTAAGCGAACCCAATAGCGTCCGACATAAGTGCCTTTCAGTGATAGTTTAACTTTATCAATCTTTTGGTAGATTTCTGCATCCATTCCTCTTTCTGGTACAAGTGATCAGTGTTATCCAAGGCACGCTTTAAGCGTGCTTAAGCCCTGAAGCGAGGCTCAAAATGTGTTGAGCGCTTCGCCTCACTTTATGTGCAATTCAGTGTTGTCATCAAGGTTCTAAGGCAAACATTTTGTTGCCAATGAGCCTCTTATGAAGAAGTGACACTAAATAATTCATATTTCACTTTATCATAATTTTTTTTCAAAATCTTTGGTCATATATTTGTCATTCATATTTATAATTATTAGTCTTGAACTAAACATATATATATTTGTGTTCTTTTCTCCCTTTGCGCCTTTTTTCATTAAAGCCCATGCTTTATTTGCGCTTTACGCTTAAAGCCCCCACGGACCTTAGAGCTTTTTTGCGCTTTTCGCTTTTGATAACACTGCAAGTGATAGCAACTGAGTTCCTTTCTTCTCTGCTTTATTTGCAGCTCCCTAGTAGAAGGTCATGATGAGGATGGTGAAGATTCTGTGTCTGATGGCAATCCTACCTCTTCAAGGATTAATGGCACTGATGGTGCTTCGAAGGATGTAAAAGTTATCTCTCATCAAGTTCCGACATGGCTTTCAGATTCTACACCAGATGAATTTGTTGTAAGAAAGATGCCAAACCCAGCTAGTTTGGGGTTGTGGCATAGTTGATTGATTGATATAAAGTTGCCTTCTGCGTGCTTGTCAATATCAAACTTTTGATAGTTATTCACAAGAGTTTAATGTGCTCCAATATATTTCAAATGTAGGAAGCAATCAGGAAAACTGATGCTCCCTTGCATGTGAAGTACTTGCAGACCATGGTTGAGTGTCTTTGCATGCTTGGGAAAGTTGCAGCAGCAGGCGCCATAATATGGTTAGTTCTCATCTTTCATGCTTTTGGGCCAATTGGAAGCAAAGCTCTGATTTGATTACTGCATACTTCTCATCTTTTTCGGGCAGAGCTATGTTTTAGAATAACCTCGTAGGCTGTGGGATGCAAATAGATGCTACCCAAAAGGATGATCTGTAATTGGAGAGGTGAATTTTCCATCAGAAATGATCAAGGGAAGTTCGTAAATCTCTGCTGGACACTTGAGACAGAGGAGCTCTTTTAAAACTAGTACACAAGCTGGCTAAGATCCAATTTTTCAATACAGGAACATGACAACTATAGGATGCCACTCATGATCTTAAGCCAAATTTGTTCTTTTGCCCGTCGTATTAGCAAATAAACATATTCCGTTAATGTTTGCATACAGTGCTAATGGGAACTATGATTCGATCCTTGCTCTAAATTGTGATGTTTTCTCTTGTATACTTTTCATGATTGAATTGGCTGAGTCTTATATTTGTTTCTATCTTTCTGTATAGAGGTTATCTTCGTCATGTTTCATTTGTGGTATTTGAATATGTAGTCTCTAATTACTTTTATCTTCATTGTATTTGTTTCAACAGCCAAAGATTACGACCTACTATTCATGAGATAATCACAACAAAAATCAAAGCTCATGCAGAAAATGCTTCACGACCTCGCATTGGCCAGGCTGCTCAAGCAGCCATTACAGGTCTTCACTATCTTAAAGGACAATTGGAGAGTTTTCAGTCTTCAAAACAGAAGCATCACAATGGGATATATCTCTCAGTGCTACTAGCAGTCAGCCCTGTTTCACCTGTCATGGCTCCTACAGGAACAGCACAGGCTGCTGCAAAGGAACTCCTTGATTCAACTCTTGATGCTGTTGTTCATATATTTGGTAAGTGATAAGGTCTTGCAAATTTCTTGTCATTTTTTCTTTTTCTTTCCCTTATTGATTTTGCTTCAAGTACTCTGGATTCAGTTCAACAATCTTTTACTTTTGGTTTGTGATTGCAACCGAACAATTTCCAGAGAACCATGTTATTGTTGGAGAACTTCTTGAGTCAAAGTGCTCTCAACAAATTGACTTGAACACGCCTAAGTCCATGCCTACAGACATCAGTTGGAACCCTGATTCAGATGCATCTCATGCCACTGGAGGGTATAACATTGGCTTTTCATTGACCGTCTTACAGGTCAGTTTCTTCCATGTCAATCATTTGTATTCTGATGCCCAAGATCCCTCTAGTTGGTTAGAGTTCAGATAAATGGTGCAGTAACAAAGCAGTGCCTATTCGATTATGGATGATAGAAATATATTCACTAACGTTATTGTGCAAATAGAGTGAATGCCAACAACTCATATGTGAGATCCTGCGAGCTACTCCAGAAGCTGCATCCGCAGATGCTGCTGTCCAAACAGCAAGACTTGCAAGCAAGGCCCCTTCAAAGGAAAAGAGGCAAGTTACTGGACTGCTTATCACTGTTGTCCTTAAGCTTGTGATCTCTATATTTCATGTTATTTTACTTCCCTGTCTTCTTTTATTTCAATTTAACTCAATTTATATTTAAATGGAAAATCTGTTTACTTTTGCTCCCTTTTCCCTTTTCCTGTTTTCTTTGTTTATAGGTTGTTCTCTTCTTGTTCTTTTGTTTGGGGTGTTTTCTATGTTAAGGGAAGGAATTGGTTGAATTAATGTGCGCTCATTCAGTCAACTTGACTTCAACTAGTCAAGTCTCGTTTTAACTTATCTCTTGATACTTGTAACCAAATTGGAAAGGCCTAGATGCTATTGATGTAGCCCAATTCTCTTAGTGGGGTAGAGTATCTGGAAAGTGGCAACTACTCATAAACTCAAATCATTCATCTTTTTGTATTTGTTGCAAATTATTATTTGGTTGGGCTAGCCGCTAGTGAGCTAGTGGATTCCAGATTAAAACAGAAAGGACCAGGAATCCTATGTAAATTGGGTATGAGAAAGCCTTTGGCCATGTCAACTGAGGCTATCTGTTGAAGATCCTAATTGACTTGGGTTTTGGGCATAAATGTATAAGCTAGATCAAATTTTGCATCTCTAGTGTCAGATCTGTTCTTATAAATGGTTGTCCAGCAAGATTCTTTTAATCACAAGGGGGCCTTCAACAAGGACCCAATGTCACCCTTCTTATTTTTGATTGCTATGGAAGGTCTCAATCACTTGATTAGGACAATAAATACTAATGAATGGATCAGGTGTTTTGACTCTTAGTCCACTATTGGTCTAGAAATCACTCACCATCGTGTCTGCTGATGACTCACTAGTTTTATGTGATTCTGATGTGGAGTGGATCAGACATCTCAGAGCAATTTGGACCATCTTTGAAGTCTTGTCTGGCCTTTCATTTTAATTGGAGCAGAAGTTCGGTTAATCAGGTCAATGATCTTCAGAATCTAGCATGGAACCTAGGCTGTCAATTGGGCTCTTTCCCTCTAAATACTTAGGGCTGCCTCTAGGTGCCAAAAACAAGTACAAGAGATCTGGAATGAAGTCTTGGAGAGATGTGACAAAAAGTTGGCTAGGTGGAAAACCCAATGCCTCTCCTTTGGTGGCAGTGTTACACTCATTAATTCGTTCTTGGATGCTCTTCCCACTATGTCTCTCCTCCCAATTCCCAGAGGAGTAGAGGAAAAGATTGACAGACTAAGAAGATATTTTAATAAGGAAAAGAGATGCTTCAACCTGGTCAAATGGGACTCGCTCACTTTGAACAAGAAGCAGGGTGGACTGGAGATTTAGAATTTGAGGTTGCACAACAAAAGTATGTTGCAGAAATGGCTATGGAGGTTCAACTCAGAGGACACAATGCATTATGGAGAGGATTCAACTCTCAGAAATATGGGATGTATAGTCAATGGATCACAGGGTCCATATGGTACCGGTGTTTGGAGATCTGTTAGCAACTAATGGCATGAATTCTGGGCTAATGTAGATCATAGTTTGTGATGGAAAAAAGACTACCTTTTGGGAGGATCACGCCATAACAACCTAATAGCCAATATCCCCGACTTATATTCAAACACATGTTGATCAAGTTTGGATTCCTCAAGGCTGGGATCTTCATTTCAGAAGCGAAGAGCTCTTAATGACTGGGAAATGGAAAGCCTAACCAACATGTTCCTACTCATAGGTTCCTTTGGAGGAACTTCTGCTTATTCTGACAGACTCAAATGGAGATTGAACAACAAAGGAACTTTCTCTGTTAAGTCTGTTGTTACTGGACGCTCTCCCCCTCGATTGAGTCTTGGCCCTGGAGGCCCATTTGGAAAGTAAAAATACCTTCCAAGATATCTTTTTTTTTGTTGGTTGGTGGCAAGGAAACTTGCTTGACTGAAGAGAAATTTTAAAGAAGAGGTCTTCAAATTTGTGGCACATGTTTTTGTGTTTTTGGCATAGACTCGACTATGCCTAGTGAAGAGTGTAGGAAAGGAAAGTGGTGGTGGATCATCCCGACTTGTGTATGGTGAAAAATATGAAAGGAAAGGAATTCTAGATATTTTCAGGATACTAGCAGTCCTACTCAGAAAATTAGGATGAATTGTCTTAGCCTTTTCTATTTTTGGTGTAACCAAAATATGTGGGGGGAGATAGGTGACCTGGTAGATTTAGTAAGAAAAGTGTAAACGTTTGTTTGGTGCCCCTTTATACTTTTGTAAAGATCACAGCTCAGCTTCTTTTGTAGCCCAGTTTTACTGTTAATACAAGTTGTTACCAATTTCAAAAAAGAAAATATTTCATTTCTGATGCTTCGGTTATCACATTATTTTGTTGTTGTTACTGTTCCTTTTTTGTTGTTGATAAATGTTGTGTAAGGCTTTCCCTAGTATGTCACGACGCGAGTCTACACCCTAGACGTGGCCGTCACTCGAGAACCATTGCTGGCCCCCAAGTGAACTCTCATCCTGGCTGACTACAAGTGGAAGACTAACTTAAGCATGCAAAAGCTTAAAACTGAAATAAAATTCAACAAACTCAACATTGCAAAACTTTAACTCAAATGAACAACTTAGAATAAAAATAAATTATTCAACTCGCCATAAAATAGGCAACTTAAGTCTTTCAAACATTCAATAAAATAAATAATACACTATATTGACTATCTATGAAGCCTTTAACTGATAAAGATGGAAGTCGGGACAAGAACCACGACATCCTGACTAAACTGAAAAGTAAATAAAATCCTCCAGAAAGAAGGAGGCTCACCATAGCTAACTTGAACTCCCGGATGTATCAACGAATCTCCTGTTGATGATCCTGAATACTTGTGTCTGCATCATGAAAAGATGCAGGCCAAATGGCTCAGTACGTACGAGCATGTAATGGGAATTCTAAAACATAAACATAAGCTTGAAACTTGATAAAAAGGAAACA
Organism: Solanum stenotomum; assembly: GCF_019186545.1. Lineage (NCBI taxonomy): Eukaryota > Viridiplantae > Streptophyta > Magnoliopsida > Solanales > Solanaceae > Solanum > Solanum stenotomum. The sequence goes on from NC_064292.1 coordinate 52,339,514, forward strand.
TACCTACTTCTTTTCAAACTTACTCATCTCAAGGAATACTCAAGGATAAGATACTCAACTCAGAAGTACTCAAGAATAAGATACTCAACTCTGTAAAACTCAACAATAAGGTTCTCGACACAATGAAACACAAATCAACTCTGGATACTCAACTCAATATAAAGCAACAATAAGAGATGCAATTTATGGAAAGCTTTTAAAACAATAGAAAGCAACTTCAATGTATTAAAGAATACAATATACTCAGTTTGGATATATAAAAATACAATATAACTTTGTGGGAGTTTCTCTAACTGACAACCACCACTCTAAGCCTAAGTGATGATACATCGTCTTGTCCACGCTGCCAGAACTGTCTTATACTTTGCCGTCATATAGGACGCCTTAATTAAGTGGATCCACTAGCTTATGCTAAAAGCATCTTAATGAGTCATCTAAAAAGTATGATCCTTTACTACCCATGATGGCTACATGGTTTATGGAGGCGTGAGTTATCTGAACTCAAACTCGTCCCCATATCGGTGCTCAATACTAGTCCCAAAATATCTTAGCTCATATATTTGTAAAAACAAAACTTCTTTCTTTGGTTTGAGATAATTGCTCAAACTACCCTCTTAAAAGAGGTAACTGCTCTTGAAAACTCTTTCTCAAAACATATCAAAATCATATTTTAATATGATCATTGGTGACTCGGGAAGTCATACTGCATAAACATTGATGGTATATCTAGATACCATACTGCTTAAACATTGATGACATATTCGATTGTCATACTAATCATGCTTTAGAAATTCTTCTCAAAACTCTATCTTTTTCTTAAAAGAGGTAGTACTCAAACGGCTCAAAACTCTTTTGGAAATCTCAGTTTCCTCTCGTCTTAAATGTAAAAACATTTACTCTTGGGAATACTTAGTTCTCATATATCATTTTAAAGAAAATGAACTCAACTCTACTCTTTCTCAAGTCAGTGCTTAAGTCTTTAAAACAAGTTTTAAAACAATTTGTAAAAAGACTTCTTAAAATAGGGTTCATGCCGAATTATGGACGTGAACGACTCAATTCAAGGTTTTCAATAACTATGCATAGAACTCAATACTCAAGACTTAGAACTTGAAGATACTACTCCTCTCAAAGGTACTCAACTGATGGAGTTCATGCGGAAGTTATGGGCATGAACGACTCGACTCAAGGGTCAAAATATCAATAAGGAACTCATGTATATGACTCTTCTCATTCTCTTACTTACTTCCTCAAAACTTAGTTCGAATTAATAGTTGATCTCAAAGGATTCACAATTGAACTCAAAGTCTTTCTTGAACTCTACCTTAACTCTCTCTTGAATGTGAATTATGAATTCAAGAGTTATGGTTACAGATATGAAGGATATCATGATGACAAAATAGACTCATGAATATATTCTCCTCACTCTCATACTCACTTGCTCGAGTCTTGAAACAAGTTATTAGAAGTTGTAGAAGACTCCTCAAAGGACTCAAAGGGACTTTCTCAAAAAAGGTTTGAAAGAACTCTCAAACTTGACTCTCAACTCTACCTTGAATTTGATTTATGTATTCAAGGTTGTGCTCTGTGATAGGAAAGATCTCGAGATGCTTAGGAGTGTTTTCAGATAGCTAAACGTGAGAAACGATCAAGAAATCACTATTTGGAAGCAAGTCTGCGATGCGGAGGTGACTTTTAATATTTGGTCGCGAAATAACTTTTGAGGCAGAGAGGTTCGTGGCCTCTCCGCGACGCGAAGAAAATTTTATGAAATGGGGAGGCAGGTCCGCGACGCGGCCTGCGTTGCCAGATTCGCCCGACTTTTTCCTTCTTCGTTTTCTAACCCCAATTCGCCTAAATTCGATTCTTTTGCTCAATCTCTCTTTAGATTCAGATACAGATACCCAGCACGTGTACACTAGAATCTAACTCTAACAACTCTATAAATCGACACAATAATCTCAAGAACTCCTCAATCTCAGCCCAATTCATGAACGAAAGCAAATTCAAGAATACATATCAAGAACATCAAAGCTTCAACTTTTAGAACGAATTTAAAGATGAAATTAACATGATTGGCGTGTGGGTGAACAAACCCAACACTATGGAAGCTTACATACCTGAAAGAATTATCTTCTTGAAGCAACTTGAAGGAAAATCTTTGAAGAAGAACCCTAGCCTTAGCTTTTCTTGAATTTTGTGAGTGTAGAATCTTTGGAGTGGAAGATAGGGTTTTGATTTAAGAAAACTGATTTTCTACATGTTTAGGGCAATTTAGATGACCTCCTAAGGGTTTTTAGGACTAAAATACCTCTAAATAAATAAATAAAACGAGCTGGGAGTCAGAATGATTTTTCACCAGGCAGTGAGGTCCGTATTGGCTCCGCGTCGTAGAGCCATCGCGGAGCTGCTGCCAGGTTTGCACGTCGTTAGCAAATCAGTCATAACTTTTTACTCAGAGCTCGGAATTGAGCAAACTAGGTGGCGTTGGAAAGAAAACTGGGAAGAGATTTAATTAAATATCTTATGGGTCTCCTAACTCATTCTATACTAAAGTTATGGTCATTTGAAGTTGACCCAAAACTTACGAAAACTTAGGAATGACTTGAATGTTTTTCTCTTTGATTCTTCTTGGAACTTAAGGTGCTACATATAGTGACCTTACCACTCAAGAAATTTTAAATTCCTTGCAAAAATCTCACTCACTACGAAGAACGGTTCGAGTCTTAGTTCGAAAAATTTTCTGGGGTGTTACATAGTATTTGCTATGTCTTCTTTACTTTTGTATTTTCTTTTCATACTACTTTGATATGTGACCTGAGTCGAGGGTCTTTCGGAAATAGCCTCTCTACCTCCATGAGGTAAGGGTACGGATTTCACTGGGTATGTTGTTGTATGGAAAAGGCACTACTTTTTGTTCTGTTAGATATCATGTGTCAATTTTCTCTCTAGTTGATATCGTGTGTCAACTTTCACTCTTGTTGATCATGGACCATCTTGATTTGTATTTGTTTCAGGGATGGGTCAGAAGATGGTCTAACATTTGCATTTCGTTTCACAGATGCTACTGTATCCATTTCAAATCAAGGTATGTCAGGAGAATTACCAAAACAACAAAGTATACTGAGTTCTAGATTCGGTTTTTTTGGGGTTCTGTTACATGTCTATTTTCCTACCGATCTTGCTACTTAACTAATGGGCAGGCGAGAAAGATTCTTACTGCACCTTCATCTCTTTCTGGTTTAGCTGAATGATTTGACTCTATAACAATTTAAACTCAGGGGTTGACCTCATTAGGCAAGGATGGGGTAAGAGAGGCTCCAATGTACTGCAAGAAGGTTATGGTACATCAACTATTTTACCTGAGCAGGGAATTTATTTAGCAGCCTCTATATACCGACCTGTTCTTCAGGTTTGATCTAATCATAATGCTATAATCAGTCCAAGAGTACTGAAAGTCTCTTTACTAACCAACATTCTATCAACAGTTTACTGATAAAGTCGCTTCCATGCTGCCACAGAAGTACTCGCAACTTGGGTAAGCTGGATTATTTTGTACCTTATCTTGTTTGATGGGATTGTGTTCTTAATTTTTTTGTGAAATGTAACGGTCATTGATGATAAGTAGCCTTCTTTTCACATTGATCGCACCTTGAAATGATTTGTCTACTAACCAGCAGAACCAGCTCCCCTCCAAAGTTAAAAAAGGAAACAAGGATAAATTTCATCCCGCCTTGTTAATTCTACTGCTTTGGTAGAGAGAAATCTAATTGCTGAAGAAACGGTTAATGATTTCTCATATTTTTGTTTGGTGATTACTGTTCGCATTTCCATGTTTCCCTTATAGTATTAAAAGAAATTTCCCAGTGTTATGGGGGAATTTCTTGTCTGTATGTTATTTGGGACCTGTGTGATTTTCCTTAAAATTTTGATGGATTCATTATATTCACCGAGGGAACATTTGGTCTAGAAGCAAGTTATGTGGGGATTAGTAACATAGGAATTATAATGCAAGAGATGTAATGTAAGGAGTAATAATGCAAGGATTGTAATGTTGGGATTAGTAATGTAGGGATTGTTATGCAAGATAGTAATGTAGGGATTGTTATGCAAGAGATGTAATACAAGGAGTAATAATGCAAGGATTATAATGATGGGCTAAGAATTGTAGGGATTGTTTATTATTGGATGTTGGTTTATTATGTCAAAAAATATTATACATTGTATATTTTAAATTACTATACATTGTATATAGAGGTTGGGTTTAGGGTAGAAGGTTAGCAGGTAGTTGAGCGTTGTCTCATTTCCTAGCAGGATAGATTGGTGCATTGTATCTGTTCCCTGATTTTATTTTTTACCAGTAGTAGTGGTTGCATTTGTCTCGAAGTTGGCCTATCTTACGACTTCTGTTATTCCATTTTTTTTAACTATGCTTCAGTTATCACATTAGTTGGTTATGGTTGTTGCCCCTCTTTGGTATGCTAGGTTATGTTTTACTCATTATTTTCTATGTCCTCTTTACTTCTGTATTATTCTGTTAGCTGCTTTGATGTTTGTTACTCGAGCCGAGGGTCTTTTGGAAACAGCCTCTCTACCTCCTCGAGGTAGTGGTAAGGTTTGTGTACACTATAGCCTCCCTAGACCCCGCTTTTGGGACTATACTGGGTTGTCGTACTCTTCCTTCACTTCTACGTATAATTATTGCAGGAATGATGGACTTCTGGCCTTTGTGGAGAACTTTGTGAAGGATCACTTCTTACCTGCAATGTTTGTTGATTATCGGAAAGCTGTACAGCAGGCAATATCAAGCAAGTCTCTTTACATGTTACATTCTATGCTAGCTAATGAGATTTATAGAAGTTGCAATGTACAATATCTGTTGGTAAAAACTCAAGTTTTGAGCGTGTGTGACTGCTCCCCGCTCCCTAGGGATTTCTCATTTATCAAATACAAAAAAAATCAGCTAGACCATATTTAGAGATGGAGTTAATGGTGATGCTTAAAATTCACAATTTTCCTCAAATGCACTCAAAATATAAAATCTGCATACATTGTTGAATTATGTAAATCGATGCTAGGCTATGAAGTTGTGATGCTTAAAGTTCTTTTATAGGCCCAGCGGCATTTCGTCCACGTGCGCATGCTGTAACATCTTATACCCCATTGATTGAGAAAGGTCGGCCAATCCTGCAAGGACTTTTGGCAATAGATTTCTTAGCAAAAGAGGTACAATATGTTCATTACTTTTTCTGATAAATCTTGTATGTTTATCATTTCATTATTTTTGAACAGTCAAGTGCTTTAGTTGATCTGTTCTATGCTGTTAGTAAGTATGAGCGATGTTAACACCATAAATTGTTGTATACAAGTGAAGACATTGTTTCTGTGCTGTTAGTATGTATGAGCGATGTTAACACCATGAATTACTGTATACAAGTGAAGACATTGTTGTGTTCAAATTTGATTTGCTCTCCGTCTTTTCTCTCCTTGGGTTGCATCAGCCTGGTTAATATCTTTTCCAGTTTCTTACTTGAATCAGTCTCCAGCATTTAAATGTTTACATTCATACAGGTGCTTGGATGGGCACAAGCAATGCCAAAGTTTGCTGTTGCTCTTGTGAACTATGTTCAAACTTTTCTGGAAAGAACATATGAAAGATGTCGCACTTCATACATGGAGGTTTGAACAATCCTTCTCATTTGATGGTTGTTTGTGTATAGTAGAGGTAGCGGGGGGTGCTTGTCAATAATTATTGTTATCTGGAAGATAGCCTATGGAATGGAAGCATTAGTTCTCTATTGTTCTTTAATCAGAATGACTCTATATATCCAGATGAGAAAAGTTCTCTACGAGAAGATTTTTTACAGCTAATGTCTAAACGAAAAGCTTCCAAACAACCACCAAACCAGAGAGTTTCCTTAGAAGGGGAAACTATCACTTTGTGGGGGCACAGTTAGAAAATGGGGTAGAGTACATAAGTAAAATATTATTAGGTTGCCTCAATTTCCTCATCCCCCCTTTATGCACTTGACAATCCTATATCTTATTTATTCAGGCAGTTCTTGAGAAGCAAAGTTATATGCTCATAGGCAGACATGACATTGAAAATCTGATGCGGCGTGATCCAGCTAGTGCATGTTTACCCTGCTCAACTGGTGAGCTTAACACAGAAAATGGTGATGCCAATGGTGAAAGTTCAGAGGTTGAAATGGAAATCAGTGACGCATTATTGAATTTGCGACCAATTAGACAGGTTTCTTTTTGACCTTTTTTTTTGGCGGGTGGGGTGGAGTGTCTGTGGCTATGTAGACAATAGCTAAAGAGGGTTAATATTTGTGTCAGGATGATCAGTATCATCAGAAATGCAATATTTTAAATTCTAATTGTAAATGATTAAGAAGAGGAAGATGAATACTAATGTGAAAAGCGGTAGAATTATGACTTGGTGCATTGCCACATAAATGAGATGAATCTGAAAATAATGGAGCGACTGATGATAAGCATAGAATTGACATTGATTCAGCAAACATGGCAAGTGAAATATAATGTATATAATTTTCGGTGTCAAATATTTTGATATGCTAAGCTAGTTTCATTACATTTTTGCAGGAAAACTTGATTCGTGATGATAACAAGCTAATTTTACTGGCATCTTTAAGTGATTCATTGGAATATATTGCTGATTCAATTGAAAGGCAAGTTCTTAAATCTTTTTGCAGTATTGTTCTTCGTTTCGAATGTTTGCTTCAGTCGGCAGACCAGAGTTTTATTTGGGTTCTCACATAGTTTGCGAGAGCACTGCTGTGCAGACAAGCATTTTTGAGTAACTGCACTCATAACAAGGATTGGCAAAAATATGTGTGTTCATTTAGTTATTGGGGCACTAAATTAGTCAGAGCACACAGTAGATGCCACATATTTACCTATCATTCGTCATTACAATCAGCAATTAACTAATGTTGGGTGTCTTACCTTACTACTCCTAACAGACGACTCACGCTCACCTGCTTTCAAGTTTATTATAATATTTTTAACAATTTGAACCCATCATTTAAGAGTTTTAATACTTAGAACGTTCTAAATTTTAATTTGACCACATGTCTTCTATGGGAAACAAAAGGAAGTAGTTGTCTTTTACTGAAAGGAAGAAAAAGGTTTCCTAGAGAAAAGGAGAAGGAAAAGTTGTTTTGAAAACAGACACCTGAGAGGCTGGGACCCATAAAATTTCTGCATCTGCCTCCTCTCTTCCTCACAAGCTCTTTCCTCTCCCCACGGTGGTTGGCTAAGTGTATCATTTGTTATTTAGGGGAAGCTTTGACGATTATTGTTTGTATATAATGAAATTTTTGGTACAACTGAACAGGTTCTATTTGAACTTTGAATACCTTTTTATGGCTTGTCAGCTTTTTTCTGATGCAAATTACAGGCTTGGGAAGATTTGCCATAGCACATCTAATCAGGTAGAAGATAATGGAGGGCAGAAAGCTCCAAAGCATTCTAGAACGAGCAGTATGCCTCCTAAGGATTTGGCATCTTTTGCTGAAGAATATAGGAAACTTGCAATTGATTGCCTCAAGGTTCTTCGTGTGGAGATGCAATTGGAGACTATTTTCCATCTGCAGGTTTGTGGGCATGAGTGGTGATTTTGATTAACTTTGTTGTAGAAGAGGGTAGTATTTACGACCAACAGTGTGAGCAACTCTTTTACAGGAAATGACTAGTAAGGAATTCCTGGATGATCAAGATGCAGAGGAGCCGGATGATTATATAATTTCAATAACTTCCCTGGTAAATTTTTCTGCAGTGTTTAGTGTATAATATCTTTTCTTATCATTTTCTGGTAAAGATCTCTTTTCTCACCCTTACAAAGTTTCCTTATGGTAGTAACGATGTGTGGATGTTGTGATCTACCACATGTCTCTTTCTATCTTCTCCTTTGAGATTCAAATTTTTACTTTGTGTATGTGTTAAATTCAAATGCTGACTGTTCTCTTGGGTGGGTAGTATGATGATATCGTGTTTCATCTATTTTTATTTTTGAATCCCGACTTCATTCTAAGGTCTCATACCTCCTCAGTGCCCCAACTGTGATATTAATTCTAAAGAAATACTCCTTATGTTTCAATTTGTTTGTCTGGTTTCGACTTGAAACAGAGTTTAAGAAAGTGAAGAGGACTTTTGAATCTTGTAGTCTTATGCTAAAGATATGTGGAATGTACCAAAATGCCCTTTAAACTTGTGGTTTAAACATGTGGAAAGTTATAATAAAAGAGTTGCCTAAAAAAGAAAGAGGCAAGACGAGCAAACTGAAACGGAGGAAGTAGTAGAAAATTCACTTAGAAGATAAAAGTTTTATACAGTGTGAAAAAATTCTACACAATTGAAGAGTAACTTAAGCTCTGGGGACCAGCTTATTTGGTGTGAGCAATGTGAGTATATAAAAATGGAACTGCCATTTGACCAATTGACTAATAGTGTTTCCTTCTGCAATGGCCTCATGTGGTCTTTAAAACAAGAAAAGTCATTCAGAGATGTGAATAGCGTGGACTGCAGAGGAGTAAAATCATCCCACAATGTTTTGTTGTGTAGCTTTTCAGTAGATTTGAGAAATCATTGAAGCCAGATGACAACGCTTTCATTTTTGCTTTTAGCATATTACTCGTTCAGAATTAATTCATGGGCTTGCTTTCTTCCAATTGCTTCTTTTTTAATTTGTTATCAACTGATTGAAGATTAGTGCCCATTTCGATCTAGTTCTTCATTCTATTAGAACAGAGTTAAAGAACCAAATTACATATTATTTTTCTCTGGTTTCTGTAATCCAGATAACACGCCGAGATGAGGAAATGGCACCCTTCATTGCAGGATCAAGGCGGAACTATATATTCGGTGGTATATGTAGTGTTGCTTCAAATGGATCAATCAAGGTCTGCATAGAGCGGTTCTGTTGATTAAATTCTGATATTCAATTGAATTTCCAACCACCTGCCATCTTATTCTTCTCTTTATCGCTTCCTAGGCTTTGGCTGATTTGAAATCTATCAACCTGTTTGGAGTTCAGCAAATATGCCGTAATTCCATTGCACTGGAACAGGTGGTGTCTCTTTCCTTGAAATCTTTACGGTGGTTCCATTTAGAGAGCTAAATGCTATTCAATTAGTTTGATCTCTAAATTAACATCTCAAGGGAACCAATCTGTCTACTCATTGATTCGATGTAATTTTCATTTTTACTTTCTAGCTTGGATGTTTGCGTTGTTATTTTCTCACACAGCATAACGAATAATTTTCTTCCAAGTTGTTTAGGCTTTGGCTGCTATCCCCTCAATCGACGGTGAAGCTGTGCAATTGAGATTAGACCATGTTAGGACATACTATGAGCTGTTGAACATGCCATTTGAGGTAATTAAGTCTGCAAGTTCACGACGTTGAACTTTCTGTTGTTGTGCTTCTGGTTCTTAGTTACAACATCTGTGTAATCATTGGGTTCCTTTTCTCAGGCCCTACTTGCATTTATCGCAGAGCATGAGAACCTGTTTTCATTTGCAGAGTAAGTATTTTTGATGTTAGTGCAGTTAATAGATGTGACAATTGGGCTACAAGTGGTAATGAAAACAAACATTCAATGTCTTTCTCTTCAGGTACTCTCATCTTCTGAAGGTTCAGGTTCCGGGAAGGGAAATTCCAGCTGATGCACATGATCGTGTAGCTGAAGTATTTCCCCGCTAATTCAAACTGAAGTGCAGTACACTGCCTTTCATTGGAACTTGCTGGACAAGAGTGTTTGCAGATTGATTCTTTTTATGTTGCAGAGCTTTGTGAAGTGCAGGCATATGTATAGATGGTTGGAAGTAATTACATGGAAAAAGCTTAACCAGAATGTTCATAAATGTTCATGGTTTTGGTCAGGGCTGTTAGACTTATTATTGTTATTCTTTTTGTAGTCAATATTCTTTAGTGTCCTGCATCATTTTTTGGCAACCTTTAATTTTCATCTTGTTCATATGAAGGGTTTTTCTTTAGTTTGGATGAAATGAATCATGTCTGTAAAATTCTGTATCGAGTAATAAAAGATCTTCACTTTGAACGCGGAATGTAAGTGGATCGTCAACACACTGGCTAAGAAAAAGTACGCAAGTGATTTGCCTCACCATCTGGAATGAAATATTTTCGGATATTTATCTTTAATTGTTCCACGTGATCTTTCTTGCCAGCATGAGAACTAGTAGTTGTGAGTTATATTGATCTTTTAAAATATACTTTTCTGGAAGATTCAACGCACACCTAATGGCATTTTTAAAGAGTTTTGAGTGGAATTAATACAGAAGATTCAACTGAAGGACGATCTTTTCTATTAGTCAGTATGAATCATGGGGAGATGTAGATCATAACTTATTGATTCATTCCAACAAATTTGCTTTTGCTACTATCTTGCATATATTGAAAGTTCACTAAGAAAATAATACATTTTATACTCTGCAAATCAAATGGATTGTGAAAACTACGCCTCGGATTCATGTTCAAATCCTGGATCAACGAATATTTCTTTTTTTCCATCGACCTACTAGTTATTGAAATGTTGATAAATTACGATGCATATGTATAAGAATGGTATATAATTTACAAAAACATTTATCATAAAGCATCTTAGTTACATTTTGTTGGGCTACTTACAGGATTGTTGTAAATACATGTTAGTAAAAGAGGCTACTTCATAATGCCCTACTTCTGTAGACTCAAAAAACTGGGATTTCATTATATTGGTGAAGTATTGTATTCACTATGCTCTTATTTGAGCTTGAAATGTAGAGCTCAACTTTAATGTCTTCTTAGCCAAATTGCGAATATCCTCTCGTGAAGATTCGTTTGATATTCGTACAATTTCATCCAACGCTCCACTTGACACGAAATCTCTAGCATTACCCTCTGCCATAGCCATAAGAAGATGCATCACTATTAATAGATATCTTTACTTTGATAGTATTGTGAAGAATTTCATATATAGATTTTTGAGGCAGGGGGCATTAGATCCCCAGAGTAGACTAGCACTTGCCAAGGCCAAGGTATACGACTACGCCAGAAGGTTTAGCTGTTTTTAGCTATATCATAAAAACTGTATATACATGTGCATAATACTCCAATAGGTTTCCTAAAATCACAAGAACAGCTATAACAAGAAATAGGTTTGGACAAGTAGCTAACCATTTTGTGCCAAATGACAGAGAGCAAGTTCAATGTGGCGCCTAGTGGAAGAAGAAGCACTGTTAGAGTTGGTTGTCAACCATCTCAGTACACCATCTTCCATAAGAGTAGAACGGCCTTTCCGATGTCCTGGAAAAAGTAATACTAGTCAAGTTTTTGCTCACAGGAAAAACAGTAATTACATCCATGTCTGAACCACACAAACCTTGAATTGTTCCGCGCGATTCACACTTAGCAAAGTTAGCCAATCCTCTGGCAACCTGTGCAATGACTTCAATATTTCCAGATCTAGCCATTTCTAACAATGCTTTGACAGCTCCATCTTCCCTCAATGTAGCATGTAACTTTTCTGCCATGACATAGATCCTTATCAATGTTCAACATAAAAGAATAAACCATCCAGCCTCAGAGGATCAGTGAAACATAATGTTCCTTAAATTTTGTAAAATACAAAAGGCAATGTCAACATGGAGTTGAAGAAGATAATGTGTAGCAAACAATTCACACTAGTCAATTCAACAATGCACATGAAAGTAGAAAGCGTAGGAAACATAATGCAATCTACTGCCATCCAGATAATGACCTAAACTTACCATTTCCACACAAATTTGCAATTGCTCCTGCTACCATTCGAAGAGTTTGGGCGTCTTCAGTTTTGACAGCTGTATTGGCTAAAAGTTGAGCACCTCCTTTACTTGATATTAATCCTTGATTCATTTCTGAACAGGTTAAAATTTGAAAAATTTCAGTAAAACGCAAGTGAATTTGATAGATCAGCCCTTAATAACAGATTCATGTGAAACGAGAAAGAAATTTAAGAGGGTTAAAACATCGAGCCGACTGGATAATAGCCAAACTTTGCTTTTGCAATTATTCTGATGTTAACACCTTTAATCTGAAAAATTATATTCATAATATGGATGATTATACAGTCTTTGTATAACCTTTATTTGTATATATAATATATGTTACCTATTTAAAAAAATCTGAAATATTATAAACAGATTGATGCACAAGATTACTATCACTTGAATGTTCTACCATATATGCACAAGATTTCAAAAACTGAGAATGTAATGAAGAAAAGATTCACAAGTACCATTCATTGCCAAATTGGCAATAGCTCCAGAAGCCACTCTGAGTATAGTTGCATTTTGGGATGATTGTAGCAGCATAAGAAGTGCATCTAAACCACCTTCTTGCACAATCTTTTCCTGATTGCTGTCTGAAATAAGCAAAAAAAAAGACTCAGGTTTTTCCTCTGAATATTATCTGTTGATTTTTTTTTCATAACTGAAATGACAATAACTTGTCCATGTCAGTCTTGTGGAGTTGAATCAGATTATGGACCTAGTGGGAATGGAAGAGTACACAGAGATATAATGGTGGACTAAAAAATCTCTCATGCACCTCTCTTCAATCTCAATTCTAATTGATTAGCTTCCTCTTCTGCGCACAGTTTGCATAAAAGATATGTTGAAATTAGAAGGTCTTGACGATTAAAAGCAAACAGATCTGACTGGTTTATGAATGATCAATTAAGAAGCTAAGAGCCCAAGAAAGCAAAGCAAGCACAGATTTTCCTAAATTTCTCCAAGTAGCAAAAAGAAGAGACTATTACTAGCCTATTCACAGTTGTCGCATAACATTAAGCACAAAAATCCTACCTAAAAACCAGAGAAGTAACCTAATGTCATTCACCTCAAATGAGCACATATCATTTAATATGTTTTAAGGTTTAGGAAAGATATTTTACTTTGCAACATAAACTTTATGCCTTAACTCTAATGTCATGGCTTTTTGCAAGTCCAAATAGGTAATTCAGTTTATCTGGGTAGCCAAAGAACCATCATTTTCAGTTACCATTCCAAATAAAGATTTCTATCAAGCTATTCTGTTTAGTAGTATTGACAAACATACCATTGTTTTGACACTTAAATATCACTCAACAGTTAGTTATACAGACCTTCAGCTGCAAGATTGGCTACCACCTTCACAGCATGAATCTGGACGTCCAAATCAACTGATGACAACAAAGAGATTATCTTCTGGACACCAACTGAATTGCAAAGTCATTGAACCTAGTTAATTTAAAGAATCCAAAAGATAAATTGAAATAAATAGCTCTGATTATGCTATTATATAACAAGACTGTGACCTGACTTAAGCATTTGAAGAGTTTTACCTTCTTCAATTATCTTTGACATGGTGTTCTGATGGGCAAAAATCCTTTCTCTTGATTCAGTTGATCTGTGCATATTGAATGATCTACTGGGTGTATATTGCTTCATATATGACTTCTTCTCCTGTAAGTATCAGATGTTAACTCTAATCCGGGATATAGTAGACATAAGAACCCCAAGACAGGACTTACCTCAAAGCCATCTTCACTCTCAGGCACAAGCTTCTTTATATTAAACAGCTCATTTTCAGCAGCTTTCCTTTGCTTTTCCTCAATTAGAAGTGTTTGCCTCACATTGTGAAGCTCGTCATGCAATTCTCTCTAAGGGATCATGTTGAGGAAGCAAAGATTATTATCAGTAAATTTTCCACTAACATAAATTATGTTTTTTTGCTTATGAGTAGAATGCACATTTTTCCTATTTTTGCTGTTTTCTTTTTCACCTTTTCTTTTCTTTTGCAGGAGGGTTGGTAAGGAACATGGGCATGGCAAGATAATTTAAGTGAATTTAACAATAATGATAACCTTGAGGGGACAAACGTTAAAGTGCTTTACATACCTTTTCTGATAGTAGAACCTGATATTCTGTTTTTAATGCTTGAAGTTCCTTCACAGTTGGCTCATACAGGTGATGCATTTCTTCCAATTTGGATCTAAGTGCATCTGACTCTTTTTCCCTCTGAATCTACAATCAGGAAAAGAAATAACAATTGAGGCTGAAAAGAACTTTAACCTAGACAATTAAAGCCAAAACTGTTATAACAACAACTACTCCTCAGCGTCAACTATATGAATTGTCAATAACCATATTCCCCATTTATATTCATCTCAAGCCAACACTATACAAAATGAAAATAAAATGAAAGTTCAAGAAGTTCTCCTATATTTCCTATTGACATAAGAATCTCTAATAGGGCTAAAAACCTCCTAGAAAGCATGTCATCCATACTCTAATTGCCATGCCTGGGAGTGCTGGGAGGGGGGGAGTGGGGTGTTAGTGTCCCACATTAATTGAAGGATATGTTGTTTGTCTCCTTATATGGTCTTGTACAATCCTTATGTCCAAAGCTAGATTTTGTGGTTTAGTTAAGCCCAAGGTCTATTTCTTTACAAACACCATTACTCTCATCTACAAACCGGAGCATCTAAAAGTCGACGTAAGACATGATCAAACCATCTCAAGCGACCTCTCATCTTATCCTCACTCTGTGTTACTTGCATCAAGCTTATTTTTAATCTTGTCTAGACTAGTATGGTTGCACATCCATCTTAGCATTTGCATCTTTGGGACACTCATCTTGTGGACATGTTGTACTTACTACTTTAGAAGCCCAACATTCGCTCTCATGTATATCAATCGTCATATAACTATTTCATAGAACTTACATTTCACTTTGGTAGGTATCATTCTATCACATAACACCACGGCAACTCTTCTCTGTTTCAACCATTCGACTTTGGTTCCATGTATAGCATCTTTATCTATCATTCCATTCTCCTAGTACAATGGGCCTAGATATCTGAATTGTTTGCAGTTAGGCACCACAATCCCATCTAATTTCACCTCAACTTCACTATTCGTATGCTGTCAAAACTCATAGTGCATATATTCACTCCTAGTTCTACTTATCCTAAAACGTTGACCTCATCTAGCATTGTGTTGGCTAGCTCATCCATAACTGGGGTAAATAAGTAGTCAATGCCGATCCTTGGGGTAAGCCCACAGTTACAGTTAAATCCTTTGTATCTCCTACTGTTTGTACGCTAGTGAAGGTTCCTTCAGACATGTCCTTTATGACATTTATATATATTTAACATAAATTCCTTACTTCTCCAACATCCACCAAAGTACCTTTCTTGGTATTTTATCATATGCCTTCTCTAGGTCAATGAACATCATGTGTATAACTTTCTTCCTCTCGCAATAAATTTCCATTTATCTTCTTAGAAAAATAAAGCTTCCACTGTAAATGTATCGGGCATAAATTCAAACAGAAGACTGATAAAGCATGCAACCTACCAGACTGATTATGGGTTCACAGAATATCTCTCTAAGAACTCACACTTCCTTAGGTGAAGTAGGAGGCTCCTAATACCTAAATCTCCCTGGCACAAGCACCACTGGTAACGGATTAGACAGATTTCTGCAACCAGATCTGGCATCATTGAAAGTTTAGCTGCTGTCCATAACATTCAACCCCAACAGCTATAGTGACCTTTTCTCCATCAACTGCCATACCATTTTGGCATTTTTCAATTTCATCTTCCATCCTATTAACACAGACAGTCAAAATGATGTATCCGACACTGATACAAACATGCAGGAATGACACTTGTGCCACGACATATTACATGATCTGGAATATATACAAGAATATGCATTCTCAGTAGTGATTACTAGTGGAACATATGCATTGCCTAATATAAGTAATAGATGTCCAATCCTTCTTTTGTTCTTCTTTTTCCCCCTCAATTAAAACCATAAGTTCTTGTTCATTTTAGTATGCCTTCAACATTCTCTTGTTAGATTTATCCTGACTAGCTTGTAAAGTGTTGATGAAGGGTGACACCGTGACGGTGTGAATGAACACAGTCTTGTCTACTTAATACCATGTCAAGTTATATTGATCCCCTTTAGATATTTATTTATACATTGAGATGTTGAGAACAAGCTGTCTTAATTACAGTTAGAAGTTTCAATTTTATTTTATTTTTAAAAAGAGCACACAGTCTTAATTATTTATTGTTCAAATCCTAGATGCAATATCTTAATATAGATGTGTATTTAGAGCAAACATCTTAATCATTATAAAACCAAATGGGCTTAGTCAACTACGTCAACTGAATAAGAGTGCAAATCATCATCCTATATAAAATCATAGTACAGAGGTTGGATGGTTATTCAGCTTTACCTTCGTTGAGGTTTCATGATCTGTAAATTGTTCTTCAATTGCATGTAGTTGTTCCTTTGCATTTTCAACACGAGCATGCTCATCTTTTAGCTGTTGTTCTAATTGTGCTATTTTCTCTTCATACATCAGAGTAGTATCTGCAAGTTCCTTCTGATATAAAGATGCTTCCTTCTGATGGTGCTTTTAGGGACAGAAAAAAACAAAATTAGATACTTTCCCATAGCAACCTAGAACAAATAGAAACTAAATTGGGCTCTTGATTAATTTCAGCATGACAAGAACAGAAAATTAGATTAACTTCATTCCACAGATTAATTATAGGCTTTTAACAACTTTAGTACATTGTAAGTTGTATTTTCTGGCTAAGATAACCTGTCAAATTAAGCATAGTAGGAGCTATGAATTCAGAAATGATAAGTGCAAGTTGAAGTCTTAAAAAGAAAATAGAGCATTCCGGCATAAAAGATCAACCTCCATTAATTCCTGAAGGACAGTTGACTGCTCCTTCATCAGTTCTAATTGTTGTTCAGCACTTTCAGAGCGAGCATGCTCATCTTGTAATTGCTTCATCAGATCAGTTATCTTCTTCTCATACATTTGGGTGTTCTCGGCAAGTACTTTCTGATATGATGAATTCTCAGTTTGTTGTTGCTACAAACACCAAAACAACAAGATTAGTGCCACAGCTGGCCCAATGAAAAGATGTCCAGTTTATGACAGAAAACTAGATGCGGAGCTACTAAATAAGCTCAAAATCATAACCACAAAGCATATTAAAGGTTCAAATTGCCAACTTCTTCAAAACATCACATCAAGAAATACTTACAATTTCCACAAGCACATTTCAAAGAACCTAACTCATCTTAAGTTAAGAAAAATGAACCATTTAACCTTTTAACTGGTGCATGCTAAGTAGTGGCAATAATAATCTGAACTTTACAAAATTTGAACCAGAACTTGAATAGGAAAACAAGTGGACACATCTGCAAGGAAACCCATCTCGAAACGAGTGAGTTGCCTAAAACCTCCCTTGTTGCTTGCATGATTTCAGATAAAAAAGACTAATCATTTTAACCTACCTCTCAAGGATTGTCTTTCTTTCAGAACCTTGTTACTTTTAAGCTGTCTTTTAGCCTGAGGCTTTCAGAAAAGACACATTTCTCACAGGTGACTTATATATAACAACTCTGTACAATGTAAAGTTGTAAACATTACATTTATCCAATGTTGAACAGTAATACATACACTATCATGTAGGTACATATGTAACTTAATTGCTAAGTCCAACAATTTAGTAGAAGAATAGGGAGACGAGAATACATAAAAGGATAAAGAAATAGCTCTATATAACTTTCAATAGCTAGACCTCTGGACATCAGAAAATCACCAAGCAGTCTCAGTTCTTCTTTACTGAGATGAGTCTACACAGGACTTAGGATATCTATCATAAATGCATCTGAAAATACATAGCTCAACTCACTACCACAGCTTTAAATCTAATTTCAGAAGTATGCTAATGAACATAATTGATCAACCCTAGATACCTTGCAATGCTTTAAGCTCATTTGTAGGCGTGCAACCTCATCCTGCAACAAATTGTTATGATTTTTGTCTTGGTTGAAATCTTTCAGTACGTTTTCCAACTCCAATTTCAAACGACCATTCTCCTTTTCCAGAAGCTGAAATTACACGAGACATATTTAGGAGCTTTAGTCACTGATTTGAGAAAGTTCAAAGTTTGTAGAGATTAGGACTAGATGCTCATTATTAGTAAAACATTTTTTAAAAGAGAAGCCATCCTGCCCATGTACCTTGTTACTCTTCAAATCTGATTCTAGTTTCAAATTATCATTCTTCATCGAATTGATCAGTTGCTTCTGGCGACTCAACTCCTTCAACAGATTTTCCATATCTGACTCCAGGCGACTATTTTCTTTCTCTAGAAACTGCAGATGAAATAACGCATGCAGGGAATTTCAAAGCATGGAAGTCAGTTCACTGCCCCACCAGAATGAGATGAAATATGGAAGGACAAGATGCTATAAGGATTCCTTTGTTTAGTAAGCTCAACCTCAGAGAACGAAGATGATAGATATTCTATCCCAATAGATAGAAAAAGAGGCCAAAAAGTTACCTCAGACCTGGCAACTATACTTCTTTCTGCTTCAGTAAATGACTTTTGACACTCTCTTAGTTTTTTTTCCATAGCCATTCGGTCATTTGCCCTAAACTTTTGTTGCCTATCAACCTCCACGGTGAGGTGCTCCACTTGAGTCTCTAGCTTCCGGCACAAGTTCTCGTAATCAAATTCTTCTCTCAACTTCACCGTGTTAACTATTTTCATGGCCTGTATAGAACAATTAATTCTAGCTCATGTGGCATGAAAGCTTTAAAGTGTCTAACTATAAAACAGCACATATCCAGATATAATATACCAGCAGAAACGCACAATTTTTGGGTCATAAATTGGCAGAGATGTGGTCTGTCATGTCATGGTTAGCAAGGAATGAAAAAGCAGCCAATGTAATTTTTTGGCAAGAAAAGCTATTAAAAGATTATATTTCGCTTTCATAAGTGTTTAGCTTCTTATAGGAAGGCTCTCTGTAGATCAGTTCTTATGATAAGCAGAAAAAGATATGTTGCATAGTAAATTATGTTTTCACTTATCAAAACTACTTCTTTCTCTGACATATGCGGCATGGTATAGATAAAAGAGAGCTTAAGCATTTAAAAGATAGACAAGAATCAAGTTGGCTGAATCTCTTGTGTCGGGATAAGAATTTTTATCCACCACTGGAAGTACTAATTATTTTTCTCTGGTTTTAAAAGCAAGTTAGACCAAATGGCAACACTCCTTAGATATGAGAGATACGGCTTGTCGAAACTACTATTAGATGGAAAAAACAAAGGGAAGTCTAAATCATGAGTTTTTGCGGAATCAGATTAAAAGAGATGACAGATTGCTCAAGTATAATTCAGTAGGAAAACTGAAGACAGTTGACACTTGAGAGAGGCTAAAGGACTACAAACAAACTGCCAGATGTAATAAAAGAATACAAATCTCACCCTTTGTCCAAACATTATTGTGCTTGTGGTCTCTGAATAATGACGAGAAGATGGTCCAACGGTTATTATGAGGGAAGTTCGTGCAGAACCTGTTTCATTACCTTATATTAATAAGAAAATACCAATAAAGACAAGAATTGCATTCACGTGATACAAACTTACACCCTACGGTGTCAAATATAACATAGATACACACCATGGAAATGATCACAACCGAACATGATGTGCAACCAGTAATGACATAGTCAATAGTCAAGTCATAATTAGACACGTGTCTAGAGAAATAGATTCAGATTATTTTAGTTTTGAGGAAAGGACGGAACAGATGTTAATCACAGCTTATCAGCAGTAGCTCCTAGAATCTTTTCACATACAACATACAACATACAATCTAAAAATCCCACAGCCCATTTCTCTACAAAGCTTTTCTGTTCCATAGCCACTACAATGAATTTCATTCAGCATAGAAGAATCATTCTTTCTCATATGCTACCCCACATAGATATTCATTTTACCGAGCTTTAGCTTGAAAGTTGAATCAACTTTATTATCAACTTTATTATCATCTTTATGACTTCACAAGGACCATGTATTGTTGCGAACGTGGATGTTAACTGAAGAAATCAATAAGTGACAGGTAGTGGTGGATGTAGGGTTCTTTTTGTAATCGCAGTGTCTATCTCCCACCAACACAAGTACTGACTAACTCTACACACCAAGGCTTATGTAATTCTAAAGAAATTAATTAGTGTTTTTTTTTACTGTATTGCAAATTGAACCCTGGTCTCCCATGGTGGCTGTAGGGTAATTATTTGAGGTCACAATAAAAAAATCTATTTGGGAGGCTAAATAATAGATTTTTGAACAGAGTGTTCAGAGCAGAATCCTTGGGCCAGGATACTTCTCACTAATATCTATACTGCATGTAGCAAATGACGGTCAATTAAAGAGTTAAGAAAGTGTATAGTAGTGAAAAGCCAGAAATAACTCCTTGGACTGAGAGGACAAGTAGTTCGTGTACAAAAAGTCACACATTAGAGTGAAAGAACAGGGCATAAGAACACACTTACTTCCAAAATCACACATAACAGGGAAAGTTCAAGGAATAAAAGCACACTTACTCTCAAACAACCTATGCAGGGTGATGGGCAAATTTTTGAGATCTAAATTAGCTAAATTAAGAACAATAAAAATATAGCTAAATTAAATGAGAGAAAACTTTGAATAACCTCCAAATGAATCACGAAGAAGTCGTGTTAGTTTAGAATCTCTTGTAGGTATATGAGGACTGTTCTCAGCCAATGCGTTTATACATTTTCCCAGAGAAGTAAGAGACAGATTAATAAACTTTGCCTCTTCCAACAAGCGACCTTCACTCCCTGCAAGACAGTCAAATATGTTTGTTTATTAATCTGGAGAATGAACCAAATAAAAGTAAGAGACATATGAACATGTATTGCATGCTTCCATCACCACATTACCACAATATCCCTACCTCCCAGAAACAACCTATGTGTGAAGATGTCAAATAAGAAACCAAAAAGAACTGGTTAGTGTGAAATAATAACAAACCAGATTTGTCTATTCGCTCTGATCCTGCAAGATCAACTATTAGTAGCTTGCTTTTACGAACAAGAGGCATCTGATTGCCATGTCTATCAGTTTTGCTGTCTTTCTCTTGTAAAGATGAGCCGGTTTCTTCATCATTTTTAACAGATTTACGGATGTTAACCTGTAAAAAGAAGGAGAAATAAGAACAAATTAATAGACAAGCTACCTGCCTTGTATAGATTTCTCATCTTTTTAAAAGCATGCTACAGTTCAGTAAACTATGCCACGCACATTCCGTGACCAATATGGGACACTCTAACAACCTCCGAGATACCAGGACAAGATTGGAGTGTGGAAAAATAACACACGAGTCCAGCACTGGACAAACCAAGAACAAGAATGCGCTTGTCTCTAATACTATGTAAGGAAATCGAAACTAGTTCTAACTTAATCACAAAATTAGCTTATGAAGTAAAAGTTGCCTGAGACCATGTAACGGAGACAACATTGCATTCCTTCACCAATATCAGACACTATCACACCCTCCAACACAGCCAGGGCTAGACGCTCCCAGACACGGACAAAAGAATGTGTGAATCCAACTTTGCATAAACCAAAAATAGGAATCGGTCTAACTCTTATACCATGTAAAGAAAATGGACATTGAACCTAACTCAACCCTACAGTTCTAGGTGTTTTTTGTGCAAGGAAACCAGTGAAACCAACAATCATCCTTTCCTGCATTGCAAATTTACAACTCAACTCTGAAACTTGTTCTTTAGTCTCACAGAGAACAAGTGGTCAATGCCTGAACATACTGATGAGCTGCTGGATTAGAAAAGGGGGTGGCAAGAATCAGAAAAAAGTGGTGGAGGATAATACCTTCCTGCATTTGGTGGGTAGTATGGAAGGAGAAAAATGGTAGATGCTTTGAAGATAATATTAAGTCCATTCATGAGAAATGGAACTGCATTGTTTCTCTATATTGTTTTGGTGCAAAGAAAATGGTATAGAGGAAGTAGCTGAGCTTGTACATTTTTTAGGTGGCTCCTAAATCTGGAACCTTCTATTATGAAGGATGCTTAACTCTTTAAGATCCTAAATGCATGAGTAGGAACAGGAGAACGTCCAAAATATAGTTGTGTATCCTCAACTTTTTTTCCATGAGAGAATAGCTAAGGAAATTTTAATTTATACCATAAGAATTGCATGGCTACGTGATGATTCGGTATTTAACTTAGTATTTGCTGCAAGACGGTTGGCTTCTCCAATTTGCAGTAGTTGCAAGAAATGGTCAAGATCCTGAATCTTAACCACTGTAGCACCAGGGACAGATACTTCTCCAGTCTTAGCATCTTCAACAATTGGAATGTTTATCTTTTCAGGAGCAAGCAAATCTTGGATAGACTCCATGTACAACTGTTGCATAAATTACAAATGTTAGTAACTAGCAGTGAAACTCAAAGATATTACAGTCTCCATAGCAACTAACAAATAAATATTGAACCTCAAAAGCTAGGATTGGTCATCAGTCATCAAGCTACACAGTTGAGAAGTGTAAGCATATGAACCTTGTGCCTAACTCAACCCAAAAGGTAGCTCCTAAAGGGAAGATTGCTCGAGTCCATATAAATAGACCATTAGTCCATTCCCCAATCAATGTGGGACTCTAACACCCCCTTTCATGCCAAGGCCCAACTGGAGTGTGGACAATATAACATTGGGACCCAAACAAGGAAGGAACTGGCTCTAATATCATGTAAATGACCTTGAGACTAACTAAGCCCCAAAAGCTAGCTCGTGCTTCAAGTGATATTTATTAGGATAAGGACTGACAAAATTACAACTTATTTCAGCCTGGACCATCATCAACAGGTCCAGCAACAAGAATGATATCATTAAATCTTTAATTCCCAACAGAACTTAGCATGGACAACAATATAACCTGTGTAGTGGGGTCCGGCGAGGGTAGGATGTACACAAACCTTATCCCTACCTTGGGGTAGAGAGATTGTTTCTGATAGACCTTCGACTCAAAGAGAAGTTTTTGAAAAAGAGAAATACGATAGAAAAATAGCAAAATACAAAGCAAATGAAACAACAGATAGTACCACGCATTGAAGAATAAGAAACTAAGCAATCACTAACTACTACTACTAATAGAAGGGGAGGGTATGAGGCTAGCCCCCTGCCTCTCCCACATAAAGTATGACAACACTCGGCTAACTACTATCCGTCTACTTTAATCCTTGACCTTCATACCTTCCTATCTAGGGTCATGTCCTCAGTAAGTTGGAGTTGAGTAACCTACCCCTAGTTCTTCTTCGACCTACATCAACCTGTCCTAACTCCAGTTATATCAAACCTCTCACGCCTCCTTACGGGAGAAGTATCTGCTCAGTGAAGAATAATTTCAAGATAATGCTTTTTCTTGAGAAAGGTAACAATATTATATACGAGTAGCAAAATTTCAAGATAATCCTATCACATGAACTTGTTTTGTAGATCTATGTGTAAGCCTTAACCGACTCAAAAGAATAAGAGGACTTTACACAAGCATTGTGTTGTTAAGGGAAATCCACATGTCGTTCACTTCCCCTACATATTTCCCTTTTCCTGATCAGATGCAATGGCTACATCCTAATGACAGAATTAGGAAGGACTAGATGACATTGCGCATGGAACATCCAATTGAACAATTGTAATGTAAGGTTGTAAATCTATCCATAACAGAGAAGTTTCTGGCCAAGGTCAGACCACCTTTCACTAGAGTAGGGCAGTAGTAGGAGAATTGCCTCTAAGAGGAAATCGGGGATGTCAAGAAGCCAATAGAAACATCACTAATTCACCAACAGTTTTGAATGTATGAGATTAGCAGTTAAAACTTCAAGTTATTCAACAAAATTTATGCCAAATGAATAAGCATTGTGTTAAATTTTCTAAATGCGAACTGCTCAACAAAACCTGCAAACAGCATTAAAGTTCCACATTCTTGCATTTTTCTTTGCCTTTGCTCTCAGTGTGCATGGATACAACAATTTGCATGTCTGTATTTCATAAGTTTAAATGTATGGTCTACTACATAAGACGCAAAATGGATACTTATACAAACAGATTTCATCATGTTAACCCATATGAATACCTGTAAAAAGGACATTTCCACACTATCAGATGAGGGGGTTGTATTGACAATAATGTCCTCCAAAGCTCTAACCATGATGCCACGCTCTGATACATCATCTTTACCCAATCTACCAACTGTATAAGTCTTGCCAGTACCTGTTTGACCATAAGCCATAACTGTCCCATTATACCCATTCAACACGCTCTGCAAAATCAATCAATTTTTTTTTTGCAGATTAAACACATAAAAATAGTTAGCCACAAAATCCAACAACGACTTTGTTTCCTTAAAATGTAAATTGGAAAAAAAAAAAAGGAAGAGATCCATAGTTGTATTGCATAAATAAAGGTTCTGTAGGTTTTATTCAAATAGAGAGCCACATAAACCCTGCTAATATCATGTTTTACTGCTCCTTGATATTGGGATCGAGGAATGTAGCATATTTTTCACCAACATTAGTTCACAACATTAGTATCTAATACACCTTTAATTGATCACTTTGACATGTATTAAGATGACATAAACTTTAACAGATGCAAATCACTTCGA
The DNA here is from genome assembly GCF_019186545.1 of Solanum stenotomum. Lineage (NCBI taxonomy): Eukaryota > Viridiplantae > Streptophyta > Magnoliopsida > Solanales > Solanaceae > Solanum > Solanum stenotomum. The sequence goes on from NC_064292.1 coordinate 52,364,099, forward strand.
CAATTAACTAAACTGAACAATCTTTAGAATTTTTCCACATTCTTTTCTAGCTGAACATAAATACCATTCAACTCTGACTATTATCAATCAACCTCAAGTAACTTCAAAATAGAGTCTATATAAGTTAATAATAGTGACAAAATATTAGTAAGCAAAAAGAAAGTAGCAAGAGCACTTCTCACAGATCAGCAGCATGATATTGATGTCTGACTTGGGGAAGGGATGTGTCTCATGGAAAGTCAGAGAAAGCAAGTGCTTGAGCTAAATGTTTACCGGAAATTCGGTTTCTGTTCTTTGGGGGCTTTTGGACCCCTCTCAATCTTTTTCGTGGTTAGAAAGAAGGAATCTCAAAAAGGCCAGGAATGACTATCACTTGGCAGGTTTCAATAAAATGCCTATATGAAAAACTGATGGCTTTCCAGGGCTATGAAGATTGGCTTGCTTTAACAACCACGTGATGATTCAAGTTCGTGTTGCACGAAGCTGCACCTTGCTCTCTTTTTTCAATAAGTTTTTTTCTAACGCCTAGTTAATTAGTGGGGCATCGGTAGTGGAAATTCACAGATCTGATTAGAAACTGGAAGCTATTACAACAGATAATGTCCATCATGGTAAAACTTAATGCCCTAATTATTGAATACAAGAGTGAAGAGTAAATTGTGTCTTCCCAAGTCAAGTGAATTATATGCATAACTAACTACATCTCATAGCCGATCTGTTATTACTCATCATCAACAAAACCAAATAACATAAATGCTCCAATAAAAATATATCACAACTCATAATCAAAAGCTACTAGCTTTCATGACTGAATTATTACCAAGAAATTTTATAGACATTAGTGCAAACAAATTCATGAAACTAGCTACTTTCTGGGATAGCATAATACACTTCTATATATAGTTCAACCCATTATAGTTGTCATTGTACCACTTACCTCAACTACAGGCTTTGCAACTGTATCATATATGCGCTTTTGTGATGCACTTTCAGCAAAAACTTCATCAAACTTGTAAAACTCAGAATTCCAGTTGTTTTTTCTCAACTTTAACTTCTTGAGCTGCATAATTTAGGAAGTAGTTTGATTGATTTAGTAAGTTATTATGAATTACAAAGATAGAGTGAAAGACACATGGCCATGCAAATGCACTCTAAAGGTTAATCACCTCAGGCTGCAGTTCAACGCAATCCGCATAATCAGCATCTGAAAGCTCCTGGGCATTTCTTGGTCGAACTCTGATGGCAACTCTAACTCTTCCAGGTTCTAGGAAATTTTGTTACATTTGCTTAATATGTGTTGCATGATTTTGACAAATGACCAAATTTAATGATGGCATAAAGTAATATCCAACAAGTACATCATATCTGACAATTGCATACTTATTACAATCCCCACAAAAGACTTTGAATGAGATCATCATTGCATATAACAACTCTAAAATAGAAAAGTGACATGGTATAAAAGCGGGTTGTAATGTAGATAATTCTAAATATTCTAATGTGGGTGTTCAGAGGTGTGCAAAAGATGATTTTCTTCTGCACAGTACTTGAGTTTGTGGATCATCCATTGTTTTCCTACTAATCAGTTCCTGAAAATTCCTTTATTACTCACGCCAAAGTGGGCACAAGGTGAACCTTAGAAGCGGAAGATAAGCAAATCTATATTGTCTGGAAGGAAAAAATTACGCAGCTAACAAGTACATTCCTGAGTAAAGTGTATCCTTTTTATTGAACCTGAAAACAACAAAATGATTCTTCTTTTGATAATTTAGAAGATGACTAAAACTTTGCCAATAAACTGACATCCTCCTATATGCTTTCCACTTCTAAAAATTACATTTAATAGTCTCCACATTAAATAGTCAACCTCGTGTGTATTCAGGAGTGAAGGCCATATCTTGCTCCTATTATAATTTTTCGTGTGCAGTAGAAGAGCCTAATCAGAGGTGTGATAAAATGACTACTCCCTCTGTCTCATTTTATGTGGCACCGTTTGACTTGTCACGGTGTTCAAGGAAAAAAGGAAAACTTTTGAAACTTATGGTCTAAAACAATTTTTGAATATTTGTGTGGCGGTAAATCATTTCATTAAGGGTAAAAGGGGAATGTTGAAGTTAAATTGTTTCCAATTATAATAAGGTGACATTCTTTTTGGACAGACTAAAAAGGAAAGGGCGCCACATAAAATGGGATAGAGGGAGTACTTTTTTTTAACATCCGCTGAACATTTAACAGACAATAGTATTACCCTCAATAGAGAAGAACAGGAAAAGAGTATTCACATACTCGATACCAACTAGTTTGAGATTGAGGTACAGTTGGTTCATTGATCCCTAAATTTTTCAGCACATTTACTTGCACCAATAAAGTGAGCAGAATTATGATGCTTCAAATGACTACTCCACTTTACAAAATTTTCCAACATTTGTTAATCAAAATACATATCATCACCCAAATCTAGCTGGAGAACAGTTATCTTCAAAAACTTCAAATCTAACGTGCAGATAAGACAAAAACAAAAAATCAACTCCACATCCCAAATTCAACTTAGCTTTTCTCCTTTCTGTTTTTTTTTTTCCTTTTTTCAGACATAAAAGACCCTTCTTTCAAAAAAAAATGTGATACAACTGTCACACCACCAACTTCATTTCTGAATATTCAAGAATATTACAACTCGGGTCTATCGAAAATAACCACTCTACCTCCCAAGCAGAAGCGGAGCTAGCTTACTGATTGTGGGTCCAGCCTAACACAGTTGCTTTGGTCCAAATTCTGTATTGAATACAAATTATAAATTTAGAACCCATTAAGTTAACCAACTAGAATCTCGAACCCATAAATTCTGAATCTTGACTTCGCCTCTACTCTCAAAGTAGAGGTGACATTTGCGTACACTCTACCTTCCCCCGAACCAGACACCACTTATGAAATTACACCGGATATGTCGTTGTTTTTTATTACAACTCAATCCTCAATATCTATAAAACCAAACAAAATCCACAAAGTTCTATAAAAACAAAAAATGCTCAATCTTTCCATATAAGAAACAACAACAACAACAACAAAATTCAAAAATCACAAACACAATCTAACCAACAAAGCATCAAAGCATTAAAACAACTAAAATCAAAACCTGGATCATTCTCCTGAGGAGGAGACCGATTTCTCGAAGTGGGTGTAACAGAACGCCTTGAATTAGATGATACATTTTTCGAACGCAAATTTTGCGATTGCTGCTGCTGTTGTTGGCTATTAACACTAGAATTAGCAACCCCATTTCTTCCAGAACCATGATTATTAGAACCATGATTAGGAGGTAACCTTTCAGACCTATGTGAAGATGATGGTCTACCAGTAGTAGCACTAGAAGTCGCCATTTTTTTCAAGAAAAAAACAACCCCCAGAAACCAAAAAATGATACAGAAATTGATGAAGAAGAATATAGAAAGAGGGATTCACGTTTGGAGAAAGAGAAAAAAATTTATTATTAATGGAGAAATGGAGAAGGAAGAGGCCGGCACGTACAATTTGACAAAGTACTATAAAAGGAGAGTTGAGATAAAAATTGAATCTTTTTTTCCTTTTTACCTTTTCTTGAAATTCCCGCGTTGTGTTACTCTCTCCCTCTCTTCTTCCGCGCAAGGATAGTCATGGAGTGGTAAATAGTTACTTTAGAGATTTTGGATTTGATTTTTATTAGGTATAGACTGTGAGTTGTCTTTGTTAGGGGATGTTTTATTTCGAATGTGAGAATTTTTTTTATTAAACTTAGATTTAGTCGAGTCTCAAAATTTGTTGTAGGGTGGTTAGTACTACAAATTTTGGGTTCGAATTATGCTAGATATGAGTCATGGGTTGTCTTTGTCAAGGAGCAATTTTTTTCAATGTGAGACATTTTTAGTCAAACTCGAAAGTTTTTTCGTGAAATGTTAGTACTCTAGAGATTTCTGAGTGTAGAGTTATGAGTTGTCTTTGTCAGGGTGTGCTTCATTTTTAATTTAACAAGTTTTTACGTAAATTTGAATAGTCGAGCTACGATACGAATATCTCAACTATTCGAACATCAAAACAAAAGTTTTTTTCCTATAATGCAGGTGTTTACATCAAATCGATGATAATTAAGTCATATTTGTAAGTATATATTTTTTTCACTTGATACTAGTTAATTATTAGTAATATATAATTATTAACTCATTAGATTATGTTAATATGACTTCATGTAAATATCCAATGCAAATAAATTTTTAGGTACTTTGTGTGGGGTACCTTAATTAAATGGAACCTAATCTTGCAAGGTGATGTTTTTCTTTTTCTTTCTATTTTGGTCCATGTACTAATCTACTTCAAAAGGATTAAGTGTTAGGTGAAAATCTTTAGATTTGATTGAAATTATGTACTTTGCTACCTTTTTTGTTTGGTATTACACCTTTATTATTTGATATAGTAGTAGACTAACCTTCCACAATAATGAATTTTTCAAAAAAGATGTTTAGTTTGAACTCGTTTCAACAAAAAATACCTTCCTAGACGAGATATTTAGAATCCGTTTCAGGTCAGAGGAATAACTAGTTAAACTAACTCCTAAAAGTACTAGAATTATTTGTTCTTTACATAACAATTCAAAAAGATTAAAAAAAAGGTTGGAAAAGGAAAAAAAGGATATTACTACTACCTTTTTACGATGAAATCTATACAAATCTTTTTTCCAAAGATTTGACTATAGATTGAGGTAACCTACTGAAAGTAAAACAATTATTACCAACTTTACATGACCACTTTTTAATAACCATACATAAATCATCAAGAAATTAAAAGCTAGTTTAATCATCAAACTAATAATATATACAATGTAATTTTTAAAGTGAGGTCTAAAAAATATCTCTTTTTTTTTAAAAAAAAAACAAACCTTATTCTTACAAAGTAAGAAGATATTTAAGTTAGTTTCGATGGATCATCGAACCGACAAATAAGTATGAAATAAATGGAAGTATTGCATGATAGAAGAATGTTTTGTCATTTTTTAATAAGTATTAATAATTAATGTAGAAAACATGTGAAATTTAACATGGGTTGCCGGCCTAAGCCAGCTTGTATAAGTAGTTAGCTCTACAAATATACATTAATATGTCACCATCCTTGCTATTTTCACCAATAATTCAAACTATTCTCCACTATTTTTTTTCTTTTTTATTTTGTCTTGTTTGATTTTTTTTTATTCAATGAAAAAGTAGAAGGGTAAATTTTTCCATCCGTCCTTTACTGTGAGTTCATTCACATTATCAATTTCACTCTCAGATAAAGAGAAGGATTGTCGAGAGTCAATCGAAAATATCATCTCTAGCCAGTACATGTAGGAGTAAGATTGTGTATATCTTACCCTACACTAAGTTTGTTGTTGTTGACTTGTTGTACTTTGGGATTGTTTAGTACGCGAGATATTATTTTGATAATTTGATAGTATAAAAATTAATTTGTTATACCAATAATATATGTAATTTAAACTCTTCGGGTTATCCTTAAATAGACAGAAAAAGGACAAAAGAATAAAGAGTGAGATCCAAGAAGGTTCTATTTATGTTTTAATATTATTTTAATTTAATTAAACTGTTTTTAGAAAGTTTATGAAACTTTATGTTCCATGTTATGTGGGCAATATTAAAAGAATGGCCATCAAGTCCATGTGGTTTCTTTAGTTTGGACATTCCTTCTTCCATGTTCAAGTCAACAGTATCTTTTACTAACATGATAGACTAATGGCGGAATCATAATTTTCACTGAGGGTATTCAAAACATAAGACAAAACCAACGAGGTTCAACACCTACTGTATATATATTCCCGAACCATGACCAATCTCACTTGAATCAACAGTGTACAATCACCAAGGATATACAATATCATCTCAAGTTCGAATATGAAAAACAGAGTTGCTTTCTATCGGAAGCATTTTACCCTTCAAAGTATATTTTCCGACATGAATCCAAATTAGTTGGGCCCCACGTGTAGCGTCGGGTGAAGATGAACAAAAATATCAGTGTACAAATAAACCAAATCCAAGATTGAACTACAAGACAAGAAACATACATTGCTGGCAATAAACAAAACCTGAATCATTTCCTTCAATCATGTAACTCTTTCAATAAAAACAACATAGCCTCATATCCAAACAAATTCAGTTTGGCCACACACACACACCAAAACAAAAAACAAAAAAGGAAAAAAAGAAGTTGAGTTCCCTGTGTTCATATGTTCCATTTGGCTTAACAATTCTTATATTTTCTATTGGTAAATAAATCTCCGACAGGATTAAGAGTTGTAGAAAATAATTGGACATTTCATTCATCAATAGCATTACTGTGCTATGTACAATCTTACAGGCCTGTTGCTTGTTAATTGGCATATAGGCAGAGAGATGTAATCAATGGAGGTAACTAAAGCACCCAATTTCGGGAATATTTACTGTTGACAGTCGACATATGGTGCATTCGTCTTGCAATGACTAAAACCTTATATACCTTATCAGATCTGCAAGATTTCAAATTGAACATGCAGAAGTGAATGCTACTAACCAGTCACTGTCTAATTTTTCTTCATAATCCCCGATTCTTATGCCCATTCGATGCATGCATGCTGATCTTGGTTCTGATCTCATCCAACTTTAACTCTTCCAACCCAATGCTTTCAGATTAGCTTGATTTAATTCAACATGCTTGCCAAGCCTGCATAATTTTGAGAATTTAACATTGCCGTACTATTGCAATTTGCAAGTAAGGAACATTAAGAAATGCCGCCCAGAGGACAATTGATCAATGGAAACAAGTGAATAGTACAAATTCCCAACCACTAGGCCTATATATGTATCAGTTGTGGAACTTGGTAAGTTTTAGCCTAAATAGCATATAGGAGACAGGAGAGCTAATATTTAAATATTTAAATATTGGAGGCCTTATGGATGGACAGCAAATGAAAGCAAAAGCATTCTATGCAGCAGAGAACACAGACTATATCAGCTTCTAGAGGGTACACCCAACCACCCCTCTGTCTTCCTTGCTTCGTTAGCTTGCTGCTTTGACAGCAAGCATCTGAGACACTGCCTGCGTGAGTATGTGCAGAAGATATAGAGAAAACCCCAGCTCAAAGCAAAAACAGAGAGCAAATGGTAATTTTAGGCTTCAAACAGCAGCAGCAAGCTCAGCTCAAGATGAGTCCAAACACAAAATATTCAGTCAGTCTAGACTGCACAGATTCCCACACTTACTAATGACGAATACTGACTAACTAAATAACTCAAGACACAAGTTCTTCCTAGCCTTCGGGAAGACCTACAGGAGAGCACCCACTCTGTGTTAAGGTGTGGCATACTTCACAATTAGAGAGCTTTAACTACGTGTTGTTAAACTAGACTGCACAACTCAGCTTTTATACAGATTGAAGTTGTAATATACATTATAACATGACCTTCCTTATCATATTACTGCTTCACCAAAAAAAGTTCAGAAAGAACTACTGCAAACTTACGCAAGATCTGCGGGGAGCCTGAAACCACCTATACGTATACGCTTCAGTGCACGCAACTGAAATACATAAAAGAAGCAGAGTTGAGGTCAACACAAGTGACATCAGAAAATTAAGAACAAAATTGCACATAGCAAGCAAGTAGCAACAATTAATCTGGCGCAACACTGAAAGAAACAATGCTGGACAGAATGAAGAATGAAGTTGACCCATAATAATACATCCAGGGATCTTTTTGGAAGTGAAGCTAAAACAAGTGAGCATGCAAGCTTCCAAATACCAAAAGTTGAACATGTCTAATAGCTACACCACAGTATATAATAATATGAACTCAATTTTTCAGATATAGTGTTATCTTTGCACAAACAAATCAATTTCTTTAGCTCTCACTAAGATATGATCCATTATGTAAGAACAGGTATGTTGGCCAGAATAAACTCGTTAGAACCAAAATACCTGAAGTCCAGCATTTTTCACAAGTTCACGAACTTCATGATTCCGTCCTTCATGAACCTATATCATTAGGAAAAGGAGAAATTTAGGTCCACTCAAGCAATTTCTCATGTGGATAAAAAATCAACAGCATTATTAAACAGAGAGCAGGAACACTTCCATCAGGGTAGGTTTCCTACATCACACCCCTTAAGGTGTGGCCCTTCCTTGAATCCTGCGTGAATGCAGGATGCTTCGAGTGTCGGCTGTCCTTTCTATTTTACTAATAGTAAACAGCAGATTGGAGGAACTAGGATATACATCAGACAAGTATACTTGCATCAGTTCAGGCTAGACTGGTCTATCTTGTAGAACTTACTTTATTGTAGGACATTGTTTATAACAAAGTGAATATAGTAACTCTAACAGCTCAGTAGAACCCACTTAAAAGCAACTAAAATCAGAGAGAAGAAATGGAATCTGCAATTTTATCTATCCTTCTGTAAATTATGTAGCCTGATACTTTAGCCTATCCTAGACAGGTATGGCCCAACTTCTGCTCAAGAACTAAACATACATGCACAAGACAAGAACTGAACTAGCTACAAGTGCATTTACATGCATATTATTCAAGGAAAACTGTTATATTCCAATTATACAGCACAACGACAAACAGTACTGGGTAAAAAGAATAAGATTGTCAAATTTGTGTGACCAGTATCGCCACTAAAATAAGCATAATAAAACTTAGCTTCTGCGCACATTTGCTCTAGAATTCTACTCAAATAAAAAATGTGTAGCAAAAAAAACAGATTTTTTTTTTCTTTTAGTTCACGATTTTAAGAAAACAACATGGAACTAGGTATCTCTTCTAATAGACAAACAAAGATAAGCGACTGAACAGTAAACAGTACCACAATACGCAGACGAGGTCTTGATAAGTCAGGCTGCCCTGGTAGTAGTTCAACATTATCTGGGGTGCAATGGACACCGTCAATAACTGTTCCCTCACTAATGGCTATCAAGTGTCGCTTATGAACTTCACCGTCGATAGTTGCAATGTATCTAGAACAAAATCATCTGGTGAGTGACAACCATAGCAGAAAGACTGGTTGAATGCTTAAACTTTAACTATACACATATTTTGAAGAAAAGAAGAACAATTAATTGCAGATGACAAGTACAGTAAATGTAAAAAAAAAATATCATCACATTGTACAGACAATTGTGTATGTTACCCCAAAAAGCAAAGCAAAGCATATAAACTTAAAGAGGGAAATCATCATAAGACCATACTCCTTTGACAAATTAGACGAAGGATGTGAAATCTGGTGCGTGAACTCCCCTGAAAGAGAAACATAAACCAGATTACTATGTAGGTAGCTTTTGAAATGAACCTTATGGAGGTTATCTTTTCTTATAAGATCTCAGTGAGGTCACATTACATGTGTTTTGATATAATAAAAGAAAATGTCATCTGTACCATCATTGGTCACAATAATCAAGCCAGTCGTGGCAACATCAAGTCTGCCAACTGTAAAGAGCCGAGGTTTTGGTTGTCCAGGATGCCTTTTATCCTTTAAAAAACAAGGCACAGCAGATATAAAAAGTCAAGAGTATAGTACATGCACTGCTATTCAAAATCAAGAGATTCTCTTTGTGGACACAACTTTTAGAATTATCTTTGCAAGTAACATAATTCCTACAAATTAGCTCTACAAAACAGCTCATTATTCGCAAGACACAGTTTTCCCAAAAGACGAACATTTTAAGAAGACCCATACAAGCAGAAGACAACGTACCCAACTCTTTATAAAATCATCAAAAAGGGACATGACTGACTTAGTTTCTTTCTCCCCGGATGAGCATATGTACCTGTAATTTTGTTAAACCTGAATCAACTCGACTAACAGACATAACAAACAAAAGTCCAAACTCCTACATTGTCATGGATAAAGAGAGAAGGATAGACACACCCTTTTGGCTTGTTTAGTGCAAGATAGACCTTTGTAGGCAATTTCTTAGGAAGACGATTTCCGTTGACATAAATTACATCCCTAGCTGGATCAACTTTAGTCTGCCAACAAGCAGAATAGATGTCAACTATCTATTCAAACCAAAAAAAATAAAATGCACTAGCTTCAAAACTTAACACTTTTGCGATATGGGAGCATTGAACTTGACCTGTGGAGTCTTGCAAACAGAACCGTTCACAGTGACCCGCCCTTGAAAAATCAGCTCTTCACTGCTCCGTCTGGATGCCACTATAAAACGAATCCTCAATTTCAGATAATCTACTAGCATTGCCTTGTTCTTAATATGCTAACTCTCATAATTATAACATCTCATTAGTAGCACATACATAAACTACAGAGCAAGCCCTGTAAATAAAAAAAATACTTTCTATATCCTAGCACCAGTAACATCCAAATGAGTTCTAAATATTATTGCCACCACAACAACTTTTTCTTCTTTATGATAACCAAAAATCACCAACGGCCAGTAGGTCACAGTTTGAAACTTGGTGAATAATGGGCCAACCCAACACAACTCACAACCTATGGCAGCAGCAACTATCTGTCAACACAACTTAAGATATTGATGATGCCACTTCAATTCTCTTTAAAAATATCGCATAACACAATCTGTGGCATCGGGAATTAGCAAGGCACAATTTTTTAGTCACTTCTCTCAATTCTTTTAGTCTAGCCTCATTTAATGATTATTGAGCTGAAATGGTCCCAAATATATATTACCCCAACTAGTTTGGAATAGAGACCCAATCATGCCGCGGTTATCAACATTTATAGTATGTTCCCTCTTGCAGAATGCATATATAGGATTCATATAGGCTATAGCCAACCTACAAGATTCCAGATTGAGGCATAGTTGCTGTCATTGTCTGATTAAACAAAATGGTTAAAAGGGTATCTGAACCATCAAAAAAAGGTACCTTCTAGCTTGTTTGGACTTTGGATGGTTGTTACCTGATATATTGTATTATGTTGTTAGTTTAAATATAACATCTTGAATTGATTGTTACTTAAATTATATCATATCTTAAATCCATCATTACATAACAACAAAAAATCTCATTTTTTGTAACAACTGATTTAGTGTGATTGCTACTTTTCGTATAAGTCTGTCCTCCAAATACGATACAACCTATCCAAACATTGTAATACATACAATCGTATTGTTAGAGATGCTAAAGTTACCTCCAGCAGCAGCAAGGACTTTACTGAGGCGTTGAGGAGGGTCTCTAAAGTTCTCATTATAGAACCGGCGAGCTGCCTTTGAATGCTTAGGCTCAGGTGTAGGAACCACCGTGGCAGCTTTGGAAGCAACCTCTTTTCCCTTCTTCTTTTTCTTACTAGTGCTAGCATTAGCCATCTCATGGAGTAGACGTGCAGGAGGTGTAGATTGGAGAGTGAGATTACCCTTTTCATCACGAACAATCCAAGGTATATAGAGCTGGTCACCGATTTCAGCCTCCAAGTTCGGGACCGAATTGGAGTCGGAGTCGGAGTTTATGGGAATTGCGGGTTCTGGTTTGGGTTTGGGTTTGGGTTTTGGTGGAGCAAAAGTGATGTTGAATTTAGTTGAGGAAGAGGAGAGTGATGAAGTTATGAAGGTACGAATGTGGAGGCGCGTGTAGGGAGTTGCGCGAGTGAGGTGGAATGAGGTGAAAGCGGAGGTCGCCGCCGCTACCGCCGCCGCAATCGCCGCCATCGCCGGTGGTTATTTTGATAAGGTTTTGTGAAGGTTTTTGAAGATGATAGGAAATGCACAAATAGAAAATAGCTGCTCAAAAGGTTTTTGAAACATAAAATAATTCTACATTTTATTTCGAAATTATTACGCTAAACATTTTCGAATGTATTAGTAATATTCATATTAATAACATTGGATTTAGTTATACAGTGATTGATTATGAGACATAAAGTATAAAACAAATTATTTAATTTTTTTTTATTATGATCTAAAATAAGTTGTAAATATCCTTCACTTCATCATAATAAATATATATTTTAAAGTTGAATGGCTACTAAATATATTTAACGTGTTAGCTATAACATTGCACAGTTATTAGAAATATTCACTCGTAAAACTTTTTTCTTTCCTACCAAGTACCAAACACAACTAGGTTTAAAACATTTTTAACAAATTAAGTAAAATTAAACAGAGAAAAAATACATTTTAGCCATTGCAACAAATCATACATAAAATCTAAGTCCAACTAACAATCAACTTCAATAAATGAACCCAATCGCTATATCATAAACTTACTTGATTCAGATTAACTATTTGCATCAATTTTGCTATCTTCAACGACTTTATAATTCTTTCTCCTACATATAAAATTGTATAAAATCGGCGCAGTCATCATTGTTGTTATAGAAAATTAAACACACGCATAATAGAAAGAAACAAATACCTTTGAGAATTTGATTAAAAAGCACTGGTTTCTTTTTCTAATGGTGATTTACCATCTTTGAAGCTTCAATTTGAATGCTTAAATTCTAGCTTGGTTCATAATCCGATTCTATTTATTTTTGGAAAAAGTATAAATATGTACCAACAAAAGAAATTTTATAATTTTCCCTAATTAGTATTGTCCAACAAAAAATAACACTAGATGTCATTTTCCTTAAAAATCCTCTTCGATATTGAAATAATTGTATTCAATCTAAACACAATATTCACTTTGAAATTACAATAGTTAATTCAAGAGTACAATATAAATAGTACGAGGTAGGATCCCAACTTGTCAATTACTATATTAACTTCTTTTTGTTTTCTATTTATAGCTTTATCAATACTTAAATACACAAAAATATGTCAATATTTAACTAAATGTCATCACACCAAAATAAGCACAAATACAAATAGAATTTCATAATTGTAGCATAATTCATGTTCAATTGTTTTTGAACTCGCTATTCTTAATTTCACTAAGAAAAATCATACTTAGAGAGTATGTTGTGTCTCCTTTGAAAACTATATAAAAAAAAAAACCTTAGACCTCAACAATTCTACATTATAGTCTCATTGTGGAAAGGGAATCCATTTATGAATTGCCTCTCGTTTTACTGTGAATTTATTCTTTTTTGTTCAAGGACTTAAATGCTTATGATTGAGACGATACATCAAAATTAGTCTAAAGAGAAGTAGTACATAATGTATGTTTTCTTGCAGTTATCCTCCTCAGACTTCACTTGTGATATTACACTAAATATATATTATTATTATCGTTTTTCACTATTATAAAAATAAGTGAATTAACATGAAATTTTGCATTTGGCCTATTACATGATTTATACAAAGTCGATTTTACTATCATTACAAAAATCCACATATTTTCTTCCTAAAATTAGATGAAGGGCCTACGGAAGGGTAAAAAAAAAGAAGTCATATTAGATTCAGCAACGACGACAATCAATGAAAAATTAAATGCGATTTCTATGTTATATCTATGTGAGTATTAATAATTTAATTGAGAAACTACAATCAGATTTTCAATGAAGCAGAACTATGTGATACTACTTTAAAAAAGAAAAATCACTCTAATTTTTTACGTGATATAATAATGGCAAGAGATTGTTTAAATAGAAAATTTTTGTTAGCGAATTTTATGTATATAATAATAGAAAGGAAAAAAATATTCGAGACTTTCATTTCATTTATTGGCCTATAAATAATATATGATAAGACCATTTTTATAAAAGCTTCAGACCTAAGTGAATTGATAAAGTTTTGATAAATATAATTTGAAACAAAAAGATATCCAAATGATAGATAAACTAATTAAAACAAGAGATTGTGATATGATAACCAAAAATATGAAAAAACTAATTATACATAAGCAAATAATAGTTAGAAGAAATTTTGGAGAGATCAAATATATACCTTGAGGCAATAATGTACTAAATTGTCCTCTCTGTGTCCTATATAATTTTTCCTCGCCTCAAAATGTTCACACCAAAATAACACTTTACCATCTGCAAATCTATATTTCTGAGTGGCTATAACAATATCAGGATCTACTATAGATGATACTTCATTCCAAGAGTCCTTGAAATCATAATCTTTCAACACCCATAACTTAAAAGTGTGTTTCCGTTGATAATACTCATTAGAAGAAGCACAAAGCATGCCTCCCAATTCTGAAACGCCAACATTAATGTTGCTTGACCACATTTTCTTTGGCTATGGTATGATATCTCCATACACTTCATGAGAAATTTTAAATGAAACCACAAAAAACGAATTACGTGATATACCAACCCAATGACATCCCCGTGTATAATTGCCAAAGAATGGATACTATACAACATACTGTGAATGTAACGAGGATGTACATCCTAAATATTGGGTCATCAATTAATATTTTTAAATATTTTGAGACACATTTGAACCGAAGAAGAGACCACACTAGTAACCTACTGAGATATGTAAGTGTTTCTTCTTGAAAATGAACCTGCATAGCCAAGATAGGATAAGAATGTGCTCTCAAAAACTTGTTTTTCAAGAATTCAAATGTTAATACGATCAACCAAGAGTTTAGAAAAGATAAATTGACTTTTTTTTATTTCTTCTATCTACTATTAGCAAACAAATGGAGTAACAAAATTTAGAAAATTACCCGTTCATATCAACAATGTTCATCAACTCTGCTTTTTCTGACAACTCCACAATTCTTTGTTTTGTATTTAAGATCGTATGAAACTGACTCAAGAGACCATCATTGATAAGAAATTAATAAACTCAACTAAGAAAAAATTAGATACCTTCGAGAATTTGATTAGAAAGTATTGATTTGTTCTTTTGTTGACTATTTGCCATCTTAAGAGTTTTAATTTGAATGCTAAAAAGTTTTATTTTCTATATTGCTTGGATGAATATTGGGCTTATTGTTAAGACGATTTTATTAATTTTGGGGAAAAACATAAATATTAATTTATTTATTTTGGGAAAAGCATAAAAATGAGTTTATTTAATTATCCAATTAATATCCATTGGATCAAAATCTTAATAGGACATGAGTTCTCTTGTCCTAAGATGTAAAAGGAGGTCCGGTTCAATGTCTCCTTCAAGTTGATTGTTTATAAGATTATTTCATTTATTTTTGGGGAAAACATTAATATGATTTTATATATTTTCCTTAAAATTCATCTTCGAAATTTAAAATTACAATCATTAATTTTATTTATTTTGGGAAAAACATAAATATGGTTTTACTTATTTTCCTTAAAATTCGTCTTCAAAATTTAAAAATACAGTCATCAATTTAATAATACATTATCCAAATCAAACTATAGCAATTATAGAATTAAATTTAAAAATAATATCCAATTAAGAAGAATATTCAATGTAAAATTATAATATATATAAATATGATCTGCATTGAATACTTTTCTGTAGTTTAATGCAATAGTATTTTTGTTTTGTTTTGAAAAGATCATTGGATCAGAATCTTAATAGAACAACATTTCTCTTCACCAAGATGTAAAAGGAGGTCTAGTTTAATGCCTTCTTCCAGTTGATTGGTAAAAAACTAATTAAAAAAATAAATTCAATAAGCAAAATATAATAAATTATTTAATTAAAAATAAAATATTCAAACCAAAACTATTATAACTTCTCCATTTGCAAGTATCGAAATCTGCTATGAAAAATATTGCATTCTAAGATACCTTGACACCATAATCTTTCATGACCCATAATTTAAAAGTGTGAGTCCCCTGATGATACACATTAGAATAAGCACAAAGCATTCCTTTCGATCGTGAAATGGCAATATCAATGTTTCTCAAGCATATATACTAGATTTAACAATGATATCTCTCCATACACTTCATGGAAAATATTAAATAAAATCACAAAATAATTTTTCAAAGTAACAAGCCAATGAAATGCCCCATGTATAAATGTCAAAGAATCACATTGTGATAGCCACAATGATGTTGACTAATATTTCTCCGGGAACCACTTTTCACTGCGAGAATTTTACAAGATATTTTTGGATCTTTGTTGCTGTCGCGAAGAATTTTAAGGATCTAATTATAAATCAGTAAGTCAAAACTCAATTCCAAATAAAAAAATTCCTTTTGTGAAAATTTTGGAGTGGGAAGAATAATTAATTCTCCCGTGAAGGATTGGGTGACGTCATTCCTAAGGCTAAAACCTTACACATTCAATAGAAAAAAAAAACATAATTAGAAGAAGTAATTGTTTGATTTATGAAGAAGCCTAAATTAAATAAGAACATGAATAAGTGATAGAATATCAATAATGAAATGAAAAAAAATTGGGATTCCGTACATGAGGTGAACTAAAATGAATTTAGTTTGATGGAACTTACCGTTAATTTAATTATTAGAGGCGGAGTCATAACTTAAATTGTATAAATGATGTTTTTTAAGACGTAATCAGCATTGGAAGCTGGCTTTATAAGGTTACATTATTTACTTTATATGGTATATATGTGGCATGCTTCATTAAATCATCTACAAAAATGATATTTTTATTTGGAGAGAGATTTGAGAGAAAATTCAAGCGATTTAAGAAAATGGAATTGGATAAAACTTTAAAGATATAAAATAGTTTTTACTTAATATAATACTGACAAGAGATTGTTTAAATAGAAAATTTTAGTTAGTAAATTCTGTGTATCTAATAATAAAAAGGGAATAATATTAGAAGCTTTCGATTCGTTAATTGGCTTATAAATATATAATGAGATCATTTTTATTATAAAAGCATCAGACCTAGGTAAATTTACTATACATGATTAAAAGACATACTGCCACAACTAGTTGATAGTAATTGATCTTTTGAGTTGATTATAATTTGAAAATGAAATAATCTTTCCCTAGGAACATGAAATAAATAAACTTTTGATAAATATTATTTGAAACAAAAAGAAATGCAATCGATAAATAAACTAATGAAAACAAGAGATTGTAATATGATAACCGAAAAATGGGAAAATGTTTCAATCATACATAAGCAAATACTAAGTTATAAGTAACCTTGGAGAGATCAAGCTCTCTGTGAAAGCGAATCCGTTCTGAAAGTTACCTCGAGGCAATAATGTAAAAGGTCCTCTTTGTGTCCTAAATGAATTTCCCTCGCCTTCCTCACCTTCAAAATGTTCGCACCAGATTAACACTTCACCATCTGGAAATTTATATTTCGGGGAGGCTATAATAATATCAGGATCTACTATAGATATTACTTCATTCCAAGAGTCCTTGAGACCATAATCTTTCAACACCCATAACTTAAAAGTACGCTTCCTTTGATAATACCCGTTAGTATAAGCACAAAGCATGCCTCCCAATTCCGAAACGCCAATATGACCGTTGGCCAACCACATTTTCTCTGGCAATGGTATGATCTCTCCAAACACTTCATGGGAAATATTAAATGAAACCACAAAACAAGTATCACGTGACATAGCAACCCAATGAAATGCCCCGTGTATAATTGTCAAAGAATGGATACCATACAACCTACTGAGAATTTTACTAGGATATGCATCTATTTTTCTCCAATAACCACTTTTTAGCGAGAGAATTTCACCAGGTACATCTCTGCAATATTCGTTCCAGCCTTTGGGAATCCTAAGGATCTTATAATCATCATTAGTCGAGTCAAAACTTATTCCATAACAAGTAGAATATTCCTCCACTGATGAAAATTTTGAAGTGGGAAGTTCAATTGATTCTCCAGTGGAGGGGTTCCATAGCAAAAATGAGTAACGTCCTGGACTATTTTCATAAACCTTGATAATTACCAAACCATCGCAACAACAATAGACATCACAATATTGTGGTTTAAGATTTGAAGGGAAATCCAGTTCCCGTACCCCAACTTGTTGATCCGACGATAGAGGATAACAAGATATGGTACATCTATCTTCCAAAAGGAGACATGTGTAAAAGAGAAACTTTTGGGAATTTTGGTCATTCTTTGCACGATTAAGATGTTGCTTCCTAAATATCGGGTCATCGATCAACGTTTTCAAATATTTTGATACACACTTGAATCGAAGAAGAGATCGCACTGGTAACCTGCTGAGAATGTCCATTAGTGTTTCTTCTTGAAAATGAACCTGCATGGCCAAGATAGGACAAAAATGTGCTATCAGAAACTTGTTTTCCAAGAATTCACAACCAAGAGTTTAGAAAAGATTAACCGGATTTTTTATTTTATTTCTTCTATCTACTATTAGCAAACAAATGTAGTAACAATATTTAGAAAATTTCAAGTGGAGAACTTACCTGATTCATATCAACAATTTTCATTAATTTTGTTTTTTCTGACAACTCCACAACTCTTTGTCCTGCATCTAAGATCGTATGAAACTGACTCAAGAAATTATCGTTATTAAGAAATTAATACACTCAACAGAAAGAAATAGATATATATACCTTCAGAAATTTGATTAGAAAGAACTGATTTGTTCTTTTCTTGACAATTTGACATTTTTAGAGTTTTAATTTGAATGCTAGAGTTTTTCTTCTTGTATACTACTAGGATGAATGTTGGGCTTATTTATAAGATGATTTTATTAATTTTGGGGAAAACCATAAATATGATTTTATTTATTTTGGAAAAAACATAAATATGATTTTATTTAGTAATCCAATTAATATCCAACTAAAATATATATAGGACATGATTTCTCTTGTCCTAAGATGTAAAAAGAGGGCAGGTTCAATGTCCCCTTTCAATTGATTGTTTATAAGATGGTTTTATTTATTTTTGGGAAAACCATAAATTTGATTTTATTTATTTTCCTTAAAAAATTATCAATTTTATTAAATTTTGGGAAAAAACATAAATATGGTTTGATTTACTTTCCATAAGGTTTGTCTTCAAAATTTAAAACTACAGTCATCAATTCAATAATCATTATCCAAATCAAACTACTACATTTATAGAACTAAATTTAAAAACAATATCCAATTAAGAAGAATATTCAATATAAAATTATAGTATATAAATATCGATTCACCTTAAATACTTTTTTGTAGTTTAAATGTAATAGTATAGTTATTTTGTTTCGAAAAGATAATTGGATTAGAATCTTAATAGGACAACATTTCTCTTGTCCCAAGATGTAAAAGGAGGCAAGGCGCCTTTCAATTGGTTGTTAAAAAATTAAATAAAAAATAGTAAACTCAATATGCAAAATAAAATAAAATAAAATATTTAATTAAAAACTACAATATTCAAACCAAAAGTACTATAATATTTAAGTAAAAACTACAATATTCAAATCCTAGCACTTCTCTAATAATAATAAAAGAACTGACTCATGTTCTTTCCCAGAGAACATGAAATAAGAAAGCTATGGTAAATACAATTTGAATTAATCTAAAAGATAGATAAATTAATAACAATCAAATATTGTAATATTATACTCAGTAAATGAAAAAAATATTTCGATCATATATAAATAAATATCAAATAAGTAATTTTGGAGAGATTGAGCTTTCTGTAAAAGCGAATTCATTCTGACTGAGACCCCGAGGCAATAAGGTAAAGGGTCCTCTCTGTCTCCAATATGCATTGTCCATGTGTCGATGATGTATGCACCAGGATTACACTTTCTCAGTTGCCAATAGTATGAGTGTAATAATATCGAGATCTGTTATGAAAAATATTACATTCCAAGATACAAGACACCATAATCTTTCATCACCAATAACTTAAAAGTACACTTCTCCTGATGATACACATTAGAATAAGCACAAAACATTTCTTCCAATTCTGAAATGTCAATATCAATGTTCCTCAAGTAAATATATTTGATCCGACAATTATATCTCTCCAAACATTTTACAGAAAATAGTAAATAAAACCACAAAATAGTTTCTTGAAGTAGCAAGCCAATGAAATGCCCCATGTATAAATGTCAATGAATGCATAACAAGCAGCATATTGTGATAGCCACAATGATGTTGATCATGAGAACTAATTTTCAATGTGAGAATTTCACTAGATATATATTAGAGTGAGTAAAAGTTCTATATTGGTTGGGAAATTGACTAATGGTATGCTTATATGGACATGGACAATTCATTCCTCATGAACTAGCTTTTGGGGTTGAATTGAGCTTAGGTGTCATATCTTTACGTGATATCAGAGCCAAGTTCATTCCCGTTTGGGCTCCTGATCCACATTCCAGTTGGCCTAGGCATGAAGGGGGTGTTAGAGTGGGTAAAAGTTCCACATTGGTTGAGAAATGGACTGGTGGTCTGCTTATATGGAATTGAACAATCTTTCCCTCATGAGCTAGTTTATGGGGTAGAGTTAGACTCATGTGTCATATTTTTACAATACATACTTTGTGACCTTTATTTCTGTCCCGGGGAATCTTGAAGATCTTATAATCACCACTAGTTGAATCAAAACTCATTTCAAATTAAACTAAAAAAAAATCTCTTCACTGAAAATTTTGGAAAGGGAAGTAAATTAATTTTTCCTTACGATTATTCCATAGTAGTAGTGAGTTCGGTTCAAAAAATCTCCATAAACCCTGATAATAGCTAGTCCATCACAATAATAATAGACATTGCAATATTGTGGTTCAAGACTTAGGCCTCATTTGTTTGCACTTAATGGAGGTCTGAATCTTAATCGTCAGATTCAGCCCATTAAGTGCGTTTGATTTTTAGGTTTGAATCTGAATGATTCAGATTCAACTCATTAAGTCCATTTATTTCTTTTTTCAAAAAGCCTCTTAGTGGACCTAAAAAGGTCTGAACGGATCAGATCTGTAAGAGATTCTTAACATCATTCAGACTTATTTAATTTGTTATAAAATAATATTGTATCGCCTCTCTCGGTCTATGTGACTTTTGCTCTCTCAACTACAAACTTTCTTCCTCTCTTTTTCTCAATCAAACACCATTTTTTCCCTCTTGAACTGGTAAGTTTTCATAATCTTTACAAGTATTTTTTTTATATTAATAATTTTCTTAGGGTGTATTGATGTTTGTCATGAACACTTGTTGCAATAATATTTTTAGTGTATTGATGTTCTCAAGGTTTTTGAGTGAAAAAGTACTATTCATAATTAAAAATAAAAACTATGTATACATATTTGAGGTCTTTTGTTAGAATTTTGTCTTAGGCCAATAATTTTATTGAGACTCTTTGATATATTATTGTAGTTGAACTAGTTGGTGACAAAAATAATGAAGCTCCTAATAATTCTACATCCCAATCTCCAGTTTCAACTGGAAAAAAAAAGTTTTGGGGAAGAAAAAAAACTTATTCGTCTGAACTGAAAATTGATGAAAAGATGATTACTGCTCTGGAGTTATTGATTAAAAAAATAGTGCACCTACATTTGAAGAATATATGGAAAAATTAGATGAACTTGGATGGGAAGAATCATTATACAGTACATGTGTTAGTATATTTTGTGAAAGTGTCCGCTACAAAAAAGCATGAATGACGTTAGAGGTTCACAAGTTAAAGAATTGGATTAAAGTTATTGAAAAAAAGATAAGAATTCTTTAGTTTTTCTAATTAGCCAAAATATATGTTAGGCGTTGATAATGTGATACCTTATTTATTATTTTTCGACTAGTATCTATCATACTTATTGAACTTTTTGATATTATATTGTGCCTATAAAATATTTTTTATTCATGATTTTTTTTTTATGTTATGCTTGATGATTATGATTTTTTTTTTTAGTCAAAAAGTAATATTTTTTGTTGAAATGAATTTTTATAACAATTTATTAATATAATGTTTGATTTCATATGCACATTCAGATATTAAAAACAAACAATAATCATTCAGTGTTCAGATTTGGAGACCACATCTTAATATATAGATGTGTATCAGATCTAGATACCTAGCTCTTAATGCATGTCTTAATATTCAGACTTGTATTCAGATTTAGAGGTCTTAATCTTAATGAAAACAAATGAGGCCTTAAAAGACAATCTAGTTTCCGTATATCCTCAACCAGTTGATCCAACAATAAATGATAAATAGATATGAAAAATTTACCATCCCGAGAGCTGAATATTAATTAACTAATGACCGTAAAAACTTTAAAACTCTTTGTTAATATTCATATTTATTACCGCTAAATGTTCTTTCTGTTATGATATATTCACTTTTTTTTTAAGAGATATATAAAAAGAATTGAGAGGAAATTCTGCGTTTGGCCTAAGATGTTAAAAAAGGTCAAGTTCAATGTCTCCTTCGAGTTGATTGTTTATAAGATGATTTCATTTATTTTTGGGAAAAAAACATTAATATGATTTTATATATTTTCCTTAAAATTCATTTTCGAAATTTAAAATTACAATCATCAATTTTATTTATTTTGGGAAAAACATAAATATGATTTTATTTATTTTCCTTAAAATTCGTCTTACAAATTTAAAAATACAGTCGTCAATTTAATAATACATTATCCAAATCAAACTACAACAATTATAGAACTAAATTTAAAAATAATATCCAATTAAGAAAAATATTCAATGTAAAATTATAGTATATGAATAACGATCCATCCTGAATACTTTTTTGTAGTTTAAATGCGATAGTATAATTGTTTTGTTTTGAAAAGATCATTGGATCAGAATCTTAATAAGACAACATTTCTCTTGTCCCAAGATGTAAAAGGATGTCATGTTCAAATGTCTTCTTCCAGTTGGTTGTTAAAAAATCAATTAAAAAAATAAACTCAATAAGCAAAATAAAATAAAATATTTAATTAAAAAAATTACAATATTCAAACCATAACTATCACAATTAAGTAAAAAATTACAACCATATTTTTTAGTGACTGAAAACTCTTTTTTTATTTACAATATCTTCTATTGTAGTTCTAAACACCAACTCTTCCTTTCCAAGTATTTTTACATTTTTATAACAAGCCAATTTTCTCTGCATCGTCTAATTGATTTTAAAGTGCGTTTCTCTTATCTTCTTCATCAAAATTTGTGTAATATCACTTGATAGTTTATCACTTATTGGATTTATTGAATTTTGTTGAAGTTGTTGACACAGTCATATGATTTTGCTTCGCCAGTCGCATCAGTAAGTGCCTTGAAACAAACTCCTCAGTCACCATATCATCCTAACTATGCTTTCTTCCATGCTTCTTTTTGTTGTTGCGTTATTGCATCGAAGAAATATCTGCATTTCTAGCTGCATTTGCAAAATAATAATCCAACATATCCTTCCTCTTCCTCACGTTCCTCAAAGATATCATCATCATCTAAGTTAGTAAATTTATTTGGGGACAAAGTACTACTACCATCAACTTGTAGTTGCAGTATAGAAAAAGAAAAATAATTCCATCTTCTTTGTTTTTTTATTGCTGAGTTTCCTCCTTATTTATGAAACTTGAAGACCATAGAGTAACAAAGTAGAGGAAGAACAACTATGCCTCAACGGCGGCTCAGTCCCAAACAAGTTGAGGTCACAAAAATAACATTAATCTATACTTAATTAAATTAATAATTATTACATCAGAGGGGCCAAATTTCAAGCCCTAGACATAATCCAATAACTATAAGATGATCAAGAGAAATGATCTTCGCAACGGATGAAAAGAAAAAATGAACTGTTCCTAAGAAACTTAAAAGCTTTGACAAAATAAGTCATTCTGCAGCTTTAATCCATATGAAATGCATACATGAAAAAGGTATGTGTGGTATTTTTGTCACTCTTTAACGCAGAAGAATGTAAAAGCAGAACTCCGCGCCTTGAAGATTGATATACAACGTTAAGAACCTAGAACAATGAGCGGGTAAATGTCAGAAACGGGAAATATGACTCTAGAAGAACATGTTTCGTATTGGATTGAATAACTTACTACTAGTGCTTCCCATCATGGAATTGTGCATTTTTTGATGACTTGAAAGTTTCTAAAAATTCTTTTCCCTTGTGCAGTTCTTGTTTCTGCCTAGACTTGTCCCATTTGTGCTCTGCAGCCAGTATCTCTATTATTCGTGGCAGTGCACGTTGTGCAGCATCAGTGTCAAGGAAGGCAAGACGACATCTTCTAGCTACAAAATCTACAGCGGATTCACAGTATTCTTCCCGAGCACAGTATGCAACCTCAGCTTCCAAGAAAGGGTATCCATGAGCCAGTCGTTTTCCCAGATTTTCGTTCTGCAATTCAGACCAATCAAATTAAGCTTGGAAACTCATAGTAGACATGAAAATGCCAAAAAAGAACTACCTCACTAAATGAGTTTGAAGTGAAGATTAAAGAGCTAATTGAACAACTTTGAGATAAACACTTAGAAAAAACTTCTTTTGGCAAAAAAATATGAAAATAGAAAACTGTGTTTGAAGATTTCTGAGCATTGTGAGTGTAGAGAAGAAACTTTTCTTTGGGACACAAATCACAGGTTTTTTAGAAAGGTAAGCATTCAAAGCACATTATCATAAAACAGTTTTTTTTCAATTTTTTTTGCAATAACTTTTTGGAACAACTTAAATGAACAAGTTCTCAGGAATTTATTTTTTCAAGGTTACAAAATATCTTCCATGATACACCTTGGAAAGATCCTGAAATCATATTGAGGGACAGAGACTTCGTGTACATTTTCATAAAGTATATTCAAAATGTGCTAGACAAATTATTGAGAAGCGTTTTTAAGCCAGCATGTTCAATCTATCTTGCATCCTATTCAACAAGTTCTGATTCATATTGACAGTACAGGCTTCTCAACTAGCAAAAGTTCTTACTCCAGAGTGTTACTCTTTCATAACATAGGAAGCTTTTATCAAAAATCAAAATCTACTCCTCATGCAAGTGTTAATGAGAATGAATGTTGATTCAAAGTTAAGATGCTCCTCTAAAATAATGAATTTCAAGTTTAGAGTGATTCAGATATTCCTCCTCAAATCCACATTCATGAATAGACACATCCCAGATTCTATTCTTGGAGACCCATACATATCAGTCAATGACAATAGAAATACTTGGTTCTTTATTGATTCCCAGAAACTGGAATTTCATGCAATCTACAATAACTAAGCAAAAAAAGATAGAAGAAGCTTGCATATACCAGAAATTGCAAAAACTACTTTAAACAAGTGTCTAAATCAGCAAGCATGTTCTGCAGAACGCATTTCTATGTTTGTTTTTGTTCTGTTCATGTATTATTATAGAGTAGATTGTATTAACAATGAGCTACCTTAAGAAGCACTTGACATAAAATGCATTAAGGTTAAGTATAAAGACATCTAGCCAAAGTACCAGAAGAAAAAGGAACAATTGTAACTAAGAAGGAAGCAAACCTGAGCAATAGAAGCCACTCGTTCAGCCAATGCACCATATGCATGAGATAGATGTTTAGCGGCAGCTGTGTCCATCGCTCCCGGAACAACCTTCCCTGCATGAGACCTTTTCATGCGGACATATTGTTGAGCAAGTACCGTAAAAGATGCAGGATCCCATCCATCTGCACCTACAAGTTGTAGGTTGTATGTCAAGCATTTATTTGCTGGGTTCAATTTTCCAGATTTTATAGCCACATCAACCGCATCTTCTGCCATGCTGAAATGAGACAACTTTAAAATGTTAATAAAGGAGACCAAAAAACTTTGGAGATGTTCCATTTTAAATTGTGTATGGATTTAGAACCTTTTTTTTTCGTCTTCGCAATAAATGTATTTATTTGCATTTTTTCAGAAAACACTTGTGTTTCAGATTCAGTTTTTTGGAAAATGCTTTTGGTTGTCTTTTAGAAGTATAATTATACTCGCAAAACTTTTTATGAGGCTTTCATATGGGTGGATATTTTTTATATAAAAAACAAATTGATATCATGGATTTTACAATTCACACCAATGAGTGAAAAACCATCATATTCAATAAAAAGTTGAATAAACCTACTAAACATCTTTCAATGTTACAAATTATATCTCCTAGTAGTCTTTTATTGAAGAAAAGAAACAAGTTTCCGAATTTAGAGGAGAAAAGACTATGGTTCAAATTGCAATTCACAAAAGCTGAAAAGAGGGCACCCAAAGGAAAAAAGGTTGACCCACTGTTTCTGAAACAAAAAGCACCCTCTCTGGTTCTTTTATATAAAGTAGCCCAAGCTTCTTTCCATATTCAACAGAATTGCACCTCTAAAAAACAACTTGGGGATGCTTTCTGAACAAACAGGCCTCTTTTCCATATAGAAACACCTCCTCGTCTCACAAGACAACTAGCATTACCCATTAGTTCAGATATTATAAGTTACCTTCTATATGTAGTCCATTTTCCACCAGTAATTGTTATCAAACCAGGATGATCTTCAGTGACAACATGATCTCTGGAGATGCTCGCCGTACTATTTGCCTTGGGATCAATTGCTAGAGGGCGGATACCACTCCAAGCAGATAGGACATCAGTACGCCGTACCTAAATTTGAAATCTAACATCATTCTCCATAGGCAAGAAGGACACTATAGGTGACATATAAAACAAGAAAAGCTGTTTAAACTGGTTTGGTTGCCTTCATGGAAGTAGGGAAATTAAACAGTCAAATACAGGATGTCGCGATCTTACAAATACTGAATGAAAAAATAAGTAAACTGTTATAGCAATAACTGTGTATGACAAGCATGCTCATTGTATTGACAACTTCGATGCTGCTCACTAAACAAGAAATAAATCCATAAGCCACTGAGACATTTAGATTCATGTATCGAGCATGCCTGTGTACGTAGGAATTGTATCCCCCTCATCATAGAGAGTGTCACCACAGACATATCTACTAACAAGCAAAGCTCCTATGACTCACGAACAAAAGGATGGAGCTTTCTAATTGTCAAGAAGTTCATGATATGCCTCTTAAATTCATGTTATTCATAAAGGCCTTTTTCTTCTCTCTTTTTTTGCTTTGACCTTTCTCTGCCCCATCTCTCTCAAATTTTCCTAGGGTCAAACATTCTCCTCGTAAGATTTCTGGGTTCTCACACAATTTGTTGGCAACTTTATCACTGGAGTTGTTGATATTAGTCACTAAGTTTTCCTCATTTTGTCAATACAATCTTTTAACACAAAAAAGTATGAATAACAAGCCTACACATTACTCCAAGGGACTTAAAGCACAGCTTCGAGGAAGAAGTTTAGGAATCAAACAATAAAATCAAGGGACACCATCATCCACTGTTGTAAGTTGAAATGCTTCACCGCATAAGTACAGTTTGACCACAGCAGTAGTACTAATACCATCTCACAGTAGTTCTGCAATCTACTTGTGAGATTAACAATTTGCCTCACATAAGAAAGAGCACATATATTTGTTTTATCAAATATGAATTTGGCACATAATTCTTTATGCAAATATAGTTTAGATAACAAAAAGACTTTTCAACGCTATTACATAATATACAACAAACATGTACAGTAAAAAAAGTCTACATATGGAACATGTTGGATAGCAGTGATGCAATACTAGACTCCTTATGGGAAATGGTCTGATCTATTTATGCACTTGATACAATATACATCAAACTCTTGACTTTTTTTATAAGAACAATTTACATCGAACTCTGACTTAACTGATTGTTTAGTCAATAATCCAATATATAACCTGGAAGCCACTAAATGGCTAAAAGACAGTATACTGAATATCTCCTACACATTTACTGGAATAGCTTAATAAATTTCACCTTAATCCAAAAACTTAAGAAATTTCAGCTTCTTTACATCGACTCCGTTCAATGAAAAAGCATAAAAACCAATTATGGGATAATAGTTAGCTCAGCTTAAAGTGACAGAGAAATATGCTATTGATCAGGATAGTAACATTTGAATTCGATATCAAGCCAAAACAGAGATCAAGAGGCAAAAAGTGGTCACAATGTAGATCCTTTTTCCAGATGCCTAATGAGGAATAATGATTATATAAATATTTGACTTACAGGGATTTATATTAGAGGCACTCTATGATATTAAGAGAAAAAAATAAAAATCAGGATTGCTAGTAATCAACACACCTTAATATTAAGATAATCAGAGATGGCATCCAAAATGAATTCGATCTCATTCTCATGAGGTTCTGGCAGCATCGTTATGCTGGTGTTTGAATCAGTGGTACCAGCTACTGTTCTGCCCAACCATGGAAGCATAAAGACCACTCGACCATCCTTAGTTTTAGGGACAATCAAGCCCATTCCGTCTGGAGAATAGTAATCAGGAAGTACAATATGTACACCACTACTGGGACAAATCATGGGTTTTGCATCTTTATCAGCTAACACCCGTACAGAATCACAAAAAGGCCCAGCAGCATTAACAACAACTTTTGCATATGCATCAAATTCCTTCCCTGTCAGAAAAGGAGTGAGAACTTAGAGGCAGATGAGTGAACATGAACAAAAGGAGCAAACCATTAAAGGAGAAATTAATAAATAGTACTAAAAGCATTTTCTAATCGCCTAAAAGTTGAACAGAGATTCATGCCAGAGTGACTTGCCTTTGTTGGATCAAATGCTTGTTTAAAATTGATATTTCCACCCAACTCGAAAAGATTTATGCCAATTTTGGAAATGTTTGTCAATAACACCTCTACACAAATATTTTGACTCCACAAAAATATGGCAAGAAAATTCACATATGACCAGATATATATTTTGAAACATGATAACTCTAAGCCAAGCAACTTGTAAAAATTATGTCCGAAGCATCTGCTTATGTGATTGGTAATTAATTACCAATCTTTGATACTAGAACAGCCTCTTCACTCATGAGTCCAGCTGTGGACCACAACAAAAATATTTTAAGAGAAAGTTCAAAATTCTCAAAACCTCAGAAATCACTACACTTAAACCATAGGAGAAAGAAGAGATCAATAGCATCACGATGATCCCGCATGACAAATATTTCGAAGAAATGACAGGTTCAAAGACAAGCATAATAGATAATTGTACATACATGGAGATATAAAATGGGACTTCTAGGAGCAAGTGATACAACACATGATATCTTTTATGGTCACCCGTCCCCTTTTTGTCGTCTTGAGTAACTTTCTGCCATGTTTAACTACAACTCTAGTCTAGGTCCAAGGAAATGGGAAGCTGAAGTGTCAGCACCTAATCTGTTCAAATGTTTATTGCTTTATGCACAGTGAAACTATAATTTTTTCACAAATCAAGATATTGGAACTCTATTTATCAACCTTAATCCTTCCACTAGGATTACAAGCTAATTTTAACCACGGAACTGAGTAGGAACACAAATTCTACAATAAAATTCATGAAGTACCTGACAAGTTATTCCGAATACGTGCACCAATTATTCTACCATCACCCTCATCTTTGAGAAGGGATACAACTTCTGCATGGTTAAGCACAGCTGCACCAGCCAAAGCAGCAGAGCATGCTAATGCAACATTGAGGCGTGAGTCATTCATTTGTCCATCGTAATATACCACAGTTCCCTTCAGAGTTTTATCTTTACCATTTCGTGCGAGGGTAGGAAACAATTCAACAGACTCTTGTGCAGAATAATACCTAGACAAATGCAGTAGGTGTCGCCCAGCGACCAAATCATACATTTTCAGGCCGGCCCAGTAGTAGATCGCGTCAAACCAATCAAAGCACGGAGTCATGCACGGTAAAGCACGACAAAGGTGTGGAGCATTGTCAATGACCTGTTTACGCTCCTCAAGGGCATGGAAAACTAGCTTTAACTGCCCGTAATCCAAGTTGAAAACTGCTTTCTCCAAATAGCGAACTCCTGAAACAAGAATCTTAGTATAAGCAGTTTGCACGTCTTAGATAAAAGAAGATAACTGTGACAAATGAAGGAAAGCTTCAAGCAAATATCTAACTACTCCCTCCATTTCAATTTGATTGTCTGTTTTGACTTGACACACAGTTTAAGAAAGTAAAGAAGACTTTCGAATCTTGTGGTCTTAAATGAAAGATATGTAGAATGTACCAAAAATTCCCTTTAATCCTGTGGTCTTAAACATGCCATATGTAAAATTAGAAAATTAGAATTAAAGAGTTACTAAAAATGGAAAGAGGCATTCTTTTTTAAAGGAATAAAAAGGGAAGTAAGACAAATAAATTGAAATGGAGGGAATATTAATTAAGAGGTGTCTCAATGAAGAAATCAAAAGGGATCCTCTAAAATTTCCCAGTGCAGTTCTTCACATCATCTTAAGGGTCAAGTGAAGTCCAAAGTCCATTCTCAACCACTAAGCATTTAAGGTAGTAGTTAGTACAAAGAATAACAATTCAGCCTGTCGAGCACTCACTGGATATAGCATTCAAATCTTAGGAGTGGTCTTATAGAAGACAAATAATATAATTTTATGTGAGAATCTTAACTTTCTTTTCTTTTTTTTTTTGCCTTTCCCAAATTCCCTGGTCGAGATGCAGACCTATTAATCTGCTAGTGTTAGGAGTTCTAAAGGGCTAATGGGTAATGACTAATGAAAATTGCGTGGAGACAAAGCGCCTATTGCAAAGGTTTTACAGACATTTTCCTGCAGCATCAATAAATGTTTGAAGCATCTTATACCAAGCAGTGTCATTTGAAAAGAGTCTTGACTGTTCTTTCATTGAACCTATCCCAAAGACAATCCAGAGCTAAGGATACATCGAGATTTTTGGCCTATTAGTTTGTTCTGGAGTACATACAAAGTAAAAGCAAATGTATTAGCAGGGAGACTTAAAGATGATGAATTATCCCATATTACATTTCAGAATGCCTTTGAAGAACGAAGATGAATCCTTGATGCTATACTGATAGCAAAATTATTATTTTTTTGATGAAGTAAGTAGATTCATTTAAAGGCATCAAGAAGATGCAAGCTTTACAAGGATAGATCAGTTAAGCTCACGAAAAAGGATTTGTAGCCTCTTTCTAAACTATAGAGCTAACAAAA
This sequence comes from Solanum stenotomum, assembly GCF_019186545.1. Lineage (NCBI taxonomy): Eukaryota > Viridiplantae > Streptophyta > Magnoliopsida > Solanales > Solanaceae > Solanum > Solanum stenotomum. The sequence continues at coordinate 52,394,942 of NC_064292.1, forward strand.
TCCAAGAAGAGTTCTAAATTATTTACAGAGGTCAATTTGGACCAACTAAAAAGGCAAACTAGACATCTGCCTCGCAAAAGATTTCTAGAAGTTGAAATTCCATCAAAACATCTTTTGTTCCTCTCTGTCCATAAACACCAAAAGATAGCACCAGGGATCATCATCGACATACTCTTGATGGCTTTGTCAACTTCCAGTGAACTCCAACTTTCAAGAGCATCCCTAACAGAGAAAGGCATGACCCAGGAAAGACCAAAAAAGCAACAAAACATATTTCAGAGGTCTGAGGCAGCTGGGGCAGTGCAGTAGCCAGTGGTTGACACTTTCTGTGTAGTTGTGGCTGAAATAGCATCAGTTAGCAGGCTGGAATTTCTTTTTGGAGAGATTATCCTGTGTGAGGCATGAGTTATGCAGTGCAGTTGAGACAGTGGGTTTAAGATTAAGAAGCCTAGAGTAAGGATTATCGTGCAACTTGGATACCTGGGAAGCTAACAGATCATTTATCTGGAAGTTTCTAATCTAGATATTTGTGAGAATGGAGCATCAACAAAGAGGGAGAGCATGGGAAAGGAACCATCATGGTGAAATATTTCATCCGGTACTATGAAATTTTCCATCTTATTGAATACTACTCCATGAGGTTTCTTTAGTAGTTAAGCTCCTTCAAGGGGGATAACTAGAGACCCTTTGTCTTGTCACTGTTTCTTTTCATACGAGAGGCATTCAGTAGACTCATATAGAGGATAGTTAAAGGGAATTTTATCCAAGGATTTAAGGGTAGGTGAGAAGGAAATGAAAGAAAAACTATATCACAATTATTTTTTGCTGTTTGCATTCTAAGTTTGGGCCATAGACTACATAGATTTGGTATCTCTCTAAAGCTCTAATATGGTTCGCTATCTGCAGATTAGCAGAAATCACACCATTGTGCATTTATTGGGGTAAAAAGTTTGATCCAGAACAGCAAAAGATCTTTTTGTTTCACTCATCTACTTTTCTGTGCGGATCCAGATGATTGCTATAGTTGTCCCGAATTAGCTTGGGATTGCAACATATTTGATTTCTTAAAAGAGGAAATGCCCTTGTGTATAGATGGTTGGGATAGTTCTGTAGATGATTGTGTTGATCCAGTTGCATACTAAGAACATAATTTTGCCACCGCCATGGTATGATATTGTTAAATTATTGACTATAAAAATTGGTGATGACTTTGATTTTGATAATATCTATGCAAGGAGCCCGAAAACAACAAGACTGATTCCCTTAGGAATGAAATGGGAGGCTTAATCACTTTGATTAAATATTAAGAAATCATCGCAAACAAGTAACTATTGAGCATACTAAATTGACGATTTTAGTTTTCCTTCTGCTAAAACTCTTGAGATTCTTAAATGATAAGAGAAGCTTTCTAATTCCTTCTTATGTACCCTGTTGATGAGAGATGCATGTGTATCCAAGATCCAAAATCAACATTACAAAACAAATTCAGTTGGATAATACTTTAATAATTCTCTCACAAGGCCTTTCTCTTCAATCCGAATTTGCTGTGACATTGCCAACTCAGTCACACACAAAAATAGTGCCTTGAGTAACAATGTTCCTAACATCAAGATCCCTCCTCATCAAGGCTCACTCCCAGAGTTGTTAGAAACATAGACAAAAAGATTTTTTTTAATGAGCAAGCAACAATAAACAAAAAGATTCTTAAGGAAAGTTTTTGTAAACCAGACTAAATCAATTTAAAGATTTCATTTTGAACTTGTCATTAGTGCCACAAACAAGCATATATAGGGTATGACACTGCATAAATACAGTGTCCCAAAACTAATGCTGCTACAAGATTCCCAATTTTAAAGTTCCATCTTGTATATTGTCCTGAAACTATGTCCACTTTCATAAAAGGGAAAATAATGCTCAACACACACCTCAATCCCTTTTAAATATCTTTTTTGATGAACGTGGTGTCCTCGACTACTTCCACGGGATACCTGCCACCTCCCACCACAATCCCTTATCGAAAAAGACAATTTGCTTACCTTACTACTACTGCACCTCAATCACAATTCAGTTCCAATCAACTATATCCATAAAAAAAATCCTCTAATTTGACTATTTCTCACAGCTGGATGTGATCATCCTCTTACTTCAACGCTTTAAATTAACATGAGGCCAGTATACCAAAACCACCTGTTATAACAAAACTGATGAAAAATTTAAATTCTAACTAACCTCCATGAATTAGCTTAGTAGACCTTGAAGAAGTACCAGATGCAAAATCCTCGCGCTCAACCAATCCAACTCGGAGTCCTCGCGTCGCAGCATCAAGAGCAACACCGCAACCCGTAGCACCGCCTCCAACAACGAGTATATCAAGAGGATTAACCAAACTAGACCCGATCAGAGCCGCTTCCTGAGTATTCCGTGGTGGTACGACGGCGTAAGGATCAGCAATTTTCCGGCGAAAAGTATCGAGTGCGGTAGACTTGTCGCCGCGATCGTTTGAGGAGAATGAAGGCTGCCGCACAATTGTGTATGCTCCGCCGGCTACGGTGGCGATAGCGCCGAGACGACGGAGGCGAATTGAGGTGGCCATACGGTGGTGTAGGTAGAAGAACGGAAGATGGAGGTAATAAGTTTTTTTGAAGATTGAATTGTTTTTGTTATTTCAAAAAAGATGCATTGGGAATCCAAAAATAGTATATGTACCCTCTCAAATGACTAAAACACCCTCATCTGTAAAGTTATACTCCTATATTTGTTAAATTTCACAATTTTGGTAATGTTAAGATTCTTTCTATTTTAATATAAATAAAATATAAACATAGAGAAATCTTTTAAAAGATTTTTGTCAATATTAGATTAATAATCTTAGGGGTGTTCAAAATTCAACCGAACTCACTAATTCGAATCGACAAAATGTTGCTATAAATTATTAATTTTGACGGTTTGATAATTGTTTCAATTTTATTTTTTATCAAGTTATCAACTTCGTAATGATTTATAATTATTTTAATGGATTGACCAATAATAGTTGAGGAAAATCTTGTAAGTTCATTATGTTTTAGTATTCAAATTAAGCAAGTAATACAAAACCGAGTTGGTTCCTTTTGTATCATATGTTATGTTTTTGTAAGTGATTTTCAACAAAGAAAATTTTTCATGCATAATCATAATGACGATCAATAATCTAATCGATGTCTTAAAGATTTCTTAACGATTTAGCATATCTATCCATTCATATCTGAATAGTTAAATCAATAATTTTTAAATCTAATCGACTTGACTTGATCAAACTATCAAAATATATTTTTAAGGAGAAGGTACACTTTTCAATTTTCATACTACTCAATATAACAATTTCTTTTTTTTAAAAAAAAGTTTCCAAAAATTTGATCAAACTTACTTATTTTGAAATCCTTTCCATTCTTTTATTTTACTCTACATAAATATAGTTTTATATTGTTACATATGATAATGTTAAAATAGGAAAATCAACAAATATTGTCCATGATGGACCAATTTTGTCATTACAGGGTATAATATAAGGACATAAAAGTAATTTAAAAATATATTATTGGAAGAGGATAGAGCATTAGTGGGTCAACACTCTCCAAGGCTGCCGCGCAGACGAAGCATGGGCTCGTGACACGCACACCCACTACCTTTAGTAGGATGACGTTCTATATTCGGTTCAGTATTTTTTAAAGAGAAATATATTGAAAATATCTTTAAATTTGACGTAAATTATTTGTTTCATTTTTGAATTATTGAAAGTCTTATAACACGCATTTACGTGATTAATTAAACTTATGTATACAGACTCCTAATTTGTCATATGACAAAGTAAGTAGTCTCAAATTCTTGTACTAGTACGAAGCTATTAATCGAAAGTCGGAGGAAGTGTTGAAAATACCACTATTAGTGAAAATTTAAGGGTGTATTTTAGTCATGTTGCAAGATTGAATGTGTATTTAAGTTCAATTAATCAAATAAATAAGTGTTTTTAAGACTGTCAAATAATTCAGAGAAGAAACTAATAATCTGCATCGAATTTAAAAATATTTTCCATACCTTTTTCTTTTAAAATTTAACTCCGAAAATTTAAAGATAGATAAATAATATTAAAATTTTAAATTTTGAATTGATATGATAAATTGAATTTTCATAAATATTTCGATTTTGTTCGATTTTCGATGATTTATGTTCACCTCTAATAACAAACGTCTTGCTAACTACTTCTCAAATACTTTAATACTTTTGAATTTTTCAACCTCGTAGTTTCCATTAATGCCTTTCCGCCCCCTTAACTCAAGTATCTTGTGATCCTTCAATCCCTTGTTTCAATCAAATTTGTACTTCTTTCAATTTATTTGTTTGGTCATGATATATGTGTTTAATTTATTTAGATCTAGTATTAAAATCATTGGGATATAATTTCAACAAAGGTGGTCTTTTACGATCACTCTATTAAGTATGCTATTCGTTGCTAATAACCATTACATAATCACTATTATAGACAGTTATCACGTAATTATTATAGTATAGTCATCTTCATACTTATAACTATCATGGACAAGCATTTTGGCAGACTCTGAGACTAGTTTTGTTTTTTCGATGATTTCTCAATCTATGTTTGGTGTTTGTTTTGGAGGTCTGACTAAATTCAAAATCGCACATTAACGGCTCCATTAGGAAAGAGGTGCTCTGAGCAAGATTTTCTCCATTTTCAGAACTCAAATCCGAGAGGGGGTGCTCACCTATACAACTACTATAATTAGCTTTTAGAGTGTATTTCATCCAACAAATAAATTTTCAGCATCATATTTATTTGGATTTTCTTAATATTTTTGGATATGATAATTAATTCTTATTCTTAGTATATAGAGTACTCATATAAGAAAGTGATGATCTCAGAGGGACCAAACAATAATTTACTTGTTTGTTTCAAAATTCAAAGTCCAAATAGATGTTCAGCAGCTGGAGCTTTTGAATTTTAGGGTCCTACTCTTGTGACTATTGGCTATTGATCTACTGTTACTTTCACTCCGACGAAAACAGTATTTAGCGGCAATAAATATATACAGTATTAAAAAGTGCTAAAATCTTTGCCGGCATTAGTTAATTGTTCATTAGATTCAATATTGCTATATGCTTTAGAAAAACATTTACAAAGAGTACTAATTACCTCTAAAAATACATATTTAACAACAATTAAGTTATTTCTATTAATTAATTGTCGTTAAAGATCATTTTTGATGTAGTGTTTCTCTACCATTCATCTACTCTGGTGTACATTTACTTCTTGTTGTAAGTAATCTTAATCCGATAGTGTAGTGTGCAACTTGGTATTATTTGGTAGGGTGCATAAGAATATTAATACTAAATAGGTTGTATTAGTAATGATAGCTTAATAATACATGAATTAGTTATACTGACATTATTTCTTATCGATAACTTGGTTTAATGTATTAAAAATAACACGCATCGCATAATTTCTAATTTTTTTAATTTATTTATAAAAACACCCTCTATATTCTTTACCTTTTTACACTATCAGAAGCAATTGTGTCTTTAATCATGCTACATACATTAATAACCTTGATTCTACTAATACCATAATACATCAGATAATATCAAATATAGTTTATAACTTTTACTTGCATTAGTTATATATAAGTCGAGAAAGTGTACCAAACAAGAGATTAGTAATACCAAAACTAAATACATGCATTATTTTCTCGAATACCTTCTGCCAAACAACCCCTAAGAACAACAAATTTTTTTCTTCATTTCATCATCAAAAGTGGAAGTGACATTGCTTCCATAATCAAACACTAAGATGAAAGTATAAACAACAACATTATACAGATTACAGCTATAAACACTAATTTGAAAAACAAGCCTTTGCTCCTGGACCAAGCTGTCAAAATGAAGTGAAAAATATACATATAGAGAAAAACATTGCTGACTTTATAAGGGATCTTTCTCCGTTCGCGTGTCAGAATCGCGGAACAGTTAAGTTACTGGATTGTCTGACCTCCATGAAGTTCTCAGGTGGAAATAATTCTTCAAGATTCATACATTCTACTTCAATATAGATATTCTTCTTGATAGCTGCAAAAGAGTCTCAGCACAGATTAATCTAGTGTCATGATTCAACTGGATCGACTCGTTGGAGAAGTTCCAAAACACTTCCGGCTTTTCTTTTAGCTCTATCTGTACCATTCTCCGATAGTTCCTTCAGTACCTCTTCTGCTCCAAGCTCCCTAACGACCTTCAAGCTCTGTACATCACCTGTACATAGAGACCACAAAATAGCTGCAGCATTCTCTCGGTTACGAGGAGAACCTGTCCTAATTACCTCAACTAAGACGGGGAGTGGCTCAGATTGAGCAATAGCTGCCTTACCCTCTTGATGACTTGCTAGTATTGCCAATATAGCAAGTGCTTCATCCATCATTCCACCCCCGGGATCCTTGAGTAATCTCACTAGTGGTGGTACAATTCCTGCTCGTACTGCCCTCACTTTGTTTCCTTGATAGATTGAGAGGTTGAATATAGCAGTGGCAGCGTCCTTTTTTCCCCTTGGGGTTCCATGACAGAGCAAATCGATAAGCGCTGGGATAGCACCGGCTGCTCCTATTGCCACTTTGTTTTCATCAACTACTGATAAACTGAAAAGGGTAGCGGCTGCATTTTCCCTTGCTTCCATGCTTCCATTTCTTAGTACATCTACTATATCAGGTATAGCACCAGCATTTACGATAGTTCCCTTGTTACCTTCATTTATGGATAGGTTAAGAAGTGCGGTGACAGCATGCTCCTGAGTACGAGAATCTGATGATGATAGTAGTTCAACAAGTAGAGGAATTGCCCCGGCTCCAGCAATGCAGACTCTGTTATCAGCATTTCTTTTTGCTAGCAAACGGAGCTCACCAGCAGCTGCTCTTTGCTGCTCCGGATTACCATTAGCAAGTTTTTGTAATAACGCATCAATAGCAGCACGATCACAGTCCGAACCACCAGCTCCAGATCTTTTATTCCTACAAGTTCCTTGTTTTTTAGGCAGCTCAACACCATTATTCTCACACCACAAGGCAATCAGGCTTTTCAAAACATAGTTTGGAGTCAATGCAGTATGCAACAGTGTCTGCTGAGTCTTAGGGCAGGTCTTGTGTCCTGCATCCAGCCATTTTTGGATGCACGACCTTTCATAGGTCTGCACATGAAAACAAATAGCAGACAGCAATTAATCTTAAGCCAGTAATACGAGGAGCAATTAATTTAATCCATCAAGGTAAAATGAAATATCAAGAAACCAAAGACAATCAACCTGTCCGGTAGATACAATAACAGGATCTTTCATCAACTCAAGTGATATTGGACAGCGGAAGTCATCCGGAATAACGGGAGATCTGTGCCTAATCAAACTCTTGTCACCCTCAAGGGCATCCAGTTCAGGATTCTCTGTCATTGCACAGTCCTTTAGCTTTCTTAGGAGGTATGCTATTGTTTCAAAACACTCTTCGGGATCTCCACCACTAGAAATGACCATGTCATGGATGGCAAGCGACTCCTTCTTTAGATCATTTATGGTCCTGAGATGCAGTTTCTCAGACAGCCGTTTGAAAATCATGGGGTCAGGATATTGTTCCCTTTGTGCCAAAGCTAAATCCTTTTCAAGTTGCTCATCAGGTGACTCCATCTTTCCTTTGGCTCTTTTGAATTGAGCATGCACAAGTTCAATCTAGAAAAAAACAAACAATGTGTTCAGTAAAAGAGAATGGACATCAGGTATAACCATTAAAAGGACTGTTAGATGACGTACTTGTTCTCGAACTTCCTCAGATAAATCAAGCTTATTGTAAGGAATGTGGCTTAGTGCATCTTCAATTTGCTCTGTCACATTTAGGAACCTTGATGATATGTTCTCGATCTGTAAAGCCTGCAAGACGAAAAACACAGGTGACCCTTAGAAAAGATGAAGTAAGAGACAATGTCATTCATGATGATAATTTTCAGCACAGAGGCACAACGAGCTTGATGATACTGTACAAAAGTTATCCTCCATGCAGAATGTAAAGCTAAAGCAGAGAGCAGCCGCATAAGATTCATTCGACCCCTTGAGTTGCGTCTAACTCAACCTCAAAAACTAGCTCAATAGGGAAGGATTGTCTTAAGTCCAAGTAAGCTAACCACCAATCCATTCCCGCAACCAATATAGGACTCAAACCCACTCTAACAACCCCCTCCACGCCCAAGGCCAACTGGAGCTTGGATCGAGAACCCAAACAGGGTTGGACTTAGCTATAACACCATATAAAGATATGACACATGAACCTAACTTAACCCCAAAATCTAGCTCGAGAGGAGAGAACTACCCAAGTCCATATAAGCAAACCACGAGTCCATTCCCCAAACCAATATGAGTCTCTAACTACAACCAAGATTGATTACTCCTAAGCAATTGGCATAAATCATTCAACAGTGACAAAAATCAAATCAAAAGCCAAAACTAGCAAAACAATACCTGAAGAATCTTACTGCCTTCATTTACAGATTTGAGAAGCTCCAAACCTGAAATAAGAGCAATTCTCAACAACTCAAGTCCATGAACAACATCATCTCCAACCTCAACACCATCACTATCTTTCAAATCCTCAACTAAAGGGCTCAAAAGCTTCACCCTTCTCACCAAATTACTGTACATCCTCTTAGACACCGACCGGCACTCCGGCAAACCAGAAACCCCATCGATCAACTCCGTCAGCTCATTGATTAAATCCTCTTTCTGATGACCCATATGCACAAAAATCGATTCTTTAACCAAATTGAGCAAAACCCAGTGGGAAAAATCTATTCTTTAACCAAATTGAGCAAAACCCAGTTGGGAAAGTGGAATTTTTTATCAAATTGAGACACACCCAGATGGAAAAATGGAATATTTAATCAAATTTGGAGAGACCCAGATGGAAAAACAGCAATGATTAGGCAAATCCTTGCTGGGTTGGCAGTTGGTTGATGAGTTGACTGAGAAAAAACATGAGTTTTTTGGGTTCTTGAGGTGATTTCAAGCTCAAAGAATTGATGAATTTGAGAATCAAAAGAGAGAAAATTCAAAGCTCTCTTGTATGTTCACACAAGGAAACTAAGCAGGTGAAGCAAAGATGAAATGAAAAAATTGATTTGTTGAGCTTCTATTAGTCAATTGTAATAAGAGTTTGTCTTAATTTATTTATTTTTTGGTAGATTTGACAGATTAATGATGATTAATAATGACAATAATACAATAATAAGAACCTACTTTCACACCATATTTTGTGTTTTGATTATTTCATTACTACTTTTTTGCTCTTCGTCCTTTCTGGTAGGATTTGCACGGCACTTTGTTAGTTGCTATTTTTTTTTACGATTTTATTTTATACTTAAATTTATTGCTCCTGAGTTGATGTCTTTCGAAAATAACTTTTCTACTTTCACGAGATAGTAATAAGGTCTACGTACACTGTACCCTCCCTGAAAGCACTAGATTTGTTGCACTTGAGTCGGTTTCTTTTGAAAACAACTTGTGAAATTTCACTTTGTTATTATCTACTAGTATTTCTTATAGTATAGAAATAAATAATTGGTGTTGGTAAATATATTTATTGAATAATAATGTATTTTTAGTGAACATTTATAAAATATAGTGGATTTTATTGTTATGTGTGAACAACTGAACATGTAATTCAAGAAGTGGGGGTAGAAATTAGAGGGGTTTACTTGCATATTGTATGGGTCAATTTCAACATGAAATAAATTTCTAGCTGCCTTTTTTGGAAAACAATGTCCTTCTAATTTGGATTATATATATAGTCTTTTTTCATACTATATTTTTTGGGGTTATAAGAAGTTGAAGTTGCATTAGGAATATGTTAGAATAGGTCCACATCAAACTATATCAAAATAAAAATAAAATAGTAAGTATATATTATGTTACTAATATATATTGTAACATACTATGGTTTTTAATAATTAATAAGTCCTAACTTTGTTACTTTTTATGTAATGTTCATGAATATTCTTTGATCTGTCTTTTTTGTCCCAAAACTTAGAAAAGTTGATTTGATCATATAGGTAGACAATTTACTATAGGAATAGAGGATTCGTTAGTAAATACAATGTGTTATCTGATATAAATAAGAAATGAAATTTAAATTTTATTTATATAAATTAATATTTTATTTTCTAACAAACGAACTATTAAAATTGATTGACTTGATTTTTATGTAACCTTAGAGTCAGTAGTTCAAACGCATGATTCAATCTAGACTACTATTGACATTTTCTTCTTCAAAGTTTCATAAATTATTTGACCATTAAGGATTTTAATAGGAGAGATTGATTTAGAGGCAGTAATAATTAAGGGACTAACTATTGTGTTTTAGTAGTATAGGATTTTTATATATTTTTTTTTTGTTTTTTCCCAAAAAAAAATTATCCTTTTATGGTGAGTCGAAATATATTATGATAAGACAAGCAAACAACAAAAAAGCATTTTAGTCAATTTTTATAATTATCAAAATAGACCATGAATTTTTTAAAATAAAACAATATATTATGTACTATATTTGTTTGCAAGGAAAATATTGTACTAAAATTTGATAACGATTGGGATGCAATTAAGTATCAAAACATTAATTTCACTGGATTATGCTTAAAATTAAGAAAAACCTTACACATTAATAACACTAAGCATCATTTGTTGACTCTCTCAAAAAGATTATAATAATAAAAAAAAAAAAATTCTTAGAGCATAGAAGAAGTCTAATATAGATACTCTCTAACTCACCATAATTTGGTAATCTATCTAAATTTTGACGTATTCAAAAGGATTTAAAAAGTCATATATATAATCTTTCTATTCCGAATTAATATTTATATTATGATCTCGACTAATTTGATTGTGTGTCATATAAGACACATTAAAGGGGAAGTTCAAAAGTGTCTAACATGATTTTATTTTTTTCATCCTTAAACTTGGATGAATGTTAAAAATAAATATTGGGTCAGATCCACCCATAAGAGGTGCTAATTAGCTCGTTAGATTGTCCTTCTCCTTAACCCTAACTCTTGATGTATAAATGCACCATTAAGGATGTAGAAGAAGTGTTTTTTTTGTAGGTCGTAGACAAAGGAAATTTATCGCTCCATTTTGTGAGAATTTTTGATGATCTATGACACAAGTTGTGCTAGCTACATATCCATTTTTACTGCGGAGAAACTCTCAAGTGTCCCAACAAGTATATTACTACTATATTAGAAAAATCTTAGTCATCCACCTCAACCCTCAGTAACAGGGAGGAGCTAGAACCTCAAATATGAATTCGATCGAATCTAGTAATTTTTGCTTGGATAATATAATTGTGTTAATTTTTTTTTTTACTAAATATGTATAGATATTGATTTAAAACCTAGTTATTGTTAAATAAGAAACATATAAAATTTTGACCAAAAAAAAAGAAGAAACGTATAAAATTAAAATGTTGGCTTTGTCATGACTAATAATATAATCATAATGTATTTCTTCCTTTAACTCAAACTTAGTATTTTTTTTTGATAAATTCAAACTTAGTATTACTTCTAAAGAAAGTAGGGTCTATTGCATTTTATCAAACCAAGAAATTAAAGAAAACATAATGAATTGCACAAGGAAATGAACTATTTAGACTTTCAGCCACTTAATGAAATCTTTGATTGAGTTTTGATATATAATTTTTTTTTTGTTTGTTAAGAAAATGCAAAAAAATGCTCAAACTTTAATTTGTGAACAATAATCTTTTGTAACCTACAACACCAATAATAACATACATACTCATAGGTGAAGTCTGAAGAACTGGATCTTGTGTGTACACAGTCTTTTCAGCTTTAATTTATATGTACCTTACAAACGTAAGATTGAGAAACTGTTTCCATATTTGTACCTTACGAACGTAAGATTGAGAAACTGTTTCCATATTTGAGAAAGTCAAGTTCATCTAATTTGATTGAAAAGTTGGTCAATATTGTCAGAGATTCATCAAATTTGATTGAAAAGTTAGTCAATATTGTTAGTTGAGTACCAAATTTAACATATTATGTTATTTAGTCAAATTTATTACAGTACTGTTAAAGATAGAAAATAAACTTTGAATTACTTAATATTATGTAGTATTATATATATTTGTACACAATATCTCTCATAATTAGTATCCATGGAAAGCAAATTACCAACATCTAATTAACTTAGCAAAAGGTGAAATAATACAAATATTTCATGATTTATACTTTTAATGTCAAACTAATGAATACATGATATGTATCATATGTATATTTTTATTCCTTCATCGTAACTTCTTTTCATACCACACATTGCCAGTATCGTCAAAACAAAAGAACTAGTAAATTATGTTCGTCAATTAAGTTTATTCAATAGAAGCATAATTTGATTGAAATGTTCAATATTGGTGCGCACTAAAATTAACTATATGTACATACTTAAATTAATTAATTTACTATAATTACCTAATTTAGTAAAACAATTATATATAATTAAGTGATAGAAGCTTACGTGCAAATGTTTGTCATACATCAACTTGCTTTGTGTAACCAAGTAACTAAAGTGAGTTTATAAGTAAAATTTTTATGTTTTTCTTTAAGATAAATGAAAAAATGTCATCTCTTGGCCATATATAAATCTATTTATTAAGATAAAAAATTATTTTTACCTTAATTTTCAACATAGTTCTACTAATAAATATAATATCAACAGAATCAAAAATTTCGTTAAGAAGATTCAACTTCTATTATATATACATAAAATGACATTAATTGTTATTTTGGATATACAATATAGTTTTTCATCGAAGAAGATTAGAGATGGACTCGTTACACCCACGTGTCTCCACCCCGTCTTATTGAATGACACAAGCTGGGAAAGGCTGACTTGGCATGGGAGAATTGGTCCAAAATGGGAGCATGAAAAATGATGTGTTTAAGACAGTTGTCATATATTTATATTGACATGTCTGCCGGCATGCATATTGCCTTTGATTACTCCTATTATTATATTGTTGTTATGTTATTGTCATTAATAATTATTATAGTCTTTTTTTAAAAATGTGGATTAGAGGAAATAATCCCTACCAACTATACTTTGAATAAGGACATTATAAAGATTGTGTTAATTTGGAGATGGACCTTTGAATCTAAAAGTTTCAAAGTTAAACAACGTTGGAAGAGATTTAGTAGCTGAAGTGTAAGTTTAGTGACGACTTAACATATAAAATGGAGATGGAAGTGAAGATCAATGCATGAGTCTTATCTAAGAGAGGAAGTTACAAATAGGCAGGTTGAATGAGTTATAATTTTATGGACTAATTTTGCCACCTCTAATTTTAAGTACCTTTAGTTTGCGTCACCAAGGAGATTATGGGGAAACTCATTGATGATGACATAACACATCATATTGGAGTGGAATCGGTAAAAGATGCTTGCCTTTGTGGTATTGTGCTATAAAAATGTGTTACCAAGGCTTAAAGGTAAGAACTAGAGAGTAGTGCTTAATTAGACGACCATCATGTTGTATGCAGTAGACTGTTGGACATTCACGAACGCACATGTTCAGTAGATTAAACTAAGAGAAAATAGTCAAATGCCCCCTTAACCTATTATCGAATTTTTGTAATTAATGAAAAAAGGGATAAAGAGAAAAAAATAAATATAAATAATAAAAAATAACAGTTGTAGCGAGTGTGCATCACTACATGTTGAGAATGTGGTTGTCTAGTTTTAGGGTGGTATATATTTTGTTTTTAAAAAGTTTAGGGGGGTAATAGGACCCCGCAAAGTATAAGTGTATAGTTGAAAATTCGATAATAGGTTAGGAAGGCATTTGTCTATTTTCTCATTAAACTAACGAAGATAAGAATACTTAGATGTGTGGACTTACTTATAAGAAATGAAATCTTTTAATAATTTTCATAAATCATCAGATTTTTATGTTTATGAAATTCATTTGTTTCATTAGATTTTATTTCCTTAATTTTATTTTTAGAAATTGATCATTTGACTCACATTTCTTCTTCTTATTTTTTTGTGGTCAAAAGTAGAAAAAAGTCACGGCTGACGCGTTTTTTCTGCTTGACCCACTCTTGACATATTTTATTTTACGATAATTAAATTATATGAATTTTGATCAATATTTTAGGATATACTTTTTCATTAGATTAATGATTTTATAACTATTTAACATGTCTATAAATCGATAAGTCAAATTACTTCACTTTAAAATCGAACCAACCGATATATATCCCTAGCTCCGAGCTTACAAGATATAAAATCATCTTTGTTAAGAAGAGTTTACCCCTAACATGAAACTTTCCGTAAGCAAATCTCAATTCAGAATTAGTCCTACCCTCCAATGTACATAACATAAACATGAGTAGATCAAATAGATATTAAATTTTAATTTTCTTTCTTCATTTTACTTGTCACGTTTCACCTTACGAAAATCAAATTACATGGACTTTGATCAATATTTTAGGATATACTTTTTTATTAGATTAATAGTTCTATAACATTGTAGTTATAGTCATGTCTATAAATCGATAAGTTGAACCACTTAACTTCAAAATCGAACCAAACTGACTGATACACATTCTAGCTTCGAGCCCTACACGATATAAATTTATCTTTGTTAAAAAGAGTTTACCCCTAAAATCTCAATTCAGAGTTACTCATACCTTTCAATGTAGATAACAGACAACGGTAGTAAAAAAATAAAAAAATCTTTCCTAATGTAGACAAAAATAGAAAATAGAAAGAAAAAAAAAAGACCTCTTGTATCCATTATTTACGATCCATTTTGACCCTAAAAAAGCTAGAAAAAATGACAAATGATTTTATTTATTTATTTTCAGACCAAAAAAGAATTAGTCTTTAGGGAAATTCGTTACATTTTCAATCCCAAATTTTAACATTGATCCATTTTTATCGGACCGTTTTAACCTCAATAAATACCCCTAATTAAAAAAAAATAACACAAATAAACTAAATCATTATTTCATTTATTTTAGGAAAAAAAAAATCTCAAAATTTTCATCGATGGCAGAATCTGAAGACACAAAGAAAATGTTGACATTAAAATCAAACGACGATAAAGAATTTGAAGTTGAAGAAGCAGCAATTATTCAATCGGAAATGATTAAAAATATGATCGAAGATGGATGTGCTACGGGTGTAATTCCATTACCAAATATCGATAGTAAAACGTTAACTAAAGTAATTGAGTATCTGAATAAGCACATTACTAAGGATGAGGACGAGGATGAGGACGAAGCCGATGATAAAGGAAAGGCTGTGGAAACAGGTGAGTAATAATAATGTGGTAAATGGGTGAGTGGGGTCAAATTGGGAAGGGCAAAATGGGTAAAGTTCATGAATAGTCACTTTTCTGTTATATATTTGAAAAAAAAAGTAATCATTAACTAATAATCATGTTATATAGAAAAACTAACTTATTTCAAGTACTAATAAAAGCATTCATTACAAACTCTTGTGCTCACTTATCTCAAGTATAGGATGTTTTCCCTGAGCCTGTCTGTATTGAATACGTTTTTTCCGTGTAGAATAGAGAGTCTCTCTAAGATTGATAGAATATACGTTTTCTTTCTCTGATTAAAGATTGTCCAAAGAGGACTAAGGGACAGATCTTGTGCTTGCAAGTAAGCTTCCTTTTCTGATGAATCGTATAGTTATACGATTATATCGACTGGTGGAGTTTCAGATTCCACTAGTGAAGTTTCACAAGGTGGAAAAATGATAGTCATAACTTGCTTAAAATTTGCATGGACCAATATTGGTTGGTTCAAATAATAGATCATAAATCAAGTCGCGCCACATGGCCAAATCTCTCTTGAGCTTTGGTTGGATTTTGACTTGTCGTATTATATGGTCTGACCTGATATTTTGACAGGTTCTTTTGTTGGAGTAATGTATGCAATGAGCCTATATAGGCTCATTACATTCGAGATTTGACTTTAAGTAATTGAGCATGAGAGGCAAACGTATCGAAGGATTCATGTTAAACTAAGTAATTTATCAGATAATCGAAAATAGAGGATCTTGAAACATAAGTACTAACGAAAATTGAGATGAACTTAACTCGATATCTGTTAGATCAAGTCATAACTCAACTCGACTTACACATAAATGGATTAATTTCTACTACCTCTCGTAGGTGAGGAAGACGATCTCAAGGAGTTCGATGAGCAATTCGTGAGTGTGGATTGGGAAGAGCTCTTCGATATCATAATGGCTGCGAATTATTTGAACATTCACGAGTTGATGGAGTTGTGTTGCCAATCTGCAGCTGATAGGCTGAAGAACAAGAGTGTTAGAGCTGTTCGCGAGATGTTAAAGATTACGAATGATCTTACTGAGGAAGAAGAGAAAGAGATTATCAACGATGCTCCGTGGGCATTTGAAGGTCCTGAGATTGATGATACCGTTAACTAGGTTATAGTAATCGTATAGTTTATTAATAAGTTAGATAGTCGAGGTGTGTCCAAGCTGATCCTGATACTATAGTTATCAAAGAAAAAGTAATAAGTAGTGGCTAAAGGGTCTATATGGATCTTTTAGATATAATGTTAGTTCTTTTACTTTGCTTGTTATTCATGGTGTTTTAGTGTATTTTGCACTGCTGAATAATTGAGTTATTTATTGTTATGATGCAATTTTAGCCTATGACATTGAGGATTATATGTATACATGGTCTAACGATGGCGGAATTGTGATTTTCATTAAGAGGATTCAAAATATAAAGAAGTAACGCATATGAAGAAGCTAAAGAAATTTAACATCAACTAGACGTACAAAAACATAATTTTGATCTTATATATACAGTTTACCCCCTAACTCCGTCCATTTCGTAAAAAAATTCTTCTTTCTTACTGATTTTTATTTTTTTGATAAAGAATCTCATGAAATTGCTCATGTATTAGTAGTGATGTTGCTCAGACTATTCGAAAATGTTATTTTTCGTGTATTAAATCCTTCAAAAATTATTGACTTTTTCGAAGATCCGACAATAATTTTGAAAAATTCTAACAATATTGATTAGAATAACATTTATGTACTAACTATCAAGTTATTTCAAAGTCCAGAAAGGAAAAAAGAATTAGCTTTAACTAACACACACACACATATATTATTATATATATAGAGTTGATAATAAAAGTTCAGTAATTACATGCATAAAATAAACATATAGCAAGATTAACTAAGTACTAAACCAAACAACAACATGACAACAATAACATATTGGTGTAATCCCACAAGTGGAATCTGGAGAAAGCCGAACAACAAAGGTGAAAAAAAGAAGTGACTCCCAAGAAAGGCAATATATATATATGTTATAGCTTCAATTCTTCTCCCTGCTACACAAGAAAACAAATAACTTCAAACACAAAAGTTAGTTATTACTACTATAAATTAAAATGCTGATGATAAAACACGCACATCTAAGTTACACTTTTCGCGAGTTTCATATCTCAATTATCCATTGTTATATTTACCTACCTAAACTCTCACTTTTTCGCGAGTTTCATAACTCAACCGTCACTCCTTTGTGTTAAAAACACACCTCGATGCTAAGTTGGCCTACACGCTCCTATTGTCAAATGAGAACAAATATTTGGCCTACTCAACATCGAGGTGTGTTTTCATACAAAGGGAATGATAGTTCAGGTAGGTAAAGTGAAAAATGGATTGTTAGTTAGGATATGAAACTTGCAAAAAAGTGATAGTTTATTACAGAAGGACAAGAATACCTTTACCATGTAGATCATACATTTCCTCCCTCAATCTTAGGCTTCTACACGATATCATATACTCGTTTAATCGCTGAAAAATCAGTCATCTTCTTCTTCTCCGAGCTTTTACTACTCCCCGTTACATCCTCAGCTCTACGTTTACTCGTAATTACATCTCTAACTTCCACATCACGTTTAGTTGCAACAACTTTTTTAACTGCTTTTGCTAAGAAACAGAGGAATTTCCTTGACTCTGCCTCTGATTTCTCCAAATATTCCTTTAAAGACGCGATTCCCTTAACCATATCATCTTGTCTCTCTTTCAACTTCTCGAATTCTGACTTCAACGTAACGTTGAGATCTCTCTGGCTCCTCATCTCTTCCTCCACTCCGTAAAAATAAGTTTCTTGATTAAAATCTCTATGAGCATTCAGATTTTTCATTCGCCTTTTTATGTTACATAACAAGTGTTTTTTCCCTGCTTGAAACCAATAATGTCCATATTCCCATTTCTGAAGTCCAATCTTCTTGAATCCCTAATGAATCATCGAATACATATTACTGTTCTATCGAAAAAAAATGCACATGATGATATCAAGAAAGTAAACGCGATAACTTACATAGTTATTGAGCTGATAAACGAAGCTTGACATATTAGTATGCTTGAAATATTTTGGTAGAACTTCGAAGCTAAATCTGTTATGATCCCAAATAATGAAACTAGTACCAGATGAACTCCAACAGATTATAGAGTTCGTATTCGGATCTTCCACCATATCATATGTTTTTGTTACGAAAGGGGCAATGCCTGGTTCGCGTTTTGCACCATCACTAACACCGTGTTTGATTTCTCCAGAAGAAAATTGATTCATATTGTTCATTGCCATGTTTTTTTATTTTATGAAAACTTTGGAAATGTGTTATGTTTGTTCTTTGTACAAAGTTATAAGCAGAAAAAAAGTTGTAACTAACTTTATTTGTTGTTGTTGTTGTTGTACGTTGCCACAATATTAAATTTGGACCTTTGATGAATAGTCCTATTTGATTCTAATTGACTTGTCCTTAGTAACATGCAAATTGAAACTATTCCTTCTTGTACTAGTGTTACTTGTTTCTTTTAAGTCTAATTTATTTATTTTCGGGTTTCACTCGATGTTCGATAGGGGCCAATCATTTTGGATTTCACCATAATAAGGACAATTAAAGGGGAAACGCTCTTTATCAACATTTTTTTTCTTCAATATTTAGGTATGAACAGTGACGGAGTTAGAAATTTCACGAAGGGTGTCCAGGAATTGGTTAAGTACATTTTTTTGGGACAAATGAGTGTACCTCCTCTTAAAATATGGAGAGAAAAAAAACGGAGCTAGAAATTTCATAAATAAGTGTATCTCTTCTTAAAAAGTGAAAAAAGAGCTATTAATAGTGAGATTTGACCACATGAACACTTAAAGTTTGTGCGTCTAGGCTCTCTTAAGGCGTCTTTGTTTATCATTTTACTTGTATATATATTATAATTTTTTGACAAAGGGTGTCCAAAGCTTCCCCGGGGTATGAACTTGTGACTTTTAGCTAATAATGGAAGAATCGATCATATCCATCTTGCCACGAGTCCACGACCCTCGGTGGTAAGTACAATTTTGTTTCTAGTGAGCAGGAAAAGGACAAAGAAAAGGCAACGAGGACTGGAATTTAGTTTTATTTCTTAATATTAACGTGGAATTAATGTTCCTTTTCAACAAAAATGAATAAGAATATTTCTTGACACTATCATCCATGTTCAGTTTTATCTTTCCTACCGACGAGGAAAACCAAACGATTAGTTTGACTTGTTTGAAATAATTCAACAATTTACCCAACATAATTAGTAATTTGTTTGCATATAAACTCAATAAATAAACACTTCCTTTCAATCAACCACCAGCTCGATACTCTAAAGAGGTGTAAACATTTCACTTGTTAGAATTGCGCATTCCTTAACCACTAACTCCACAGTCTAAATTGGCGTAAACACTTCACTCGCTAGGATTGCACATTCATTAACTACTAAACCCACACTATAAAAAGGAGTAAACATTTCACTCGCTAGGATTGTACATTCATTAACCAGTTAACCCACATACACTTCACTCACTAGAATTGTACATTCATTAACCACTAAACCCACAAACACTTCACTCACTGGGATTGTACATTCATTAACACTAAACCCACAGTCTAAAAAGGCGTAAAACACTTCACTCGCTAGGATTGTACTTCATTAACCACTAAGCCCACAAACACTTCACTCGCTAGGATTGTACATTCATTAACCACTAAACCCACAGTCTAAAAAGGCGTAAAACACTTCACTCGCTAGGATTGTACTTCATTAACCACTAAGCCCACAAACACTTCACTCGCTAGGATTGTGCATTCATTAACCACTAAACCCACAGTCTAAAAGGCGTAAAACACTTCACTCGCTAGGATTGTACTTCATTAACCACTAAGCCCACAAACACTTCACTCGCTAGGGTTGTACATTCATTAACCATTAAACCCACAGTCTAAAAAGGCGTAAAACACTTCACTCGCTAGGATTGTACTTCATTAACCCGTAAGCCCACAAACACTTTACTCGCTAGGATTGTACATTCATTAACCACTAAAGCTACCATCTAAGGTGTAACCTCTTCACTCGCTAGGATTGCACATTCACTGACTACTAAACCCACACTCTAATGAGGCATAAACACTTTACTAGCTATTATTACACATTTTCATTAACCACTAACCCACACTCTAAAAAGGTGAAAAAACTTCACTCGCTAGGATTGCACATTCATTAACCACTAACTCCACAGTTTAAGTGGTAGAAACACTTCACTCGCTAGAATTGCACATTCATTAACCACAAACTCCACAGTTTTAAGTGATGGAAACACTTCACTCGCTAGAACTGCACATTCATTAACCACCAACTCCACACTCTTAAAGAGGCGTAAACACTTCACTCGCTAAGATTGCACATTCATTAACCACTAACCCCCTCACTTCAAAAATGCATAAAAACTTAACTCGCTAGGATGACACATTTTCATTAACCACTAACCCCACACTCTAAAAGGACATAAAAACTTCACTCGCTAAAATTACAAATTCATTAACCACTAATCTCACACTCTAAAAATGCATAAAAACTTCACTTGCTAAGATTGCACATTCATAAAAACTTCACTCGCTAGGATTGCAACCACCAACTCCATGCTAAAGAGGGGTAAACACAGAGCGGCCCACCATTTCTGTGGAGCCTTTTATCGAGCACGTAGAGTTGAGTTTCCTGTTCACACGATCACGAGTCACAACGCACTCTACCCGCTCCAGAAGCAACAAAAAAGATTCAACAGATGAACAAATTCCAATTGAAAATAGAAAAACAACAGAAGCAAATCACAGGAACCCAATTCATCCATCAATGAAACAGAGTACCAGATTACAAGTTTCCAGAAACTAATCAAAATCCTCCAATTACTCCATTAATGAACAAGCTAAAACCATGAACACAAACTAAGTACTCAACAATGTCGTCATCAATTTTCACCTGTTTCTTCCTCTGATGTATCGTTGTCATCACTCTTTCCTTCATTTTCATCACGAACAACATCGTCCTCATCAGCAGTATCATCAAGCTCTCCTTCATGTGCCCAGTCATGTTCAGCACGAACCTCTGCTTCTTCCTCCGGTGTATAATCACCAGTAATATCAAAAATCCTCCGAACAGCATTCACCGATTTGTTCTTAATTTTATCAGCAATCGCCTGGCATAACAGGCTCGTCAAATCAGCAATGTGAAGGAAATTAGCAGCGTATACAAACAGAGACATTTTTTTGATGCTCATCTTAACGAATTCATCATCGAATTCTTTCAGTTCGTCTTCGCTACAACCAGACTTCTCCGCGTGCTTCGTCAGGTAATCGATAATTTTGATAAGGACTTCGCTACTGATGTTCACCAGCGGAATGTCTGTGTAACCGTCCTCTACCATGTTTTTGATGGCTATAGATTGAACGGCGATGGATGCTTCGACCTGAAATTCGTCGTTGTCGGCAGATTTCAAGGTCAGAATCTTGCTCTCCGGTGCCGATGATGACGACGCCATTGTTGATCAATTTGGGAGAAATGACTTAACCCTAAAAAGCTCCCCAAAAATGGAGATTTGTATTTATAGTTAGTGATTTTCTTTCACATTTCTAGAATCTTCTCATGAACTTGGAGAAAACAAATTTAGAAGAAAAAAGAATAATTAATAATATGATTAATATGGATATTCATATATTCGTTGAATTTATCCATTTTTTATTCATATAAAAAATATGAATCGAGTCAAAAAGTTTATTCATTTTCGCCTAACTTATTTCTGACCAATTCATATTTTACTCGATTCACCGTTTGTCACCCCTATCTACACTTAAAAAGGAAAATTAATTATTCTTCTAATATAAAAAATAAAAAATACACATTCTATATTAGTTTAAAATCCATATATTTTAGATTTAGAAGTCCTTATTAATTTAAGGGATAACTACTTCCCATATATAAATAACTAGGTAAATTATTCGTGTTTCGCATGAGAATGAACTCTTTTATCAAGCTTATTACATATGATTATTCAATAATATCTGTATTTCCAATACATACTCTACATTGTCAATAACATTTTATCTTAAGGCAAAGCATTCCTCCGAAATCTTAAAATGTTATATTAGTAACATACGCATAAACTAATGACTATGAAAAAACATACTAGAATCTATAACAATAGAATGAAACATAAAGGAAAAAATTGAGTCCACTGAATGCAAAGGATATTATTCCACTCTAATACCCGAGATTTAAAGGAATAGATCATCTCCGGATAAAACGATTCTATTCACCAATGTATTGATACAAATACAATGGTGTAGTAAGTCACTCAACAGGAGCAAAGTACACCAATATTTATTTGTGCAAAAGAAAAAGAAGTTCACAATTTTCGTTGTTTTCAATAAGAGGAAATCCCTCAATTTATAGACAACAAAGTGTAGTGTCAACAAATGTTTATTGTGCTTTATCGAAAATGTCACAACTCTAAGGTAACAATCTTTCGTAAAAGTCACAACTTTTCATAAAGATCGCAATCCTTCATAAAAGTCACAATGTTTCATGAAAGGAGAAGGCTAGTTTTGAAAATAAATAAATTTAAAAAAGCAATCTTGGTTTATGGTGACGCCACATAGGCGGGCCTATGATTCTCTTTTATATATATATGATTAATTCGAGGAAAATTATTTTAACGAAGAACAAAAAGGTTAATCTACATTTTTAAAGGACTTTAATATATGTTTGTATGCGCAGCTTGCGACAATCAATTAAAATATATATATATATATATATATATATATATATATATATATATATATANTATAGTTTGACGTTCTGATTTATTTATTATCATTGCAAATGACAAATATATTGAATTATGGTCGAGATTTTTTTTCACTTTCATGTTTAATAATGAAATATCAAATCTTAATTATTTATCAAGATTTAAAATAAATAGTTTATGTGATAAAACGAAAATTAAGCTCTATCCCATTGAAACACAATATATACCAAACAATTATCTCATATCAATGCAAAAATAATTTTGTGTAAGCCATTATGCATGCTACAAAAATGTTATAATATATATAAATGTTAATCTTAATGGACAATATAACCTTTTGATTATCAAAAGAAAAAAATAGGTACTCTAAATTAAAACACGAAATAATTAATAAAAATCCAAAATAGCTAAACCCTACGTAAAACTAAAAACCAAATCATAAATTATACTAAAACCTAAAAAAATCATAAATAAACTTAATCAAGAGATTCATCAATTTCTTCTCCTTCATGAGCCCACTTATGTTCTTCACGAATCTTTTCTTCTTCTTCTGGAGTCTGATCATTCGTAATATTAAATATCTTCCTAATAGCATTCACAGACTTATTCTTAGTTCTATCAGCTATCGCCATACACAACAAATTCATCAAAACGCTAATGTGAAGATAATTTGTGGCCAATACAATTTCAAACATCTTTGGATAGTTCTTATCTTTCACAAAATTCGTATCGAATTCTTTAATTTCTTCTTCGTTTGAATCCGTCTTCTCCGCATGCTTCTTCATGTACTCAATAATTACAATTAGGTTTTCAGTATTCACATTAGGCAATGGGATGAGGGTATAATCGTCCTCAACTATGTTTTTTATCGTTATACATCGATTCTTCAATCTCAAATTCATCACCATCCGATGATTTTAAGATCAACATTTTTTTCGATGATGATGCCATTGATTTCGAGAGAAATATTAAAAACTTAGGTTATCAGAGGTAGAGGTAGAGGTAGAGCGTTTCACTAAACCTTTACAAACTAAACTTTGTTTTATAGTAATATTTTTTTCTGTTTTAGTTTGGTTAGGAACGAGTTATTTTTGAGTTACAATAGGAAAAATAAATAATGACAAATTGTTCGTTTTAATTAGGGGTGTTCACGGTTTGGATAAAAACCGATCCAAACCGAAAAACCAAACCAAATCGATAAAATAAAACCGATTTTATTTGGGTTTGGTTTGGTTTGGTTTTAGATTTTTGAAAACCGATAGTAATTGGTTTGGTTATGGTTTTATTGAAAAAAAAACATAAGAAATAACCGAACCGAACCGATGAATTATATACATATATTTTATTAATATACATACTTAATATATTGTTTTTATAAACAATTTTAAAGATCTTATACATATTTTCATTAAAATTTCTTTATAATTTACTTATTGAAAGGGAAAATGTCCAAGATGAAACATTTATCTTATTGATTTCATGTATATGAGTGTCTATGACAATTCTTTGTGGGACTGAAAATGTTAGTCTCTTCCTCTAGGCCAATATAGTGAATTTTAAAGCTTTATTGATAGTAAATTTAGTGATCGAAAGTTCAGTAATTTAAGTCATTCTAACTGTTTTTTATTTTGAATGGATAGTTGTCACTTTTTTCACATTTTAAATGAATTGTTTCTTTTATTTTTGTGTATGGTTAATAACCTAACCAAACCAAACCGAAACCGATAATCACCAAACTGATAAATGTATATTATATTTAATTTGGTTTGGTTTTGATAACTTTAAAACCGATTAAGTTGGTTTGATTTTGGTTTTAACCAATAACCGATCCAAACCAACCCGTGAACACCCCTAGTTTTAATATTTAAGACTTTGAAATCAATTGAAAGTTTAGTTATTAAATATTTCCTTGTTGAACTAAAGTAGGAAATTTTTATATTTAGGACTCTAAAACCTAATTTTTAAAAGATTTTATTTTATTTAGATCTTTTCCTATTTAGGACTTAAAAGTTTTATTTGATTACGTGTCTTTCAAGAATGGGAGTTTTAATGAAATTTTATGTTTTTTGTTTTATGTATCTACACTAAATATTTATATCGAATTAATGAATAAAAGGCACATATTTTGTATACACACTTTTTATCACTTAATCATGATTAAATTTGATTTATTAACTTATAAAGCTACTTGTTTAATTAGATGTAGACACCCTATGCAAACACGTGATATTTTTTTTTTATTTCTCACCCGATGTCCATTACCCATATTTCAGGAGCAACACTCTCTAACAAGGATTTTTCCATTACCTAAAATTCAAACTCGAAACCTCAAAGAAGCTGCGTCACACAAATATTTATAAACCAAAGTGTCATAAAGCAGTTGTTTTTTCAAATTTTTGGAACCTTAGCATACATACTAACACTTAGTTTTTTTCTGTTTAATAAGGTATCACATGTTAGTTACAGATAGCTAAATTTCACTGAACTGGAAACATGTATATATGTCACTGAATCATTCAAATATTTCAAACTTTCACAAGTTGAAGTGAGCTTTTGGTCTCCTCAATTCTCACAGTTATATATATCAGGATGCCTCGTTGAAGAGGATCGCGATCACAAGATCAGAAATCGTAACAAGAGTACTACAGAGAAAAAGAGACTGAGAATGACTTCATATACATAGTATTACAGGCAGTACATTAGCAATTAGCATATTCTTGATGGTCAAGCAGCAGTCGGGCGTGGCAATCTCTTTGCGATTTCCTGCAAGCAAAGTCATCAACAAGTGAATATTACCTAGTGTTCGAGTTCAAATGCAGGCCTAGAGAAACATAACGCATAATGGAAGATAAGGATCTATATATTCGACTATAAGTAGTATGCTATACTTTCCGTTCTACTGTTCTCTAGGAGTCGTTTAGTCATGTCGGAGAGTTATATGCCAGTAGGGAATATAAAGAACTACTTGTACTTTTTCTTTTTAGTTTGTATCATATTGATATGAGATTAGTGCTAAATTGAACAAAACTAATCTCCGGGAACTCAAGATCCTCAGAAAACTCTCTTGATCTGACTAAAACTACTTGTGTTGTTCCCTCACTTCACCAAACTCCGACAATAAACAAGGAGGGCAAGAAAAGCAAGAGAAAACTAAAAAGCCCGATGAAGATGACTAAAATGAACAAACGATAGTCTCCCCACAACTGGATTAAGTTCTATCACGCGAAATCCAAATTTAGACAGTTGCAGAACCAATGTAGGTTAATTGCATTGGAATTCACTAAACTCACCTATATAAAGGTCCCAATTAAATTTATACACCTTAAAAAGTTGACGTTTCGCTTTTGAGAAATGACATGAGGAACATACCTCAAACAGCTGGTTGATATTATCAGCTGTCTTAGCAGATGTTTCTATAAAGAACATACCGTTCTTTTCAGCACAGTCAATTCCATCCTTCAAAAGTAAGTACCACAAAAAGATCAGTACGCCAGAAGTAAATTTCATGTCTAACAGCGTTGGTAAGACGTTGACGATACTCACTTGTGTCGTTACTTCTCTTTTTTCATCGAGATCAGCTTTGTTGCCAACCAGAGCCATGACTATATCAGGGCTCCCATGTTTTTGCAATTCCTACAAAATGGCTCTCATTTAGCAGCTATGATATAGAATATTCTACACAATACTGAACTTCAAAAACCACAAATCATTTAGCACAAGCCTGTCCGACAGGATGACTAGTCACATGGAAACTGGACATTCGTAAAGCATACCCACCTGCTCGGATTGAGATGTAATAGTTATTATTGTCGTGACAGACTGACTCATTTAGAAAATGAAGAAATACCAAATTAATTGGACACCAATCAACAAGAACCGGCAAACGTAACGTTATCCTTCATGCTGATCGACAAGTCTAAGATATGGATATCATGCATATTAATTCATGATAACAGTTGGTGAACTTAACCAACTTGTTGAGCACTGGGAATGGCAAAAATCCTGTTGGGAGCATCACCCCCAGAAATGGGCCCTACAATGCACGAATCCAGATTAGTCGGCTCCCATTCGGGTACTAGACACCAGATGGGAAACCAAAAAAAAGTAGGTAAACTTGAAATCCTGTCCCTAAATAAACCTTGAAAGGATCTTCTGGAGATGTTTATCAATCAATTAGAGCAAGTTAGTTTGTGGCCCCCCACCACTGTGGTTCTTGATTCATATCAAAAACACTTGACACACAGGATAATCTACATTGCACATGAACCCCCCGGGGAAACTAGCTGGTGAAACTATTCTTTTAGGGGAAACAAATTTAACCGTTCTAGATACAGGGGTATTGACAATTACATTTTTGAGATTCTCATTGATCTTGTTTTAGCTTGTGAATATTCATTGCTTCCATAGAAACAATGAAAAGAGAATCTTAAATAAGTAATGAACTTGAGAAAGAACGATCTTTGACCAAGTTGTTTCATAAATTATGATGCTCTAATGAACTATTATCAACATCTTATTGCAATTTAAATTGCTTCAATGTAAGTATGTTCACAGATCCATCAAAAATCTCTGCTGCATCTGTGAGATACAGAAAGGATTTGGTCAATTTACCCAGGGTGCTTTGACTACAATTACGGCCGAGAAACATAAGCTGGGTGGATTTTCTCTTGCGGTTTTTTGTTTTGGATATACACACAAGTACTTTAGTATCTTTATTATTTCAGCTGTCAATACTTTTCATTTCTTCAATATTTTCATCACAGATTTTTTACCCTTGTATTTTTCAAACATATTTTTGAAAAACGCTTTTCTTGAGCCGAGTGTCTATAGAAAACAGTCTCTCTACCCCACACACCCCACCCTCCCCAGCCCCCACTTGTGGGATCACAACAAGTATGTTGTTGTTGTTGTTACTAGTATACACACAAGTACTTGGAAACCTTTTTGATCAAGCACAGGTACTATAAAATTTTGCTATCATATAACTTATGTTTATGAACAAAATATTATATATTTCAAAAAATATTTACTAAGACTTGTTTTGGTTCAACGACTTCTCGTCTTTCTTACTGTGGCATTTTTGTTGAAACAATTACTTGACATTTATTCCCCATGTCTTAACACCTGTTAACATCGCCCATCCATGTCCCTGAATCTTACGATTTAAGTGATGATAAATCTGACTTCTAGATCCTCACCCCTTATCGAGTACCCTCACGCGCATCCATGTAAAAGAAAAAAAAGATTACTTTTTGCTTTTAGTAAATGATGATGGAATGACTGAATGACCATATAAGGGGATTGGATTCTTTCATGGATAAACATTCGGCTCTACTCAAACAGAGAAAATCCCCTGCCATATCAAGTCACAAGAAAAGGAGCAATCTCTAAAGATATAAATAAAGCAATCCCCTGCTATGGACAAGTATTGAAAAGGAAGGCAGCAATGGGTAATCATTAACACATTCATAATTCAGCACAGCAGAAAAAACATCCCTTGTCCCCCCTACCCCCTCGAGAAGAGGGGAAGAGAAAGAAAAAAAGAAGTGGATAAATAGAGAATTAAAATGGAATTGTCACTTAACACAAGCCGGCAAGCAAATTATTTCCACAGAAGAAAAAGAAAAGATCGAGAAAAGACAAGAAGAAATGAAAATCAGATCAAATGGCAGACTGCTACATAGTTGCTATCATCTCATGCAAACACGAATATCAAACAAAAGGGACAGAAGACTCTATTCCATTCTTTAAGAGAAATACCTTGACCCAGTATTGTGCTTTGGCAAAAGACTCAGGACTAGTAATATCATACACAACCACTGCAACTGCAGCACCTCGGTAGTATAATGGTGCAAGAGCTGCATACCTGAAACCAAGGCAGGCAGCACAACTTGAAGGTCTTCTTTACAATTATTTTTTGTCAACCATTAGGGACTTCTCATTTTTACTCCGAGCCAAGGGTTGGGTCAGCTAATTCACAGGGAATTTCTCGGTTATTGGAAAAAATTACTTAGAGTGAAGAGCAGAAGAAGGAAACTTGGTTCGCAATACCTCTCTTGACCAGCTGTGTCCCATATTTCAAATTTAACTGTAGTTGAGTCCTGCAAGGCTATTGTTTGAGACAGAAAAGAAGCTCCTACAGTCACCTAAAATCATCAAAGCAACAATTATAAATTATCTTTTGAATAACATGATATACATAGCATACACCAACACAGTTCACTGAAACTGTGAAACACACACCAGAAGGGACAGAAAAAGGTGGGAGGTTGGAACCGAATACGATAGGCAAATGTCACACGATATGACACATTCATTTTACAATAACATACTCATACCTTAGATGTTGGATCAAATTGACCACGTACAAAACGCAGAACTATACAGCTTTTACCAACACCAGAATCACCCAAGAGTACCAGCTGCAAATGAAGTTTGGAGGAAAAGGCAATATCAGTATCACAAATAGGGTGCAAGACCCTTATAAGCACACTTTTGAATGCGTGAAAAAAAAACATACAAAGCTGCAGGCCACACCTGTGCAGAAAAGTGCATTTAAGAAATCTCTGTAATTCAGGAGAACATATATACTCCAACCAAGAGACTGATTGAACATAAATAGTCATAATCTAAAAGTTCCAGAAGCACCAACCTTCATAAACACGACATACAATACTGGAAGTTTATTCCAGCAAGAACATAAGTCGGCTAAAGCCTAGCAGTAGATCAAATTCACACTCTTACTTGACAGACTCTAATCTAGTAAACAATGGCATGACCCAACAAATGCTCATTGAGACGTTCCCACCCAATTTCCATAACAGCCATTCAGGCCTATGTCTCCAAGCCACTACACTTTCTAAAGTTTGTCAATAAGACAGTCTGATCATCAAATTAACTTCAGATAGAGATTTAAAAGGTCACTGATGAACATGAAAGAGTATATTCCTATTTGTCGTTTTGATAAGTAAGATTATTATGAGGAATATATTCGCCATTTAGCTCAAACTATTATATTGACTCAAAAATTGACCTTCAACAATATCCAGTTAACCATCTAATTAAACTAGTATCCGTTCCTCATCAGAGATAAGGAATGACAAAAAGAATGAGTGGAAGTCATCATGATAATCAAGAACCTTCGTTCTTTGATGTATATCTATTAGACAGAGTATGATATTAGAAGAAAATAAACTATGCTTCACATAGAACTGAGGTCCTCAAAGATTGACTATAATGTCTAAGCAAGAAACTGTGTACTAATCAGATTCGTTAGCCTATGAACCAAGAAACCTCACCACTGACAGTTCACTTCTAAATAAACAGTACGAACTGAAAAGGTCACACTCCCTCTCAGGTGCGGGCTTAATTCTTTTTTATGGAAAAGCAATTTGATTTTCTAATGAACAGTGGCAGTGTCTCTTGAACCCACAACTTCTCCATGCTCTAATACCATGGTTGAATTGTGTCAGCCGCCCTACTGAAAAGTTTAAACCGTTGGAGAGAACATATTTTTTACTTAATCATGTCCTCAATATATGCAACTATAAAATGTGAAATTAAAATATCAAAATGAGAATAAATGTAATTTAAAGTGGAAAACGCAAAAGGCCTAATGAATCTTTTACCAATTGAGGAATTTGCCCTACAAACACTGTAGAAGATGCACAAAAACATGCAGGTTTTCTCCAAGTTCATTCAGGAAATGTCTCTTATTGACCTATCATTGCAGGAAGCCAGATTGACATAGGAAAGAGGAGACGATAGCATAAAAGCTTCTTGAATTGATAGATTCTCAATATCCACATAGCAGGACGAGGCTGTTAGAACAATTTAATTGATTGCGTTTTCTGATCATAAACCAATATTAGTAGAGTGTGGGTTGTGTGGTGAAAAGTGAGCGCTTCATCGCTTAAAGCGGTGAAGCGAAGCGAAGTGAGGTATAGCGCTTCTTCAGCATGAAGCGAAGCAAGGTTGAAGAAGCGACCTCTTTAGTTGGAGAAGTGTGAAGAGACCAAACCCTCATCTTTTTGAAGTGACGAAGCGGGTGGAAGATGTAATAACTAATACAATGATTAGCAATTGTAGAAAGATCTTTCTGATTATATGGTAATATCTTCACATTAATTAAACTACTTACTTTATCAAAAGATCTATAGTATAAGCAATGTCATATGGACACTAATAGTCTACTACTATCATAATATTCTAGGTATTAGGATCGAAGAAACAACTCCCTCGTCCCAATTTAGGTGACACCATCTGTTGAGCATGGACTTTAAGATACTTAATTGACGAACATACAGTATAGGCAACTGGAGAAACAACTACTAATGTTATAGTTATATAAACAGTTTGCTGAAACCCATCGCATCAAAATTAAAACTTGATTAGTTAAATGAATTTGAGAACTCTAGAAATTTGTACAAAATAACATTTGCTAGAATGGTGTCAAACATATCAAACTGTCAAAAATAGAAAGAGTGACATAAATTGGAGCATATGGACTAATACTCTGCCATAACATGAAAGGGCTCAGCTCAAAGTCTCAAACTTTACCTTCACTTTAAGATTTTTAGGGTCAATTGCTCCACCATTATCAGGATTAAGTCCAGCAGCCCGTCCCGAATTCCTATCTGCATAGACAAAAAGGAAGCATTAAACACAACATTAGCTAGTATAACCTTCCCCATCCTACTCCCAACCATAACTCAATAAACAACAACAACAAATACACTTCTATCCCAAACAAGTTACGGTCAGCTATATTCCCCATTTCTTCATTTAAATTCATCTCATATCATCATCATACTAACCACAACTCAGTATAGATACAAAACGATAAGAATAAACATAAATCACAGATACTCCCAACAGTGTGAACTAGTGGTCAATGAAGTAGATTGACAACCCTGAGGTCTCGGGTTCAAATCCTAGCATAGACCAAAAAAAATACTAAGTGATTTCTTCCCATTTGTTCTCGTCTTAGTGTGAACAAAGTTATCTCGTACCTACCTGTTGCATAGATATCCGTGGAATTAGTCAAGGTGCTCCCAAACCATCCCAGACACCACAGTCAACATCAAAAACAAAATAATGTCCCCTAGTAGTCATGGCATGGTTAAGAACTACGAGGTCTCAGGTTCAAATACTAGTTAATTAATACACATAGTAACCCAATACCCATGTAATTAATCGAGGTACGTGCAAAGTGATCCAAACAGCAATATAATTTCAACAGTCAATAAGAATCAATTAATTCAATTTTTACTCAATTCATATCCAAAATCAAGCAAAAATTTAACAAACCCAGATAAAATAAAAGCTTTTTGAACCTAAAAAAAAATACCTGCAGCTGAAGATGCGCAACCCATAATCTAACAAGATCAATCTGCTATATATATAGAAAAAAAATATTTGTAAAATTGTATCAAAATGGTCTGTTAAATCTTTCTGTATATTCTAAGCTTCGAGGGAGAGGAGAGAGAAAGAAGAGAGAGAGAATTTTTAGAATTTCTATTTCTAAAATGACACGTTTATGTGTCTTTCTTTAATAACACATTTTTATTTCAATTTATTATCTCAAACTTATTTGGGTCAAGCGTCTATTAAAATTCGTCATTTTACCTCATAAAGATCTTAGAAGGTTCGTGTATATTTTACTTTTGGAGAAAATATTACCAATATTGGTAGTGTGGAATGTTATTATTATTGTTATTCGATTGATTGGATATCGAATTTAATAAAAATAATAGTTGTATAGCTATAGAAGTTTGAAATTTTAAATATACAATAACGTTTATGTAATAGATCTGAGCATTTTCTTACTCTAGACTCTGGGTCATAAGGGTGGAATTCATTTATTTTGACTTTTAACTCGTAAGGAAGTTGTGTTTTGGGTACTGATCAAAATATCATTAGTTATTGTCAAATTTGGATATACTAAACAATGATCCAATTAAAATTGTTGCCATACTTTGATAAAATTGCGATGATGTGGTCAACTCTGAATACGTGGCTCTTCGATAGGGGAAGGACAGTGTATTTAAATTCACTTGATATGAGATTAGGGGGGTAAAGAATTACCCGTAAAGTTAAAGTACTAAAGTAAGTTCTCCTGCCAAGTTCAGAGTTTTTTTTTTACTGTATTTTCTCTAATTTTTTAATACTATTTACGTATATACGTTACTATCTTTTGCTCTACATCTGAATTCGAGAGCGAGATCTAATAATCCTCTTTCATTTTCTTATTTTCACTCGCATACAATTTTCAAGTTATAGCGTACAAGTAAAAAATAAATAACCGAAAGAAATAATTTAAAATAAACATATATCCTTTTAGTGGATTAAAGACATTAACGTTAAAGTAATTCAATTCACTTAAAAAATAAAAGAGTTCCAAATAATCCCTAACTTTAGCTTTAGATCGCTGACATGGCAAGTGAAAAAAATACAAGCGCGTTTGGCAAAAAATTTAAAAGAAAAAAGATATACGGGTCCCCTTTTTTTTCGTTTCAGCCATCATTTTTCATTCTTCATCTTCCTCACACCCCACCACCCCACCCTTAGTTACTAGCAACCCCACACTTTCTTCTTCCCCACAGCCCACCACCCCCCTGCCGCCTTCAACCACCCTTGCACCACCCCATTCTTCTTACTCGAAACACCCCCCTCCCCCTCTCTTTGTCCTTCTTCAAAACTCCCCACCCGATTTCTCCTTCTTCGAACCCCACACCCCCACCCTCTTTCTCCTACTCCAAACCTCCCCTCTTTCAACCGTCATCTTTCTTTTCTTTTTCTCCTTCATCGTTGAACCCCCACCATTTTTTTTCTTTACTTCTGATCTTTCACTCATATTAATTTTCGATTTTAAGAAGAGGGTCTTCTTTTTTTCAAGATATGAATCTAAATTGATATCACTAATTTTGAAAATTGAAAAAAGAAGATTGTTGCCAAGTTTAGGGTTTTTTTATGTATTTTCCCAAAAAATTATACTATTTTACATGTAACTTTCCATAAAATGAAACTAGATAACTTTAGATATATGTTTCCTAAAAAGAGACTCATGTTGGTATACACGTTCGATATTCAATACTCATAGGGGGCTTGATTAATTCAAAAAATTGTCTATGTATAATCTATTAAAGAGAAAAACGCTTCCTATTAGACAGATTTTTCCCAACACCAAAGCTCCATGTGACACCGTTTGGACCTGTGGTGGTGATTTTTACTTGTTCAATATACTAATCAAAAAGAATTCTCGCAAAATCACTCCTCTATTTATTATTTCTTAAAGGTTGTGTCAAGTAAAACATGAACAAGTAAAAATGGACGAGGAGGAGATTAATTGCTTACCATTTTTTGTTGGACCATATAAACCGTTATTTTGCTTTAGTTGTTTCACAGCCTAGTCAAATTATTCAAATTCACGAGCTATACAAAAATAGAATTAAGCAGATTGATATACATATTATGTATAATATGTATATGTTATGTATATATTATGTATAATATGTATATTTAATAGGCATAATATACTTAAATTTACACAACCTATATATTTTCTAGCTATTTTGTAAGCTAATTCATCCAAACACATTGAACTGTAATCCTAACAATAACATATTCAATTCAATTCAATCTCACATATAAAACTCGGAGAAGATATGATTTACACAAACTTTACGCCTGGCTTTATGGGGCCAACTCTTTATTTTTCCCCTTTCTCTTTAATATTGACTTTTTTTTTTGCATGGTTCTTGCTCTTCAAATAGTGATAATTAAAGTAATGGCTTGAACTTAAAGTGAAAGGAGATGCAGTATTTACATTACTTAAAAGATATAACAAGCTAGTATATTATACTTAATACTATATTAATTTATTTATTTTTCATTTTGCAACATAAGTATTATACATAACACACTATATATATATATATATATATATATATATATATATATATATATATATATTTAAAAAGTGAAAGAAATACATGTATATTACATATCTCTATTGTATATTTCATCTATAATTGAAGTAATTTGATCAAACATCATGGTTTATTCACCTTCTTGATTGATGAACAAGTTGATGTACCTAAAGTTTGATCGTTTATGTATCGACTAGGAGCAGACGATCGTCGAATACCCTTTGGTAAACAATCATCCACACCTTGATCACCATGAAAATTACCTTCTTTTCTTCCATTGATTTTAGGTTTAAATCTTGTTGAAGCTTCATTATATTTGGTAGCAAGAATAGTTGTAGGAGATAAGAAGATGAGAAAATAAATAATAATAACTAGTATTATGGAAAGTGAATTAGGACTTGACATTTTTTGAGAAGTAATATTAATAATACTTGTGTTTAAGGCAATATAATATAATATTTGTGTGTTTTTTGAGATGTGAGAAAATGAGAAGAGAAATGACACTATATATAGAAGTTTTATAATATAATATTTGTTTGACCAATTAATTAATTCTTTGAAGGTTGTTGAAACTTACTTTTTGGAAAATGTAAGTGAGGAAGCTCGTGTACTAGTACTTCGTTGCTAGTTGGCAAATTTAATTTCATTTTGGAAAAGTCAAATTCCTTAATTTGATGAGCTTATTAATCAGATATTTAAAATTTGTATCCTGCTAAATATGAAATTATTTTTAGGAGGTGTTTTACTTCTAAAGATTTAAAAATTTTCAATGAGATTGTAAATTTAGTTGAATCTCAATATAGAAGTACTAGGCACTGAACGAGAAATAAAAGAGAAATTAATGTTCTTTATAACTATATAAACAACGTAGGTAATTAATACCTTCTTGACAAAGCCAACATTATATTGTAGACACATAAAAATTAAAATTAAAAAAATGAAGTTAAAAAAAAGAAAATATTTTAGAAACTTGTAATTCAAAATACGTCATACATACTTAAATTTAGTTTCTATATATTGACCATGCAAATAGAATGGTGGAACAAAACTTAGTTATTAGTGTATGTTTAGTTTATAGTAAGTGTATGATCAATGTATATTTCATATCCGTTCATTATACGATAGCTAATATATACTTTTATATATTTTTAAAAAAAGGTATATTAATTGTTTCCTTCTTTATTTGTGTTGATGTTTTGATTCACCAATTTATTTCAAACAACTCAGCTAAGTTGAAAAAAGATG
Organism: Solanum stenotomum; assembly: GCF_019186545.1. Classification (NCBI taxonomy): domain Eukaryota; kingdom Viridiplantae; phylum Streptophyta; class Magnoliopsida; order Solanales; family Solanaceae; genus Solanum; species Solanum stenotomum. The sequence goes on from NC_064292.1 coordinate 52,431,359, forward strand.
TGGATCACAATATTGCAAGTTTGTACTTCTTAAATTCATGGGATTTTAATAAATGCCCCTCCATTCTAGTGTTGTCTTCTTTTTTTTTCACCTGATATTTTTGTTATGGAGTTTGATTAATTTGAATTCATATTGAGAGAGGCTGTTTTGAGAGTAAAATATCCCTCCCTAAAGTTATTTCATATTCAGAACTCAAACCCAAAATCTTTAAATAAGAATAAAGAAATACATAATATTTCACTCGTCTAAAATTAAAAGTAGAAAACGAGTTGCGTAAATAAGCTTATCCACATAAAATGCAAAAATATTAATATTTTGTGGTATTTAGAGTATAGTTATAACGGTTAAGTTTCAATATTCTTTGGTATATCTGAGATTATCCATTGAAGGTATGTTGTGATGGCTTCTTAAGTAAAGATTTCGACTTTCATGGTCAAAGTTTTGTGAATGATAAAGTTATTTTTAATAGAAAATATTTTACCAAAAATAAAATTTCTCGACATTTGGAAATAAAAAGTCAAGGACATTAAAAATTTATCTTGTTCTTAAAATTGTTGTTTTAAAAGTAGAAATATATTCTTTACGTGGAAAAGAGTTAATAAAAAATATTTTTCATTCATAGTTTCTTAAATGACATGTAAAAAAAAATATGATAACTAATATAAGTCGGAGGGAGTATAGGTAAGACCATGACCATCACAAAAGGGTAAAGAATTATTATTCTGTCAAATAAATGGAGTCTACCTCACCAATCATAAGTAGAAATTTGGATATGTGTAATTGGTGCCACATGTCATTTAGTAGCTTACCTATTTGCCAACATTATCGGCGCCACGTGTAATCTTTAAATTGTTGCCACGTAGTAAACCTGTCCAAGATTTGCCAAGTAGGATAGAATCCAAGTCATGCCCAAGGATATTGGAAGATCCCAACTACCATAAAATTAAAGAAAAATCTCCCTTTTTGGATAACTAACCACCTATGCAAATCTTGTGGATAATTGGCACATCAAAACATATAACAAAATAAATCAAAGAGAACATTAGAGAGGGGTCGGTGGGAGTGGGGGTGGGTGTAGAACGACAGAGCTAGAAGCGCAAAGGGTTCCTGCTAACTCTCTTGTTTTAAAAATTTGATTTCGCAAATGGTGTGGATTTTATCAAATAATTATAACTTCTTTCCTCGTATAAGGATAACATTAAATCGAAAAGAATGAATTTAAATGAATCCCCAAAATTATAAATGAGATTTGCAAATTTTTATTGCTTTATTTGACTTATTTTATGCCCAAGCTGAAGTTCCCATGCTTGTTCCTTATTTTGAATCTAAGGATAATTTTATATGACATTTGTATCATACTTATTGGTGGTTTACGAAGTTAAATCAAATTGTTGTAGTGGTTTGGTCAAAATTTAATTTTTATAAAATTGTTTAGTTGATGGGACAAGAACAGCAATCTCGAGATAAAATAAAAAATTGTTTAGTTAGGAATATCAATTAATCTTAAGATTAACTCATGCTTGTGATGTCTTTGTGTTATCTCATTTGCACACCAAACTACCCCTATAGATTCTAAATTCTAGGTTGACCTCGTGTGTCACATTCATACCCTAAATATTTTTGAAATAGTAGAACATTATTTCAGATGTCATTCATTTCTTTTAATTTTTTTTAAAAAATTTAGTTAAAAGATATATAGTAGAACATTGTTTGATATTTAGAACTTTAAATTAAAGTACTTATTATCTACTAATGAGATTTTTAGAACAAAAACTAATGTATTGTATTATAACAAATGGCTAACATTTTATTAGTTTGAGACCTTCACTCTTCAAAGACTAAGATATATCTATCTATGAAGAAAATAAAATTACCAAACTAATAATATATGCATAAGTAAAAGATCCATGACTATATAGAAGAAATGTATCAATCTACAGAGAAGGGATAAATAACTTTATTCAATAACCCTAAAAACTCTTGTATCTCTCTAATTAAAATATGTAATAAGTTTTCCCTATTTATAATACTAACCGTCATGTTCATCCCGATGTGTGTAATAGCAGAAAACAAACGTTTGGAGAGCCCGTCGTGTTATATCCTTAGAATCCCTTTCAAGACCGATAAAAGTTGCCATCAATAAAATAAGCCCAAACAAAGCATACATCCACCGTTGTTTTTCAAATATGAATAGAGATTTCTAGGTTAAGTCAAAAGGGTAAATGGTAAATTTGAAGGTTAATATAACGCTCTGTTTGAAAATGTGGATTGAATTATGTTTTAAATCCTTTTATCGTTAATATGAAGAGAGTAATTTCGTGTATACTATGTGTGTGATCAAGAAAATGCTTTTAAAAAGTCTTGCTAATTTGCTTGCATTGTTGTTTTATAGATGATATATTTGATATGTCAATTTGGAAAATTTGAAAGGGATACTTAAGTGAGTTCGATATTAATTATATGTTTTTTTATAGCTCCTAATTTCACTTAGGGATGGATCTCGAAACTACTTAGATTTTTTGTGCTACGGCTGTGGGTCGGGCCCTGCTGTTGTGGGCCCGATCCTACTGTTGTGGGTCTGGTCCTATTGTTGTGAGCAATGCTGCTACTGTTGCTGGTTCGGGTGCTATTGGGTCGGGTTCTACTGTTGTGGGCATGAGTCCTGTTGTTGTGGGCCCTGTTGTTGGTTCGGATGTTGCATGATGTTGTTGTTGCTAAGTTGTTCAATCATTCTCAAGGTGGAGTTCATTAAGAATCATTGGAATTAAGTCTACCTATTGTTGAAACTCATCATAAATAATATAGAAAACTTGATGTAAAGCACATTGTTCATTGGAATTTAGTCTACCTACTTTTGAGACTCATCATAAACAATATAGATAATTTGATGTAAGAACACATTGAGACTCATCATAAACAATATAGAGAACTTAATGTAAGAACACATTGATTTTACTTGATGCATGTAAGAATATATTGATTTTACAATATATTGCATTTAAGAAATCTCTACAATCAGGAAAGCAAAGTTGACACACACTTGGCTAGCTTTAGACTTCTAACACACACTCAACTAACAGACTTCTAACACACTTGGCTAACTTTAGCCTCAAACACAAACATATTTATGTCTCTTTCTTAACACGTTTTTATTTCAACTTACCTGGAACTTATCTAAGTTTGTTTATCAGAAATCGTTATTTTACCTTTATAAAAATCTTATATAATTCACGTACAATTTATTTTGGTGAAAATATTTATATTGATAGTGTGGAATGTTATTGTTATTCGATTGATTGGATATTGAATTTAATAAAAATGATATTTGCATAGCTATAAAAGTTTAAAATTTGTAATTTTGGATATACAATAGCGTTTATGTGATAGACATGAACGCTTTCTTGCTCTCAACGTTTATGTGATAGACATGAATACTTTCTTGCTCTAGTCCATTAGGGTGGACTTGGCTTTCAACTTAAAAGGGAGTTGCGTTTTGGAAGATTCAAAATATCAACAACTATTTCTAAGTTTGGGAGATTCATAATATAAAGTTTAGTCAATTCAAGGGGATATTGGACAACATCATAAATTTTTAATAGTGTTATATCTTGACAATTTAGTCTATAGTTCTGCTTACACTATTATATATACTTATCTATCTCTTTATCGTGACAATTTAAGATGTCACATATTATTTTTCAATGACTCGTCACGCGATGATAGTGTGTGACGAGTATGGACTCATTCACTAGTTTGGGCTCAGAAATTTAAGGGAACAATGAGTTGTCTCTATCAAAACCTTTAATGGGCTTAATTTTACTTCTCAACCAAATAGTTGCTTAATTGCTTTCATTTTTTTTCTTAAAACATGAGACATTTTATTGTTGGCCTAATTAATGAATGTTATAAGTTGTCTATTATATACTCTTGCTAACAATTATACCTTTTAATTAGAAACTTCACAAGTGTTTTTGATCGTTTTCATAGATATTAAAAAATCGATGTTGCTTATGCAACCATTTAGACATGTCCAAGCAAGTGAACGGCGGTGATTAATCAATACAGTGTTAAATAACCGTTCATATAACGTTATATCTTTAATTAGAGATTTCACAAGTATTTTCTAACGTTTTCACAAATACTAAAAAACTAAAATAATTCAAATATATCTAAATGAAAACGTCAATAAACAAAACACGTTATACAAAAAATATATATTTATTAGCTAATTGATGTTTTACAAAAATAAATAAGAAAAGGAAAATATGAAACCAAATCAAATTGGGAATGTTGAGTAATCAGATCCGATCCGACCCGACCCGAGACCAAGTCAAATTGGGAATAGAATGAATGAATATAAGCAGTGATCAGAAACCCTAGAAAATCAAATTGAGTGTTGCAATGGCGCAGAAAAGGAAGAATAATGGAGAAATAGCAAATAGTTTTGCTACGAAGAAACATAAAACGATGAAAAAAGCTAATTTTATGCTCTCTGCTCTGTTATCTCCTCTATTCTCCTTGCTAACCAACAACAATTTTTTAAGTAAATTATTAGGGAAGAAGACGCCATTGAAGCCCTCAATTGATCAGCTGGATGTTCATGATCGGGTATTTTAATCTTACTTTCTTACTATTTGTTGATCAGATATTTTAATCTTACTTTTTTAGTATGTGTTCTTGCGCATTCAGAATTTCCATTAAGAATGTTCGAAAAATCAAAATATAGTATTGAAATTTGAACCCCTAACTACTGAGTCAACCTCTAGTCCTACCTTATATCCTCTAGTCCTACCTTATATATATATATAATTGTTGACGAGGTTCGGGTGAACACCTTCCTACCCACCTAGATCCGTGCCTCGATACAAGGTGAACCATAGGTGCGTGTTTTCTGGTAAATAGGAATAATGTATGCCATCTCTGTAATTTTTATATTCTTTTGAGTGCATTGCTCTGTTTATTTGGTACCATTGTCAATTGATAAGTAATTTCATAATCAATTCTATTATTTGTTAGTAAATACTCGATTTGTCTTTTCGTTGAAATGTTGAATACTTTATAAAAATTGTGTGACTGCTCTTTCTAGGTCATGGTTTGCGTTCCAGAGGAAATACTTGTCAACATTCTCAGCAGGTTATCTGTGCGGTTTCTTCTTCGATTTAAATGCGTTTCCAAATTTTGCTCAACATTGATATCTGATCCTTACTTTACAATGAAGCATCTCAATCGTGCCAAGAATGACCAAGATTCCCAAAAGCTTCTTATCAACCAACGGTGCCCTGAGGATTCTATATTCTCTCTATATTGTTGTCCTTTATCGCCTATTCAACAGGTTAAGGATGTACAAAAACTTAAACTTGATTCCCCTTCAACCCTTAAACCAAGGCATTGCATGATCCATTGTTGTTACAATGGCTTAGCTATTATCGAGATTCGTGATAAAGATCGCATCAAATATTTGTTGTGGAACCCCTCAATAAGAGAATCAATAGTACTTCCCCCTTTAGAATGTCCTCGGGACGGAGGTTCTCGTTTTGGTTTGGGTTATGACTCAAACAGTTGTGATTATAAGATCCTTCATATGCACCAGAACGTACCTGGTCTCGAATATCCTAATGAAATTCTCGCGTTGAAAGATGGCTCTTGGAGAAGCATTGATGAACATCCTCGTGCCAATCGCCGTTGGTTTTATGCCATGGATTATTTGCCATTTATACATGCGGCATTTCATTGGCTCGAGGTTTCAATAAATTTTTTTGTGGTGTTTTCATTTGATATTTCAAATGAAGTGTACAGAGAGATACCTTTGTCAGAGGAAATATTAAGCTTGAGGTCAGGCCCTAACAATGTTGGTGTTTCTGCGTTGGAAGGAATGCTTTGTGTTCATTCTAATCCCTTTTTCACGGGAAAGGCTACTTTTAAGGTATGGATATTAAAAGAGTATGGTGTCAAGGAATCTTGGATGTCATTGTTAACTATAGTGATAAATACTCCATATTTTAATTCCTCACCGAGATATAGGTTTGCGGATGGTGAAGTCCTATTCTGGTGCGTGAATCTTGAAACTAGAGGGCACGCATTTAGGACGGTCAGTAGCATTTAGATCATGGCCTCAATGGGTAACTAGAGGGCACACATTTTGGATGGTCAATAGACCATTTCGATCATGGCCTCGATGTGATACCATTCAAGGTGGACAGACTCTTACAGAAAGTTTGATATCTCCAAAATCACTTAGTTATTAGTTTCTTAATGCATATGACAGAGGAACTTTTTTTATTTTTTTTTATCACCATGTTATAACCTTTAGTCCTATTAGTTTATCTATTGCTCATTCAATATTTATTACTAAATTAAAGAAATCCTAATTATAATAATACATATGGTAAGATAAGAATTAAAGAGTTAAAAATATTTACCTTTTTCGTGTGTATTTGAAAATATAGGATAATATTGCTACCCCATTTTTTTGCCAAATAAGATATTATGACAGTAACATCAAAAGATTAAATGCTACAAATACTATTGAAATATTATAAATAAATGCAGTTAATTGATAAATAAATATTTAATTGAAGTTAGATAATTACAAAAACATTGATGTTGTAAAATAGACTTTGCTTTTTAAGAGTTAATGGGTCATAAAATATGAATTCAGAGTCATATCAATTTTTATTTTTTATTTTTGTAAATGATACTCATTATTTTCTATTGACGATATCATTTTGTTGGGTTTTATGAGTCATGAAACAAAAATTTAAAATTATCTTCTTTTATTTTGTGTGTTAATTAATATATTTATCAAAATATGTGTGAATGATTATGTTTGAGCTCAAATTTTATGGGTTCATTCATAATGACATATGTGCCGAAATTTCACGAGACTTTTAATATTTTTAAACGAAGAATTTTATAGTTCTTGAGATATCATATGGCGTGTGATACATATGTGTCTATAGATTCGAGTCCGGAGTCAAAAGGGCAAAAAAAATTGCCAAAACTTCCAAAAGGGCACATTATAATTTTTTAAAACCAAAACGGCAAAATCGCTCCTACCGGAGCGATTTTCTTCTGACACATATTAACGCTGTGTACTCCGTTAAAATAAAATCGCTGCCAGGACAGCTATTTTACAAAAAAAAAAAAAAATCTTTTTTTTCCACTAAAATCGCTGGCACCCTCCACCTAATATCGCTGCTATGACAGTGTTTTCATAGAAAAAAAAAATTGTAAAAACTTTTTTTTGGAAAATCGCTGCCCTGGCAGCGTTTTCTTTAAAAAAAAAAATTCGAAAATCTTTTCTTAATTAGACTGCCTTTTCAGCGATTTTTGTTAAAAAAATTATTTTTTAATAAAAACACTGCCTTATTTTCAAAACGAAAAACAATTTTAAAAAAATAAAAATTGAAGAGAAACGAATTAAAAAAAAATAAAAATTTAACTAAAAAGCTGTCAAGGCAGCAATTTTCAGCCTTTTGACAGCTTTTTTACAAAAAAAAAATATATATATATATATATCTTGAAATCGCTGCCTTGGCAGCGATTTTGGTACAACTAGTTTTCTATAAAAAAAAAAATCTCTGCCTTGGCAGCGATTTTTGTAGAAATATTTTTTTATTTTATTTTATTTTTTGAAATTTCTGTCAACTAGTCAATATCTGATGGTAAATTTCTTTTATTTTTTTTTAAATCGCTGCCCGTGCAGCGTTTTTGCGATTTTGTTTTAAAAAAAAAATCACTACCCTTGTTGACTAGTTGATAGAAATTTTAAAAAAAAAAAATAGTTCCACCAAAAGCACTGCCAAGGCAGTGATTTCTAAAAAAAAAAACTTTTTTCCACAAAATTTATAATAACGCTGCAACAACAGCAATTTAAAAACAAATAATTAACGCTAAAAAAATAAAATAAATTTGCTTTTATAATAACGCTGTAATAGCAGTGATTTTAATTTTAATTTTTTTAAATAGCAAAAACGCTGCACGGGCAGCGATTTAAACAAAAAATAAAATAAAATTTACCATCAGATGTTGACTATTTGACAGAAATTTCAAAAAATAAAATAAAATAAAAGAATATTTCTACAAAAATCGCTGCCAAGGCAGCGATTTTTTTTTTATAGAAAACTAGTTCCACCAAAATCGCTGCCAAGGCAGCGATTTCAAGATATATATATATATATATTTTTGTAAAAAAGCTGTCAAAAGGCTGAAAATTGTTGCCTTGACAGCTTTTTAGTTAAATTTTTTTCTTTTTTTTTTAAATTCGTTTCTCTTCAATTTTTATTTTTTTTAAATTGTTTTTCATTTTGAAAACAAGGCAGTGTTTTTATTAAAAAATAATTTTTTTAACAAAAATTGCTGAAAAGGCAGTCTAATTAAGAAAAGATTTTCGAAAAAAAAACTTTAAGGAAAACACTGCCAGGGCAGCAATTTTCCAAAAAAAAGTGTTACGACCCGATCTCGAAAACTAAGATTTCGAAACCAATTTCGCAACTTTGGCAACTTTGTACATGTTTTGGAGAAAATCATAATTTGGAAGTCGCCACTTAATTCTTTAGGAAAAATTAAGAAAACCATTTTAAAAGGAATTTTTTGAAAGAAAATATTTTAGATAAAACCAGAGTCGGGTAAGGGTTCAAATGATTCTCTAAGGAAGAGTTTAGGCATCTTAGAGAATCCGCTAACACGCAGTTAACCAACAGATTTAAAGGTTAGCTAATTTTAAAAGAGAACTTAAATTACTTGAAAAATCTTATTTTATATATATATATATATATATTATTTTTTTATTATTATTATTATTTTTATTTTGATAAATGAGAAATCTTTTGATACTTGTACATTCATATTATCCCAATTAAAGAAATAATTCAAATGTTGAAGTGCCAAATTAATAATTTAACTTAACAATTTATCCGAGTCAAGTTTTTGAGTCGAAAAATCAACACAATAACTTAAGCGTGGATTTGAAAGCTAAATACTAACTACGAAAGAATATAGATAATTCTCAAGTTAGTCTTGAAGCTTGGAGTGACTTAGCTAAAACGGGTTTTGAAAATTTAGATATTTGAAGTAAATAGCTAACGAAATAGAATAGTTATTTTAAAAAACTCCCAAGGGTTCATCTAAATTAGATAAAGAGTTAATTCGCGATCAATCAATAAACAAATAATAAGACAAATAAAGGAAATAAAGCATGTCTCCAAATCAAGCCATGGGACTTAATGCTCGGACCACTTTTGTCGCTTATACTCAAATTGGACCTTTAAATCCTAAATCCCAAAATCTTTAGCCCTTTGCGGGCTGCTGCTACTGCTGCAAATTGGACTAACTAACGTCCAAAATTTTCCAATTTTAGTCCATTTGGGACTGCTGCTGCTACTGATGCAATTGAATTGGATTCTAAAATCCAAAATTCAATTTTCGGCCATTTGGGATTGCCATTACAATGCTACTTAGTTGCTGCCACTGATTTGGAATTTAACCCATTAATATTAGCCTCCCTTTCATGATTCCGATGAGGTTGACTCAAGAAGAGAAAATGCGAGAGAGGGGAGTCGGTTGGACTCATTCGGAGAAAGTTCATGCGCAAGAAAAGGGAGGAAAACAAAGATTAGCAAGATAAACAAGCAAAAATCAATATGAAATGATGATCAGCAAGTGATATAATTCAATCCAATATTAAGAATTGTATCCAGAAAATAAAAACAACACACAATGGTACTAAAGCTCGCCAAGAAAGATTTCTGACTTAATCATATGACTTTAACATGAATTGGTTAACTATATTTGCAAACTTAGCACTTCTATAATACAGAATGGACAAGAGGATGCAACCTTTTATTCGCCAACTTTGATCTAAGCGATTCAACAAAGAGAAAATAATCAAGACTCCAACCAATAATTCTCATTTCAAAATAAGAAGGTGACAGAGAAACAAAAGTTTTTCCATAAATAATAAAAAAAAGCAATTAGACGAAGAGAAACACAACATCACTGATAAATAACAAAACAGTAGCCTAATGTACGCAATTTAGGACCTATAGCTCGAAGGAGTGACATGAGGATCTAAGGCATTTAGGAGCAACCAAAGAGAAGTTGAATTAAAATTCAACTTCATCTAGAGCTTGACTAGACCTAGGATCAACTCATGATTCCCGAACAAATAAGATCCTCAACATATCATTTCAGATCATTCAAAATAAAACAAACATATAGCTAGTGATCATCTCATCTTAAACAGTCGATTTGGCCAAAAAAAGGGCCCATTCAAGATGTTAAACTAAGATGAGAAAAGCTCTACTCAAAGCATGAGAATTCATCAAATCTTTATACCAACGAATTGATTAATTATACCTCAGTACCATCAACCACAATGACATCAAATAGTGACAACAAAATAGAGGGGGCATCTGGAAAGAGGCTGGCAGTACATAGCCTTTAAGAACAGTGGACAAATGAGCTATTGCATCTTGATAAAGCAACCAACATATTGGGTTAAGGAATAAATGAATAAAAAATCTCTACATGACAACTTAAATATAAAGGTATAGAGATATTATTAAACAAGCTAAATTATCTAAGAAAAATCAGTAAGGCATATTACTTAAAGGATCCAACATGACAAAGCAAAATGACGGAAATAGGATTGGCCTAGGCTTGACAATAAACACATTTATATAGGCAAAACGAAGCTTCAAATAAACAGCAGGGCGGGACTTGATTCAGATGGCAACACAAATAGAACACCAAAGAAAGCTAAGGAGATTTATAACCACAAAATATTAACAATAAGCCCAAAAGTAATATTATTAGCTACTTAAATATCAAACCAAAGTCTAACCCATGAAAACTGAAACAAAACTGAGAACACATAAATATAACTCAAAGAAAAGCTGGTAATTAAACAAAAAATAGCTAAGAAAGAATTCACCTCTTTCCGGGCAGCGAACTGAACGACGAGTTTGAGGGAAGCGATTTCACCACCTCTTTAAACACGAACAACCACAAGAAGCCACAAAATTTTAAACTATGGAACCAAGAATTCCCAAAAAAAACTTTTAGGGTACTCTTTTGGCCTCCCAAAAATCGTCCCTTTGAACAGTGAATGGGGTGGGTTTATATAGAAACCCAAGAATCCCAAAAATGGACGAAATATCGATGTGGGACTAATGCAAAATCCAAAATTCCGTAGCAGATAAGATTTGTGAGTCGGAGGAGGTACAAATTCGTACCAAATCAAACGGTTGAAAAGAAGAATTTGAGAATGGATGGATAAGAGCCGCGTGGCTCGTCTAGAAGCTTCTTGGAACGCTATCTCGTGCTGGGCACGCACATCGTACGAACGAGACGAGGGAGAAGATGAAATTAAGGGGCGATTTGGGGAATTTGGAGCTCATGTTTGCTGTTCACGTTTTGATTGTAGTTGGAGTTGTGTTTGTATGCTGGGTCGGTGGAATAATAAGATTGTGGGCTAAAATGGGTCTTTTGGGCTGAAATGTTGAGGTACCAATTGGATTTCAAAGAATTTCAAGAGGTCACAAGTGTTAATAGAAATTGATAGAGATGGGGAACAAAATGAATCACATATTTAATTAACTATTAAACTTCTTAATCATAACAATATAAAACAATTATTTCAAAATAAGACCAATACGTTGATTAAGTCTATTATTTAGAAAAATAAGGATATACTTGATTAAAACATATTTTTGGCATAACGATTTTCCTAACCTTTAATAAGTAGTAAATATATAAATCTAAATATTTATACTCATATATAGAGATATGTAAAAAAAATGATTTGAAGATGATTATCAAAGTATTTTTTATTTTCAAAAACAATTGTTTCAAATTGTTTGAAATTGAAGAAGCTTGAAAATTAATTATAATTGTGGAGGGCTAAAATTGGATGTCAACAAAAAGTTTTTACAAAAAAAAAATTTTTCTATGAAAACGCTGCCATAGCAGCGATATTAGGTGGAGGAAAAAAATTAGAGTTAAAAAATCGTTGTTGTGCCAGCGACTTTAGTGGAAAAAAAAGAAAAAAAAATTAGATAAACATCGCTGCCCTGGCAGCGATTTTATTTTAACGGAGTACACGGCGTTAATATGTGTCAGAGGAAAATCGCTCCGGCAGGAGCGATTTTGCCGTTTTGGTTTTAAAAAAATATGATGTGCCCTTTTGGAATTTTTGGCAATTTTTTTTGCCCTTTTGGCTCCGGACTCCTATAGATTCATACCTCTTTATCAACAACAACAAAATTATTTGGATGTATATGGCGTGATTCGTATGTATTTGAGATATCAAAGAGAGACAAGTGAAATTTATTATGTATCTCAGATTTATATATAAATCTGAATTCACTTGGATTCAATATATCTAGAACAAATTACACTTAATTTTGACCTCATGTATTCGTATATACATGTATCTAGACGTCTCACACTAAAAATGGTAAGATATGTAATATTGCAAACTATAGTGTATCTAAGTAATTAACTCCTAAACTAGTAGGATTTATGTAAATTCTCAAAAAATAATTCATGTTGCAACACTATTATATATGTTAAGTCAGATATTTAATTGATCATGACATTATAAATTTCAACTAATTAACGTAACATATAACTTAGAATTTAACGTTTGTCCAATTTAAATGTTTAGTAATTACACCTTAGACTAAATATTACTTTATTGCTATTTCTTTTTTTTCTTTTTCATCGTTTAAAATTTAGATTTTTAATTCCATTATTTTCCGACATTACACGTACTACAAATTGGAATATATCACATGAAAATTCTAAAAGATGCATGTCTATTACATAAAATAAAGTTAAATAAAAAAAAAAGAAAAGAAAAAACGTCATTGGGTCCATAAATTAAAGAAAAAGTTACATATATATACCGTTCAGTCAATTAATTTAGGCGGAATGACCTGGAACACCCTTGTACTTGGCTCCGTTTGTCACCTAGATCCTTCTACTCACAACTTTACCAACTGAATACTTAAAGTTATTAAAACACACTATTTTAAACCCCTTTGACCGTTGACTAAGCTTATGTAGTGTTTTTTTGCTGACTCGAATCAAGAGAGTGGTTACACACGTTTAAAAGCAAGTGAAGACAATTATTTAATTTTTTTAAAAAAAAGAATTAAAAGAAAAATATAACAATTAAAAAAAACAAAAAAAAAAACCATTCCCAAATGTTGTACGTTTCTTCTTCTTCCTCCTCATAATTTCACCCAACCCCTACCGTCACCGTACACACATCTTCTTCAATCTCTTCCAATACTCTTGCACACAATTCTTCCTCTTTCTCTTCTCATATGCTACCTATCATTTGAGAGTTTTGGGGAAAAAATATTTATTTAGATTTGGGTAAAAGAGGGGGAAAAAAGAGGTTCTAAATTGTGAAATAGATGCGGATTTTAGATGGGTTTTTGAAAAACATAAGTTTGAGATTCTCTCTAAATGTAAGACAATTTTATTGAGAGTATTTTTGAAGAGTTTTCTATAATGACCCATTTTTTATCTCATTCTCCTCTTTCTCTCATCCTCCATTTTAGCCATTTTATTTCTCACCACCATTAAAATAGCAAAATTTATAATGAAAAATATAACAAAGCTTTCCTTATCTCTAATTCTTCTTCAACGTAAAAAAATCACTAGGAAAGAAAAAAATGAATGATTAGTAGCAAAATAAATGAAAAATATGAGAAGAGTATAAAAAATGGAAAGAAATGATTTTGGAGATTAGTTTGAGATTTCTTTTAAAAAAAATTATTTGTAATAAAAAAAATGATGTGGCAATATACTTCTGATGTGGATAGTGAGGTATTATCCACATTAGCGCGATTGGGAGGCCCACATGATCAGAGGGGTTTAAAATACTGTGTTTTAATAACTTTAAGTGTTCAATTGGCAAAATCGTGAGTAGCAGGGTCCAGGTGACAAATAGAACCAAGTACAAGGGTCTCCCAGGTCATTCCACCATTAATTTATCAGTGTTGTTGAAATATACATATAATATACACTTTCAATGTATACATTGTATAGATATGTATAGTAGTATATTTAATGTAAAACATACATGACTTATATACGCTTTGTACATATTTTATAAACTAGTTGATCGAAGTGTTTAGAGACGTAATTATCCCCAAATTAAACCATAGAAAAAATAATTAAATGATTAGAAGAGACATTAACTAGTGGATAACCACTTAACAAACTATACGAGCTTCAAAATTGGATTAGTTTCCAACTAATTAATTAAAGGGATTACTTTGTAACTAAGATGCTTAAGGGATTACTTTATGTTAATTAATATGCTTAATCTACTTTTCCCAAGGTTGTATCACACAAATAATCAAAGGAATATTACATAATCGATGTTGTTGGTTCACGCCACTAGTATATAGTAAGAACATTATTATTTTTTCGTACTATATTATTTGCTGTGTCATATAACAGTCGATAGATTACATGATTCCTTCAATAAAAATGCAATAGTATTTTCCTTTTGATGTTGGTACGATATGATTGATGTTGCTTTAATAGGACCGCAATAATTTTTTCTGATATGATATAATTGTTGAATTTAAATCACAACTGACAGAATATTTTGATCGTATCAATTAATGTTATAAGTGGAAAATCTCTTTAAATTGTTGGTACTCCACTTGTAAATTTGGTGGAGCCCAAATACAACTAACGCAAGGGGGGAAAGAAGGTAAAACAAGGTGAAAATATGAATTTAAACAAAAATAAAATAAAATAAATAGAAAAAAGAATGAAATTATAACAATAACACTACATCATCTTTATGTCATGCTAAGGTGGCATGACTAGACATTTATTTTGAAAAAAATAAAATTCCTTGACAAAATACAAGTAATGATTTTGCAAACATCATCTTCATTTTCAAAAAAAAGGAAAACAACTATTATATAATGTAATTTTTAAAGGAAAGAAACTAAATATATACATATTCAATTGTTCATTACTAAAGTTTGTAGCCTAGCTAGTAATAATATTTATTTATTTAAAAAAAAATACCACGATGCACAAAGCATTTTATGTTATCAAAATCTTGATCAGAATAGGGTGTACGCTAAGGAGTGTGATGTGTAGATAGTCTATCCTATGAATGTTACCATGGCTCAAACTCATAATTTATAGATTAAGCAAGAATAATTTTTTCGTTGCTCGAGGTTCTCCTTCAAAGATTATAGTCTAATAATATCAATAAATGTAATTTCAATTCCCATATTCTCTAAATATTTAAACTTTTTTATATGACCAATTGGCTACGAAGTCAGAGTTTACCAAAATAGTATGAGGTCAAGAAAGAATTATTATTTTTAATTATTTGGTAGTATTTGCTATTCATTGAAGGAGTCAAATCTACAATATGTTTAGTTCCATATTCGAGTTTTTAAATCTGAAATTTTTGATTAAAAGTAAAGATCCGTCAAATCGGCCTTTCGTGATAATGGAAGATTGAAGATAAGAAAACTATCCAAAGGGTACTAGGTTGTCTTCCATGATTAGGGTCATCCATTGCCCATAAATCGAGGAAATTATTCTGGAAATTGAACTTGTTTTTGGGTTAAATAAAAGAATCTTATTATCTATCCTATCACAGTTTGACAAAAAGGAATGAATAGTTAACTTCCACGTAATACTTATGACACTTATTAAAAAAAATTAAAAATTTTAAAAAATAATAATTGGCATCATTCTCTTAATTATTCATATTATTCCCTGACAAAAATTTTATAATTAATCATGCATGGTCTTTATATTAATTTTTTCTGTCATCATAAACACCATGTACGATCACGGATGGGTTGCAGTATATGTGGTTGCTTCTTTCTTTATTAGATGTTTTAAAATTGAGCACTAGGTATGAAAATATCCTTGGTAGGAAATGTTATCCGCCGAATGAAGTTCTACGCAACACAAATCCGAAATAGTCGATGCATGGCTATTGAACATCGAGTGGAAAAAAACACCGTGTGAAGTTTTAAACAATACATCAACACAGGTTAGGGTGAGATTATTGAAATTCTTTCACTTTGCATTGTCACTAAAGATTTTGATTTCAAGTTTTTGAAAATGAAACTTTTTTTTATTTGAAACGTTATCTTCATAAATGAGTCTTACAATGCATGAATTCGGACTTGATCAATTTTTTCTACGAATATCAGACATTGAACGAGAAATAAAAAGAAAACACTTTAGACAATTTTTTTTTGCATAAATCAAGCAAAAAATCTTTTTAAAAAAGAGTGTCAAGTGTCCACATCATAATACGTACGAATTGTTCCCCTTTAAATCACTTTATACATTTTTTATTATATACAAAATAATATGTTTTCCTTAGATTCTTTTGTCTAACGTAACATGATCATGACCTACCTGATTGTTAACAGAAAAAGCTGCTATAATTAAAAATATAGTCGTTCGATCAAAAATATTTATAATTGTTAATTAATATATTTATAAATTTTTAAAGATTTTAGTATTATTTTTATACATAAATTTATGTTATACGTTAAAAGTATTATTAGATACATATATATTCGATATCGATATTTTAACTCTGCATCCGCTCCTTTATATATATGTGTGTGTGATCATAGTAATAACTAATACTAATATGATAAGACTAACAAATTAACAAACAAAAATGTATGATGATTATCTTTTATTTGTCTGTTTTTTTATCCTAATGACATCAAATCAGTTTACTACTATATAATAAGAGAAATAATTATATATTGTTGCCTTGTGGATCCATAGTCCAACTATTTATCATTACTTGATTGAACCTTCAAACAATATTAATAATTAATCTTGTACTATTATATATCATTTATGGCTTAATTATTAGAGGTTAAATCTAGTATGTGAATGTATAATTCTATCATATATAAGATTATTATGTAAATCTCTATGATAAATACTACATAATTGATTATCCAATAAAGACATGTATGTATAGTAATATCAACTATTCTTACTATTGTATTATGTATAGAATTAGGGGTCCTTTAGTAGCTGGTCGTTAGAGTTGTGTAAGGTTTTAGTAATATTAATATAGAGATTAGTTAAGCGAGAATATGATTAGTTATGTTTGAGTTTAGTTATTCATATATTGATTATTTCATATTTTATATCTTGCATAAAATAATTAAAATAGATATTTTCATAACTTTTTATGTTGATTTATAAATTACAAATCAAATATCGTATAAATTTTATACCTGAATAACTTACCTTGCTAACTAGTTATTGAACAAGTTACTACTTATACATAATTTAATTCATGCATAACGCACCTTCTAAACCAAATGTCAAATATGGTATTACTTATATACCAAACGTTGATATGTCAAAAGATATACGAACTACGCCATAACCATAAAGGAGGCTCTAACCAACTGTGTATATATATAACTATACTTCATAAACTCTTTTATTCAACTTCTTCTTCTTCTTCTATTTCTTCCTTATTTCAATTCCATTTTCTTCAAAACCCTTTAGCGATATATACATATATTTTCCTCCTTTATATTTTACTTATAAGATTTGTTTTTATGCTATTAGCTATTCCGTTAGATTCTTCTTTTCCAAACAGGAACAATCGATTTACAAATCTCATTAATCACAAAATTTAGTGAGTGATACATAGTTATTTCTACTTCACTTCCCTCCTTCGATTGGTCAAATAGTGTCTTTGATTGACACATGTACAGTTGTTATTTGCAGCTGCAGCATCATCAAGATTCACATAAAATAGAAATAATGTGGAGTAGAAAAAAAAATAAAGTTGCTTCTAAATTATGTCTCCATATTATTATTTTTTCGAAAATGAGAATCTTGATGATGCTGCATCGGCAAAATTATGACTTTTTATCCTCTAAGAAAATAGTGAATTAAAGGAATTCAGGATGATCTTGACTTTAATATTTATTTTGGTAAGTATTCAAAATTGGACTTTGATTTTATGCACTTATAGTTTTAGTTTATGCTTTGATTAATATCACAAAGTATTCTGTTTTTTTTTTTTCAGTTTGATTAATAACAGAAGCTGCATATAGTTGAAATTATAGGTGAAAGGTATGAATTTATGACTCTATTTTCTTTGACTATTGACTAATCAATATTTGAATTTTATGGATTAAGATGATAATTTCAAGTGTTAATAGTTGAGATAGTTCAAGGTTATAAGTTGAGTAGCTCAGAACTATTATAAAACTCTTTGAAAATCTTCAATAAATGACGTGGGATAAATATAACATTCTTTTTATATACATGTGAATAAAAGGTGTGCATATGCACCAGTTGAGGAGGTGTGAGAGGTTAGCTGTAATAAGAATTAGTAGAGATAAAGGTATGTCGAAGAAGAACTGGGGGCGGTGATTAGAAATGATATGGCATAACTTCAACTTACTTAGGACATGATCTTAGATAAAAAGGTGTAGCGGTTAAAAATTAGGGTAGAAAGTTAGTAGATAGGAGAGTGTAGATTGTCGTCTTTTCGATGGAAGAGGCAAGGGGCAATCCCCATCTCTTCTGGTACGTACGTAGTGTTTATTAATCATTTAGTTTCTTAGTCTTCATGGTGTTTATAACCTTGTTTTGATTCTTTTGAGTTGAGGGTCTATAAAAAACAGTCTTTATTTTTATTGTCAAAAGGTAAGAGTAACACTTGTTTATTTAATTGATCGCACGTCATGATCAGAAGCAAAAAAAATAATGAAGATCAATAATGATCATCATTAATTTTTTTTATGTAATTAGTCTCATAATCTATTGTTTTAGTCAAACTATCACAATTATTATATGTGGAATCATCTTGACTTTTCCCTCAGAACATATTTGGTTACGAATCTAGCCATGATGGATGATCCAATTGATCGATATACTGTCAAATATCATTTGAGATCCTCATTAAAGGAGTGAGCATGTACACTAAAGATGCCTATATATAAAGGATGATATGAGTTATGTTATTTTCTTTTAATAGCACAAAATCTCTCATTTCTATTTTTCTTTTGTTCTATCAATACAAATCTTAGTTTGTTACATATCTCGTTTCAAATCACAATTCTTTTGATTGGTTTTCCATTTGGGGCTTAGTGTTCAGTGTTTGTACACGAGATCTTATCCATCCCACGATGTTTCATATCACAAGTTGTAATAATAGAAAGAGCCAAACAATTGAAGAAAATTTTAGTAGTTTGTAAAGGAAAAATCACCCCATATACACATTTAGGAGTCAATATTACAGGTTTTAAATCTACTTTTAAAAAATTCTTGCTTATAACAGTTTAATTACGGGTTATAACATATCACTAATTATTTATAAATTAATTAAATTTTACTTTACCAAATAAGTATTTTTTTATAATTTTATATTATTATTAAATTATTTAAATAAAGAATACCCCATAATTATCTCTTACACAATTATAGGGATTTAAATTGATTACTGTTCCTTTTTTACAGTTACAAGTCATACCCCCACACCCCACATAAATCCCTCACCCCACGTCAATTCCACGTTAAAAAAACATAAATTTATCTTTCATCTCTTTCATCCATACTCCATTGAAGCCGATTTTTCAACATCTAAAAACCGATTAGGAGAAATATATTCTCCATACAATCAAAACAAAAGGGCAGATCTCTAAGTTGTAATTTTCAATAATTTTAGTATTTTGGAGAAACCCCGTTTGATAATTGTATTGCAAGAAAGTTTATTTTACCATTTCATGGAGGTGAATCAGAGGTGTTTTGAGGTTGATCCTTTCTGGGATTTGCTGATTTGAGTTCTTACTACGTGGGGAAGCGCTCGTACGGTTCATAGAAGGATATGAAAAAGAACTTATTTGTTGGGAACTTTCACTCCTCTATATTCGAAATATGCCTCTCTATGGTCAAAAATCTAATCTTTATTGATTTTGCTAATGTTTTTGGGAGATTTATGGCCATGTGTAGTGTAGATTGGAGTTTATTATAGGAGGTAAAGATGTTCTTGAAACCTTATGTTGTTTGGACTCTTGGAAAGTATTGTTGAGTGTGTGTTGTGTCCTTCAAAAATTAATTGAATTTTTTACTACATGGGATATGGTTAAAATAATTTAGTAGATTTTTTTGTTAAAATTGTTATATTATGCATATTATTGGTATGAAAGCTGACATAATATACGATTTATGAATATGGTATGAATTTTGTCTAATGTTGGCATGAATTAGTATAAAATTTGGTATAAAAATGGTATGATGTATTACTTATATTTGGTGTGAAACTTGTTTAAATCTGGTATGAAGTTGGTACACAGTTTAGAGGAAATATATATTTTTTTAATAATTATTCTCATTATGTCTACTAATCTGGCATGAAACATGAATAATATTGGTATGAAAGCTGACTTAATATACGATTTATGAATATGGTATGAAATGTATTTTAACATTGGTATGAAATTGATTTATTGTTGGTATGAAAGCTGACTTAAGTTGTGTATTATTTTTATCAAAAAATGGTATGATATCAGTGGTCCAATTACGTGAATTGATTGTAGTTTGTTAAATCACCCATTTTTTTTTTGTATAAATTATGACTAATGTTGGTGTCAATGCGGAAAAACAAAGAACGATGATGGCGCGATCAGTGAGAGTGAAGTAACTGGGACTGTTGCTAGCAAATTTGATGGATCCCGCATAGCAAAAGAGCATGCTCCAGATACCAGCAATTATCCTACACCAAGACTACAAAGATCAAATTTGAGATAGTTGATTGCAGCTTAGACTCTTTAGTATTTCATGTCTTTTTAACTTTGAACGATATATATTTATTTTTTATGCAGTTTTAAGTATTGAATGATATAGAATATGCACTGTTTTCTTCAAGTCAGTTATTAACTACATATGAATTACAGATTGACTCTCACAATTTCAGAATACTAGTTATATACAGACTGCATCTCAATTGGATACAAATTTCTGGATATCAGTTATATACAATCTGCATAACATTTGGATACATAAACAATTTAGTTTTGATATTTAATTGGAGATCAAAATGAACACTATATAATTGGTATCCAAACTGTATATAGTTGACATCCAATTATTCATACCAACATTTATTCAACCTGAAGGATCTCATCTACCACCATGTTTAATTAATATAGATAAGCAGTCGTCCATCACAACAAAATCAAGGTTTTTCAAACAAAAAAAACTTGATTTACTCGTCAGTGACAACAATTTTGAAAAAAAAAACGAAGAGAGAGTAACGTAGAAGAAAATGGATAAAATCAGACTTTTTAATTAATTTTAACAGATTAGAGTGAATTAAGGAAACTAAATATTCCTAATTAGTTTGAATCTCCTAAATTTATGCTAATTAATAATTATCATCAATCAATTCAAATTTTATTAATACACCTATTTCCGTTTTTTTCTTCAAAATCGATTTATTTTTCTTTTTTATCTTTTTATATTTTTTCAAAATCGATTTTTTATCCTTTTTATTTTTTTCAAAACAGATTTTTACAATTAATTAAAAAATCTTTTTTTTTTATTTAATAAAATGTTACAACCTGAAATTTTTTATTGTTACAACTTGAAAATTTTATTCTACTGCTATAACTTGAAAATATTAGTCTAATAAATGTCATATATGAAATTTTCACGTTTGTAAATTATACAACAATGTTTTTTTCTATTTGTTTCTTGAAATAGGATAAACACAAATACCAAAGAAAAAAAAAAGAATATTCCCAGAATATATATACATACGCAGTCTAGGGATAAATTGCACAAAGTTTATGGACAAATTTGATCTTTTACCCTTCAACTTATATTCTCGTTTTGGCTTATACTGTATTATTTTTAGGAAAGAAGGACAAATATATCCCCGAACTATCGTAAATGGCGTATGCAGATATCTTCGTCATACTTTTGGGACATTAGTGCCCCTGTCGTCCAAAAACTAAAGCATATATACCCTTTATACTAACGGACATACATGTGTCATAATCTTATCCATCGACCCGACATTTATTAAATATCGGATCGATAGATAAGATTGCATCATGTGTCCCTATTTAAGCTTCCGTTAGAGTGAAGGGCATATATGCTCTAGTTTTTGGACGGCAGGGGCACTAATGTCCCAAAAGTATGACGAAGGGTATCTGCATACCACTTACGACAGTTCGGGAATATATTTGTTCTTTTAATCATTTTGTATGCGAAACACGCACATGTCTGATCTTATTAATTTAGATTCACATTACATTAAGCACTTCCTACTAAGAATTTCTTAATTTAAAGAACTTGAACTCTCCTTACTAGAATTTTTTTTACTTAAGTTACTCAAACTCAAAATATCTGATCATAAATGACGATGAAATCTCATCTATCTTATCACATCGCAGATGACTTATGAACCCTAGTTCATGAAAGTCCCTTTTTGTTAGGGCATATTTTTATCTTAATAGTCAAATTCTTTTCATGTAATAAGTCAGAAGAATCTTTGTGGGGTAAGTTTTTTTTTTAAAATAATAATTTTCTGTTTAATCTGTAAAAGTGAATTTTCTTACGTAAATCATTTGAAAATGGGGAACAATCCGTACAATATATGATGTGGAATACCATTTTCCTTTTAAAGTTTTTTTTTTCTTTTTTCTTTTTTCTTTTTTCTTTTGGCTTTATAAAAGTTTGAGGGATCAAAGACCGTATTTTTTTTAATCGAACACATAATATATGTATAATTCCATCATTTCAAGTATGTATAATCGGATTTGATATTTAGTTGTTGTGCACCTTTCTATTTAATATTATTTTATATCGAGTAAATAATGACTATATGAGATGAACATTCATTTAATGAAAAATGATTTTTTTTCCTTTGGTATAATAGTTGGACATCCAATTACTATAAGCGATCATATATTTAGGTGCATGCACCTCATTGGTTGTGGAACGATGCAAGCTAATATAACTCCAATCACAATCATATAAATACTTATTTATATTGAGTGTTCACATCAAACTAGGTGACTTGACTTACTGTAGTTAGGTTATTTACCGTAGTAAATAATACATGTTGTTTAATCATTGGTAATTAAGTAATAGTTATACATAAATATACACGTGATATTCACTCATTAATTTGATGTAAACGTCCTATAAACCCTCTTGGGAACACTCAAGAATAATTACTCCAATAAATGAGAAAAAGTGTACGTAGGTTTATTAGACTCTATAATCAATCTTTTATGTTATGCTATGTTATATTATACGTTATTTATAATAAAATTTTGCTATATCAATAAAAAAAAATATTTAAAAATATGATGTCATTAGAGAGATTTGAATGTATCTACTTGTACTAAAGGAGTACTGATTCAATGATTCCACTGAAATGATATATGCTCATAATAACTAGCACTATCATTTTTTTATGTTTGCAAATTCAAATTTATAAATATATTTTTAAACTAGTTCAAGATCTTTAATAAATTTGAAGGAAAA
Organism: Solanum stenotomum; assembly: GCF_019186545.1. Classification (NCBI taxonomy): domain Eukaryota; kingdom Viridiplantae; phylum Streptophyta; class Magnoliopsida; order Solanales; family Solanaceae; genus Solanum; species Solanum stenotomum. The sequence continues at coordinate 52,454,921 of NC_064292.1, forward strand.
CTTTTTGCAACTTGTATGTCAAATCATGTCAATTCAATACGAATCAAACACAACAAAGTGTTGCAAGATTCTCTTTTTTTCCCTTTTTTTTTCTTTTTTGGATAAATGTCCCCATTCCTATCATTTACCTTATTTTCCAATATTTATTTGACCTTTTTTTTTGTATTTTTTTAAAATAAAAAAACTAGCATAAATTCTCTATTTGGACCCCCACAACCAATTTTTGACGTGGAACATCGTCACAAAGCAAGACAGACTCATGATACTTTGTCAGTTGTGATTTGACTCAGCAATAATATCTCATCAACATCTATTATATCTGATGTAAAGTCGATGTATAAACTACTTATTGTGATTTGACTCAACAACACTATCGTACTAGAAAATATTCTTGCTCCCTTATTGTAAAGGTGGAGTATTTAACACCATCCATTTCGGAGTATTTATTGATCATTGTTTATCCTCTCTTTTTTTTTTTGCAGCTCTTCAACTTTAATTTAACATATACATATATAATATACTTGTGTGATTCAATTACCTTGGGAAAGTAGATTAAGCATATTAATTAGAATAAAGTAATCATCTAAGCATCTTAGCTACAAAGTAATCTCTTTAATTAATTATTTTATTAGTTTAATTATTAGGTTAAGTAAGCCTTTTTCGAAATTGGAGATCTAATCTAATTCCAAAGTATATTTGAAGTGGTTATCCACTAGTTAATGTCGTTAGCTATATTCTTTGCAACTTGCAATCACAAGAAACGCGGGATAAAATAATTTCACATTATATTCCGAGATTGTTATCCTTATCCTCACCCCACATATGAAACGATCCCTAAAATATTAACAGTAAAATAATAATAATAATAATAATAATATAACCATCGGAGTAGTAACATAGTAGTAAGTACTTCTTCATCTTTAACTAAGGTTCTTGGGTTCGAGCTCTATGTGTGCTTCATTTTTAACGTGGGACTTTCTGATGTAAATTCGAATTTAAACGAGGTATAATACAAATTTTGAACATTGTGTGGATATATATTAGTAATATAGACACTTGGTAATATAAGATTTTTTCAAATAGAACTATGGTCTCTTAATAGTAGGGTTTGTTACTACATAGATATCAAACATCAGGAGAGCTATGCTTAAATGTTAAAATTGGCGATTGTCTCTTTTTGGACAATTATTTATTAAATAAACAACTTATTATTATTTTTGTGCAACATATGAACTTTTTGGACTACGGTCTAATTTTGAGCAAACTGGTAATTGTATGATAAAATGTTATATGACAGTCTAATATTTTGTTTGTGAGCGTACGAAATATATGAGCAAACATTAGGCTCGAGTCTAATGTTAGAGGCCAAACGATGCATATTGAATTTGGGCTACATGTTCTTATGGGCCTACAGTTGGACAATTCCAGAGGCCCAATTAGTTGCAACACTGAACACTCAACAAAACAATTAGAGGCCCAAGTTTTGAAAGTTCAAATTTCTCAATGTTTTTCATATCAATCCCATATTATGTATATTTCTCGATACACTAAACTCCCGTTATATGAGGGAGTCCACCGTAATCATATGTCCGGTTACCAAATTATATGCCTCGTATTTGCATATCATCAAGGATTGTGATGGAATGAATATAATCTTTTCATTTTTAGGTTGCAAATTCGAGTCTAAAAAATCGAAAGAATCATAGAAGTTCTTCCATCATGCGAATTCAAATTAGTCGAACGTCAAAAAGGATTTACATGTTATTTTGGCTACTTGATTAAAAGTATATTGAACCATTAGATCCTGGGAATATTTTATTATTTAATAGATTCACTAAAAGTCTAGGATATAATCCAAATAAAGGTGCTTTAATTTTGCAGATTTAATTATTAAAATTGTAGGGACAAATAGAAAAATGTTTAGTGGGGATTAAACTTGGATCATCCATCCAAAAAATTGAGATAAGAGACAAAATGTAAAACATAAACTTTGCATTTTTTTTTTTTCATATTCCTTCAAAAGTAGAAAATATCCATGTGCAATAATGGAAGCTCATCTTATCCAAATAAATCATTTTCTATCTTTATCATCATTTTTATTCCTTTAATTATTTGAAAATAAAATTTCTTTGTATTATCCTAAACTATTGCTCACTATATTGCTTAAATTTAAAAGAAGAAAATTTCATAAAGCACGATATTATAGGTGTGAGATTGGTTTTGAATACAATGTATACGACTCGTTTGATTAGTGTATCTCAACTATGCTCGAGTTAAACGTGCTTTATTTTTGGCAATTTAAGATCTTATGTAACTGAAACCCATTAAATAAGAAGGAAATCACACAACAAGTTTTGAAGACCTACACATTCATCAACTAAAAAATATAGAAAAAAAATTTCTCTTGGATCGAATAGTGAAATTACAAATGCCTTTGCTGAAGCAGACACATCGACGGAGATGTGCCTGCATCAGCCTCAAACTTTCTCTTATATAATTAAAAAAATATTTATCATGTATTTATTTTATACATAATATGATGATTTAAAATTATTTAATCAATACCACTTAAAAGTAATTTTATAAGTAAATATTCGCCTTGCATTGACAAAATGTGTTTTATTAGTTAACTTCTAATTTCTAAGCAAATGGCATTTTGAATAATATTTCGGAACTGGAATTTCATATTTTTTTCGGAAATTTTTCCATTTTTTCACTTTATTTGAAAATTGGCTATGAAAAAAATTAAATAAAACTTAAAATTGTATTTAGAAAAATCCAAAATCATGTTTTTCACTTTCATTGTTTATTCATTTTTTCTCAAATTTTACTCTAAACTTTTTAAACCAAACACTAATTCAACTTAAAAAAATTATTTATAGCGTGTAGTAGCTCGTATGTGAGATCTAATCTATAATATTATAAAATCAAATATTTTGAGACATTATTCTTTTCAAGTTTGAAATGAAGAAATAAAAAACACATGTTTACGATGTGCTATCTGCTAACTCTCACGTTATATACATTTATTTTATCTTAATTTTAGCCTTTCATAATGTAGAAAGGGTTGTGCCATTATTACTTTACTACTTTCCAAATCTTGAGCAACTTGATTATTAAAACACTAAGAAAGTGGCAAAAAACTATTGAATCACATTAAGATTCTAAAACTTGGAATCTATTAATTTAACCCTTTTTTAATAAACCAAATCACAAAAAGGTAAGATTCCATAGTTGTTACTTTTGTCATTTCTGTTTTTATTCACTTTTTTTTTCCATTGATTTATGTGATTATTTTTTAATTTGCATATAAAATCATTGTTAAGTGATACTATATAGTTTCTTGGTTTGGCTAGGTTGGGCTCGGCCATGAGAATCTTATTTTGTGTCTCATATAATTGGCATAAGTTTAACGGAAATAACATTTTTATTGGAAAAATAACGATAAAATATGCGTATATTATATTCTTTTCAGACTTCATACGAATATAACGAAATTGTTGTTGTTGTGGTATACCATGTTGTCATTGTAGCGAGGGTTGTGGTGATCTTTTTTTTCTTCCTTTTATCTCTATCTTTATCATATTAATTATTTAGGATAGAAAGTGATGTTTATATTGTTAGGACAACTAACATAGAGACTAATTAATACGTAGCTTATTAAAAATTAATATCAAACCTTTGAAACAATAAGCAAACCAAAAGGAATTTAATAAAGAAATTGATGTCTTCAAACAAAGTGAAAATGATGTTTCATCTTTTAGGGTGTGTTTGATACAATAGAAAAATATTTCTAGGAAAGCAAATAAGATTTTTTTAAAAATTATTATATTTACATATTTAATTGTTCATTACTAGAGTTTATAGTCTAGTAATAATAACAAAAAATAAAATTAAAATAGTCTGATGCATAAGGTAGTTTATGTTATTACAATTCAGAAAATGGTCGCGCCTCATCAGGGGTATGATATGTAGCTGACAATTAACCTACTTTAATTAAAGTTGTAGAAAATTGAATCGAATTATTTATGTGGGTCAACTATAGATCCATATTAAAGAAATAAATAAAAATCATTAGTTATAAGACTATATATTGTTTGTGTCTTTTCTTGTGTGAACTATATAAATTATTTTATGGTTACTAAACTATAAGAGTTCAATGGAATTCTTTGTGTCCTTTCTTGATATCAGTAATAATCCATTTATTAATAGGGAAATTAAAACAACGCATTGAGACAAGTATGTCATCAAAACCATAATGTATCTTTTGAAACAATTAATAAAAGAGTTCTAATTAATATATGATGTTATATCATGTTTGGCAAGTGGCAAATGATGTTTCAATTACTTTTAAGAGATCTCTACTTCTATTATTCAAAGGCTTAACACATATTAAGCCTCTTAAATTTTCCAGTCTATTTATACACTTGAACTAAGTTTTGTTTCAATCAAACATCTCAGTTGTAATAAAGTATATATTTCAATTACGCGCTTTCAACGTCAAATTTTGAAAAAAACTTTAGTGTGAGTTTTTATCTTTTACTAAATAGTTAAAGTAATAATATAAAATAGGTCAGCTAATTTAAATATATGCATTAACCTCATGCCGAATATGTGTTGGATTTATATTTGATGTGAATGCATATATATAAGTATAATATTACGATATTGGGTCAACATGTCAAGTATGGTACGCATATTTTGCACACACACTTTCCATACATTTACCAACATGTGCCCATTGAGACTTGAATTAACATTAGTAAATTGATGATGGAATAAAAAAACAAAAAAAAAAAACAAGGATGAACGGCGAAAATCAAGGAAGACAAAAATTACCTATTCAAGATGTTGAAATTGATTTGAGTGGAGAGAGAGCGATTTTGAATTTTAAATTGTTAGGAAGGAATTAATTGATAAGACTGTGGGAGTGAAGTTAGGGAGAGATTAATGGAGTGAATTAAGGAAGAGAAACGTTAGTTTTGGGAGTAAAATAAGGGATTTTGGTAATATTTTGAAATGGTAGGAAATAATAGAAATTATGGTAATAAAGGTGTGTAGATAGATAATTTTTCCTATATATAATACCTAAAAGAAATGACATGATATTATATGTAGTTAATTTAACCACCTAAAAATGAATGAGAACACACGTAAAAAAAATTGAACCTAAAAACATTTACTGAAACACTTTATTAGGAGTTAAGATATTCAATTGATGAAAGGTGGCTTAATTTGAGTGTTTAAATTAAATATTTTAACGCATATAAGGAACTCAATTTGTATATTAAGCCTCTTAAAAAATAAAATCATTATTGAACATGCTGAAAATCGTCAACTCAAAAATTTCTATTAAATTGCAATATATCGAGTTGCTTCTTTGTTCTATCGTTATTGGACGAATGATCTATAGCTCCCAAAATTAAAAGATTAAGATGATTGGCACAAAATCAAGAAGTAACATCTAACATACGTGAACACTTTTATCACTTTTATCATAAGTATTTAAATAATATTTGCCTCGGTTTTTACATATATGCGTTGATTCTGAACCTCATTCATAAAGAAATCAAATTTTTAACGAGCCAATCTTTTTCATGTACTGTTTTACTCCGAAAGGAAAATGAAACATTGTTTATAGGGAAAAGGGACAAATATGCCCCCGAACTTTCGAAAATGGTATGTCAATACCCTCTGTTATACTTTTGGTCCATCAGAGCCCTTGCCGTCCAATAATCAGTGCACATTTGCCCCTCCCACTAACGGAACACACATTGTGTACACGTGGCGCAATCCTAGGCCACAACCCGAATTGACCAATTTTTTAACCTGAATTTCAAAATCCGTCCATAACCCATTTAACCCACCCGATTTACCCATAAATAAACTCAATAAAATCCTAAAGAAAATGGAAATCTTTATTGAATTCATCAACACGAACCCTGATAGGATCCTTATGAACATTAACATCATTTTTAATCTTCTTCGCATTTTGGTGATCCACATACAGCACCGCCGGCAACGGCGGTGAAGGTGGCGGCGAAGGCTGAAACCCACCCCATCCGTTATTACTGTTAGGATGATAATAAGGAGGATACTGATTTTGATAGACTACAAATCTAGTACCATAACTGGATTGACGAAAACTAAAGTGGTAATTCGAATTAGAAGGAGTCGGGTAGTTGGGTGGGGGAGGAGAGGTTAGTATGTAAAGGATAAGGGTTTGGGGGAAGGGGGAGGTGTTGTAGAAGCTGCAGGTAAGAAGTAGTTTGGGTGGGGAAGGGACGGAAATGGCGGAGCAATAGAAGAAGACGGCGTCGTCGTCGGGGGGTGGAGGTGATGATTTTGATGCTTTTTACCCCATGAAATTCTCATTTTTTTTCTTCCTTGCAAGAAGCAGAGGAACAATAAAAGAAGAAATTTGAAGAAATCAACAGAAGAATTAGGAAGAAGAACGATGGAAAATGTGGGACCCACGTGGTTAAGGGAAAGTGATTAGGAAGTTAAGTTGTTGAAAAAATAATTTCAAAAATTAAGTTTTACCAAAACAATCCATTAATTAATAGGAGTATTACGACAAATTTTTTATTACAATCGTATTTTTTAAAACGTGTGTAAAGTTTAACGTAAATAAATAAACTTTTTAGGATTTTTCCGTAGGATTTTAGAGAGTTTATTTATGGGTAAATCGGGTGGGTTAAATGGGTTATGGACGGATTTTGAAATTTGGGTAAAAAAATTGGTCAATTCGGATTGTGGCCTAGGATTGCGCCACGTGTACACAATGTGTGTTCCGTTAGTGGGAGGGGCAAATGTGCACTGATTATTGGACGGCAAGGGCTCTGATGGACCAAAAGTATAACGGAGGGTATTGACATACCATTTTCGAAAATTTGGGGGTATATTTGTCCCTTTTCCCTTGTTTATAATATTACTATGAACTGGCTACACGTATACATAGTCATCCCCAAACCTAAAAAAAAGCAGAATTAATTTGTCTTTTTCATTATTTATTCTTTTGAATTATTTGGTCAAGATCTAGAGTTGATATTTATGTTTTTTTCTTAAAAATAATGAATAATGAATTTGGACAGAAAATAACATGAAGGGTACAATAATTATTAAATGAATCTAGACATAATAAATGTAAAATATACGCGGAGAATCGATAAAGAAAAACAATCATTCAATTGGTAATTTTTTCCAATTTCTGACATATTTTGATTTGCATATCTATTAAAAAATAGACTAGTAACAAATTTGTGAAACATTTCTAGTGTTTAAATAATACACGGCTCTGATATTTATCTGTAAAAGTTATATAATTTATTAAAAAAATTTCAGATCTTAAACTTCAATTACGACAAGTCAATGTCGTTTGCTAAGACAGATAACCACCACGAGTAATGACAGTACGTGCAAATCTAAATTAATCGAATTTTAATGTATAAATATAATATTAAATTTTTTTTTTTCGAAACAAGGCTAGTTTATAGATACTGACCGTAAAGGTAAAGGCTGATTTTAATTTTATGGATTTTTTGAATTTTGAAAAAATGAGTTTAGTATTAATAATTAAGTTCTGAATTTAACATATTTATATAAATTTAAACCTTTAGGAGTTTTTTCATACTTGATTTGAAGGTGAGTTTTGCAGGTATTAAATTTTGTATTATTATTATCACGTTTGGTAATATAGAGAATTAATACAATGTTTGATTTTTAATTTAAAAATTCGCATAACTAATACATTTATGAGTTATAAGGAATAATTAAATCTTATATAATTAGTATCTGCACAAAATAATACTCCTCGTAACTAATTATTATAGTATTAATACTATCAACTACCTCGTATTGTTCTTAAGTTAAAGATAATATTTTATTTTTTCCGTAAAATAATCGAAATACTCACAAATTGATCTGAATTTTTCACAAATTGATACGATCACGACTGTATTGGTCTATGGACCTATGCACCATGCCAAGTCAGCTTGGGTCCCACTGGCCCCTACATATTGTCAATTATAATTTCATTTGACAAAAATAAAATTAAAAAAGCTTATCACTATGATTGTGATATAGTTTTATTAAAAACTATGAAAAAATCGAACCAAATTAGATTAATTCAGTCCTTCATTTTTTGATTTGTATCGGCGTTATTTTTCAAAAGTTCAATTCTTCGTAGAAATGGGTGTTCGATTCTTCGATTTAGTTCAAACTTCGATTCAATTCTTCAATTTTCGTTTTAGAAAAGTATAGTATCAAACTAAATCAAACTAAAACTGTTTATATTTTTTAATTCTTATTATTGTGATCTTTATATAAAAGTCTATCTTTTTTCTAAAGATTAGTCTGATCTTTCTGTGATAGTCATTCTTTATAATAATATTTTATTATAATAATTAAATTCTTTTTAAAATTAAGTTTTTTTGTCATATTATATTACATATATTTTATAACAACATTTCGATGTAACGTCAATAAAACATTCAGATAAATAAAAAATCACAGCCGACAATATAGTATTACTAATTTTTTATTATATTTTTAAAAAAGTGGATCTAGAAATATAAGGTTTTATACTGGAATATTTTAATATTCCACCATTTATAAGTGATAATTCAATTTTTTTCTAAAAAAAAACATAAAATAATTACGTATTGAAGCAACTTGGTTTGTGTTGTCATATTACTGGTTCCACTGAGCCATAACTGCAGCTTTTAAGTACAATTGGCCCCAATTTAATCGTTTGGGAACCGTTGGAAAAATCAGTAGTCGTTATTTTTTGAGTGCGTGATAGATAAATTCATTCTTATATAGATGGCAAATTATTGAGGAAACATAAGTTATATTAACACATGTAATAATGAAAATCAAAGAAAAGTATAGTAAATAATAATATAAAGGAAACTAGACAATTTTCGGACACTTAATTTCCGACAGTTATATCTTCATAAGTTTATGTACTCGATAACATATATATATATATTTATTGGCTATTAAAAATATTGACGAACGGCAATGAAAGGTTAGTCTAATGCATAAAGTATGTCCATGGATGGAGCTACCTTAGGTGGAGGGTGGTCTGATGCAAACACTTAGTCAGAAAATTATGTGGCGTACAAAGTTTAAATGTTAGGTATTATAAGCGTGTATGCAATTTTGTGCCCCTTCACTAAATTTCTGACTCCACCACTAAATATGTTGTGTTCACAAAGAATTCAAAAAGGAAATTGCATCTTCTATGAAGTAGACATCATATCCTAATATAACTATTAATAAAAAAAAATTACGACTCAAACTTGTAACCTATAAACTCTCGTTCATATTAATGGACGACTATGCAAGTGTAAAAATTACGTAAATTCTCAAAGCACCTACAATATCTCATCTACATGAAAATAGTTTACAAATGGAAAAGGTAAGTCTATAATTCTATAGATAAAAGTTAAGTTTGATAATTTGATTGAGACCAATTATTAGAACTTTTTTTTTTTTTTGAGACCAATTAGAACTAGGTAGTAGTTGTTAGGTTTTTTGATCGGTGGAATAAAGATAATAATTCCAAGATAATTATGGAGATTATATATTTAATTCTATTTTGAAGCTTATATTTTGATATTCTTTTCAACTCTTTTAATTTATTTGACAACTTTCAACTATACATCAAATCCACATTTATCTTGATTTCGACATTTTTTTTTTGGTTGATTGGCCTAATTCACCGACTTGAAACTTGATTTCATTATCTTAGAATGTCAAATCCATTTAAAATTTGAATGTTTTTTTTTTTTTTCAAATGAAGACTTTCTTTTTATGGAGATAATTTCCAACCGTTCTTTGAAGCTGATTTACAAATAAAATATTCGTTCTGTAACGTGAGACTCCAACTTAAAACTTTGAAACTATACCTGGGTAATGAACATTTCACTAGTTTCAATTACTTTCCTTTTTAGTCCATTAAAAATATTACTAATTATTTTCCTTTTTAGTCTTTAATTCTAACTTTCTACATTACATATGTTTATATAAAATCATAAAACTAAGACATAATATATAAATATATCATTTATCTTGGCTTCAGATGTCATCTATATTCTTCAACTTTAAGTGTGCACAAGTAAATATTTAAACTTGTACAAAATTGAACAAGTAGACTCACATGTCCTATGCAACATAATACACATAAAATGCCACATAGGATATAAAATTATCACGTAGGACGCCATGTAGAACGAATGTGTCTCTTAATTTTTTTTACACAATTGAATGTTTACTTGTGCACACTCAGCTGAACCAAAGTTAAAAGACATACTTATGTATTACACCTAAAATTAAAGAATATTCTGATATATTCTACATATTTTGAATTTAAAACTACAAATCTTTAACAAATCCTTTTTACTTTCTTAAATTCATACCAAATCAAAGATCAAATACAAAAATTAAAATTTAAAACTAGAGCAAATATGCCCTTCACTCTAATGTAAATGGTGTGCAGATGTCCTCTGCCATACTTTTGGGACATTGGTATCCCTGCAGTTCAAAAACTAGAGCAAATATGCCATTCACTCTAACGGAAGACTAAATAGGGGCACGTGACGCAATCTTATCCATCGATCCGATATTTAATAAATGTTAGATCGGTGGATAAGATTGTGACACGTGTATGTCCGTTAGTATAAAGGGTATATGTGCTCTAGTTTTTGAATGGCAGGGGAACCAATGTCCCAAAAATATGATGGAGGGTATCTGCATACTATTTTCGATAGTTCAAAATATATTTATCCTTTTCCCTATTTAAAAATAATAAAATAATCTCATGAAATATCCGAACATCCAATCCCATCCCATCCCATAACCAAATAATACCATGAAGGGACCAAAAGTTGGTCATGTGCAGTGCTGTCATAGGGAAATAAATAACCCATTTATAATTTGTGTCATCATTTTCTACTCATTATATATATAAAGATCAAGAATCACCATAATACAACACACCAATAATTTCCCTTTCTTTTTTTCCCTCAAAATATATAATTTCAAGAATATCATATAGTAGTAATCTCAGTGTCTGCTCAAAAATTTGAAAAAAGCCAAAGTCTTTGGAGATTTTTCAGCAAGAACAAGAAATACCCTTTTGATATTCATTGCTAAAAGTAAGAATTTTTCTTCTTTTTTTTCTACTAATTAGAAAGTTGTTTCTGTTTTTCACTTTTTTTCTTTGTTTATGAAAAAGGGATACTTTTGATTCTTAAATTTGTCTTTGGAAAGTTGAAATTTTTCAATAAAAATCAAATCTTTGTCATGACCTTGACTTTTACTTTCATAATCTTTATTTTGGAATAAAAAAGATTCTTGCTTTTTCAAATCTTGGACTTTCTTTATTTATGGGGTGCCACTAATTTTCTTGATTTACAAAAATTTTACGTGTATGACTAACATGAAAGCCTTAAAGATTGTTTCTTTACCTTATTTGTACGTATAGTATAATTTTTCGATGAAGGAAAGGAGTTTTCCACATTTTTCTTGTAAAGATTTTAGTTGATGGTTCATTTAGTTTCCATTTAGAGTTTGATTTTGTAGCCTAAATGGTATTTTTGAGGATTTATTTTTGTGATTAAGGGGTGGGGATTTTGTGTTTTTGCAGAGTTTTTTGAAGGATTGAAGAGAGACAGAAGATGAGGAATTCTGTCTCTGATCATAGTTTTTACATAGAGAGTGATGAAGAGGATGATCATCAGGAGAAGCATTTGAATAAATCTGAAGAAAATGGAGATGGAAATGAATCTGATTCTTCAACTTACTCTAATGATGATGATGATAATCATAATGATCGGCTCGAGAGCAAACCTAGCTCTTATAACCCTGCTTGGCCTCAGAGTTATAGGTATTCGAAAGATTTACTTTTGGTTCATTTCAATAGCTTGAGTTGGAATAGATGTTTGAATCATTTGGCTTTATGTTGTTTATTGTGTTTCAGTTATCGCACTATATTGTTGTTGTTACTGTTCCTTTTCTGCCTTTTCTGAATGCTCTGCACGATTTTCCTTGTTAGTTGCTATGTTTTCTTCACTGTCGTTTGATTTGTTGTACTTGAGTCGAGGGAGGTTTGCATACACTCTATCCTCTCCCGACCCCACTTGTGGGATTCACGGGTATGTTGTTGTCGTTGATAGGATAATGGGGTTTAACTTCTAGTACTTATTTTGTATAATATTAGTCTTATGTGGGCTTAAATGGAGCATTGAGGATTCATATAACCGGCCTCAACTTGTTTGGATTGAGTCATTGCAGTTGTTGTAATTTGGTAGCATGATGAGGTTTCTCTGTTCATTGAATGATCCTTTTTCCATTATGAACTGTGTCGGAAGATGAATCTTTTGACTCATAAGCTCATCGAGGTGCCATCATTGTTCGAGTTCTTGAATGATTACTAGTTACATTTTGCTTTCCTCCTGGTTCCTGTTTCATATTTTGTACCTCTAATCTTTGTGAAACACTTCTTGTAGGCAATCTATGGACATATACAGTAGCGTGCCCTCGCCAAGTCTTACCTTCCTCGGGACACCTTCATTAACACGTTTAGGCAGCTCATTTCTTGCCTCATCACTCACAAGGAGACACACTCCTGAAGTGTTGCCCTCTCTTCATAAGCCTCTCATATCACAAGCAGAAGAGGATCAACCACCACAGCGGCGTAGCTCTCATACTTTACTGCCTCCTCTTCCATCAAGGAGATCTGCCATTAAGAAATTTCCTGATGAGAAATCGGTGGCACATGAATTACCAGTTTCCCGTCAAAGTTCCTATGGCCAAGGCGTCCTAAACGGTTAGTTCTCTGAACACAGTATAATGTAATCCATCGTACAGATATTTCATTGAAGGTTTGTGAGTAACATATTGTTTTCATACAGGTATTAATGTTCTATGTGGAGTAGGAATCCTTTCTACACCTTATGCTGTGAAGGAAGGTGGATGGGCAGGGCTTTCTCTATTGTTCATCTTCGGTGTGCTTTCTTACTATACTGGCATACTCCTGAGATACTGCTTAGACAGCCAACCAGGGCTTGAGACTTATCCGGATATTGGTCAGGCAGCTTTTGGTACAGTTGGAAGAATTATCATATCAGTATGTTCTATTGACTGTCAGTTATCTTTGCACTTCAACCTTAGTTATAAAAATCCGTATTTTCATTTTTTTGGGCAAATCATCTCATGTCTGGTACATAAATAATGTTAGACTAGCTACATATTTGACAGTTTAAGCATAAGTATACAAGTATCACGGCCTTCCTGATACTGATTCTTTTCTTCTTTTGTGTATTTGTGGATGCAGATAATTTTGTACGTGGAGTTATATGTAAGTTTATGTTGCCTACACGTTGTTTATAATATCCTTCGGCTTATTAATTTCCAACATTGTGCCTCATCCTGGTATATGCTTCATTAATTTTGTCCTTCATTTGCAGTCCTGTTGTGTTGAATACATAATTTTGGAGGGAGATAACCTATCGGCTTTATTTCCAAATGCACATTTGAATTTAGGAGGCTACCAATTAGATGCACGACATCTCTTTGCTTTGGTAACCACCCTAGCTGTTCTTCCTACCGTTTGGTTGCGAGACCTCACTGTTCTTAGTTACATATCAGGTTAGTAGCTAACATCCTATTAGAAGAGCTTCATCTCTGAAGTACCAAAAAAAACTGATTGTTGGACAATGAAAATTCTGAATTGGATGTCTATAATTTTCAGCTGGAGGAGTTATTGCTTCTGTGATGGTTGTCATTTGCTTGTACTGGCTTGGTTTAGTCGATCACGTTGGCACTCAAAGCAAAGAAACTGTTCTGAATCTTTCTAGTCTTCCTGTTGCTATTGGACTTTATGGATATTGTTACTCAGGGCATGCAGTGTTTCCCAATATATACACATCATTGGAGAAACGTAGCCAATTCCCTGCTGTCCTCTTTACCAGGTAAATATATTCACACATCAAAACAACACCAAGGTTGAGCTATATATAGAGCTTATCTGCGTCTACATTCTGAATTTCCTTAGATAACAAATCCTGCTTTTCTGATATGTTCATTGTGAATGTGGATACAATTTGGATGCAGTTTCGCTATTGTGACTGCATTGTATGCCGGAGCAGCTGTTATGGGATACATGATGTTTGGGGACTCAGCTGAATCCCAGTTTACTCTAAACTTGCCTACAGATTTAGTTGCCTCCAAGATTGCTTTTTGGACCACGGTAAGTGAAAACTGATTGATCGAATTCTCTCCTTGATACAACCATTTACACGTGATGACAAATCGTCTGCTTCTTTTGTAGATCGTTAATCCATTCACAAAATATGCATTGACTATGGCCCCAGTGGCTATGAGTTTAGAGGAGTTGATACCATCGAACCACACCAAATCTCACATGTACAGTATCCTCATTAGAACAGCTCTGGTGATGTCCACATTATTCGTGGCTCTTAAAGTTCCATTTTTCGGTAAGTTAAGCTGCTATAATGTACTTATCAATATTGCCTGAACATTGTGTTCTTGCCCTCAAAAAGAAAATGATATCAAACTTATGTATTGATTCTCCTGCAGGATTTGTGATGGCGTTGATCGGATCATTTTTCACGATGCTCGTTGTGAGTCCTTCATACCAGTTCTATGTTTTCGTTAAATAGATCGATTTTCTGTTTTCATTTATTGACTTGTACTAATATATATGATCTTTTCTTATATTTCAGACATTGATTCTACCTTGTGCTTGCTTCTTGAGAATTTTGAAGGGAAAAACAAGCCCCATTCAGGTACAAGAGAAGTTTCTCTATGGGCGTGTCCGGTATGAAGGAAAATGTTTTCCACAGAAAAAGTTTTCCTCTATACCAAACACACCCTATATCTATCTCAAACCATTTGTTGTTTCGATAGTCAGTAGGTTCAAAATGAACGTGATCTTCGTTATATATATGTATACTTTCCAAATCCTTTTGCGTTACAGTTGTACTACTGAACCCGTCCTAAATCCGCCTTTTTTTTGTTATGCAGGTAGTAACATGTATACTTATCATCATAATAGGCAGCATAGCAGCAGTTATTGGATCCTACTCAGCTATCTCCAAAATCATCCACAGCTTATGAGTGAAGAAAATTGTCAATACAATGGCCATTATAGATGTTTTCAAGTCTTAGATTTAACAAAATTTCATTTTCTCAGTGTGTTCTGCTCTTGGTCTCAGGCTTGTGTTTCTGATGCAATCATTTTTTTTGTCTTTTAGAGAAGAAACTTTATGTCATATTGATTGCATGTTACTCAAAACATATGGCTATATATAGATTGCTTCATTTTCTTTTTACTAATTCAGTCTTGGAATCTTGAGCCGAGTGTCTTTCGAAAACAACATCTCTACCTCCACAAGGTAATGATAATGTCTGTGTACATTCTACCAACTAAACGTTTCAACTCATTTATTATATATCGTGAACACTCGACGTCAATGTGCCATATAAATTTTGGAGATGCCATTTCATTATGCCTTAAAAACAATTGGAGAACTACAAAAATTATACCTATATATGTGAGTTCTTGTTTTTTAGTTCATAGTTATCGTCGAGCCTCGATATATTTCATGAGATTTCAGGTTCAAATTTTAGCAAATTTATCATCATCCGTTTTAGTCTTGATGGACAAAATTATATGATATTTATAGCTAGTGAAACGTAATACATACCATATAAAATTAATCGAAGTACACATAATTGATTGAAATTAATTAAAATGTATGAAAACTAACTCGAACACCCCAATAATTTATTTATTTTTGGTCAGTTTTCTCTGTGCCCCAATAACCACTACAAGAGCCGTCAACGCTGTTTAGCTTTATCGAACAGTAAAGTAATGTCTAGCTCAACACAATTCTCTTCAGTTATTCAACAATTATTCGCAAGAAAATCAAACCCATCGTCCATTTCATCTTTTAAAGCTCCAAAATTGGTACTTTTAGCACCAATTTCCCTAAATTGTTCAAGAATTCACTTGGATTTTAAGGCGAGAGTTCAGGTTTTGGAAAATCATGATGGAGAAAGTTCTGTACAAGATCTTGATGATTCACCTGCTTCGATTGAGCTACAACCCATTTCTGATGAACCCCAATTTGATCGAGTCATAGCTGAAGCACAACAGCTTGATGAATCTGTTGTGATTCTATGGTGCGTTTTTGTTCCAAGATTGTATTTTTCTTGTTGGAATATGTTGAATAATCAAAAGGGTCATCTTTAAATTGGATATAGAGAAAAGGGGTTTATAAAGTTGTTGTTTTTTTTAGCTGCTTTATGATTTTTCACTCTATTAGTAGTAGTTGTAGTATTGCTCTGTTAATTTCTTGGTACTACTGTTCAGAATGTTTGGTCATGCTTTCTATATTGCTTTGAACTGTTTTTTCTCGAGCCGATTGTATTGGAAGCAGTCTCTCTGCCTTTTCTAGGTAGGGGTAAGGTCTGCCTATATCTACTTCTCCAAACCCCACTTTGTGGTTGTTGTTGGTTTATGGTTTGTCAGTTGTCTTCTGTACCAAAGAATGGGAAATGGGGTGTTTGTTTTGTTATTATTTGGTTTTTTGCCATCTTATATTGATAAAACAGTGATTACGGTTGAATGGCTCGAGCATAAGAGTGATTCAGTGAGATCTATGTAAATGGTGAAATGTCACATGTCCCTCTATTATGAGATGTTTATTTCCTCTAGGTTGATATGAATAGTGTACAGCTTAACAAATCAGTTCCTAGTGTGACAGCTTAACGGATCAGTTCCTAGTGTAATGAGCTTAACGGATCAGTTCCTAGTGTCATGAGCTTAATGGATCAGTTCCTAGTGTCATGAGCTTAACGGATCAGTTCCTAGTGTAATGAGCTTAATGGATCAGTTCCTAGTGTAATGAGCTTTACAAATCAGTTCCTAGTGTAACGAGTTTAATGGATCAATTCCTAGTGTAATGAGCTTAACGGATCAATTCCTAGTGTAACGAGCTAAACAAATCAGTTCCTAGTGTAACTAGCTTAATGCATCAGTTCCTGGTGTAACTAGCTTAATGATCATATCTTATACATTATACTCCAAGTAAGATGAGGTAATCCAAAGTGTTAACAATCAATTTACATGTTGTATTTTGGCTCATTTTTACAGTAATTGCAGTGTGTAGTCACTAGACCCACTTGAAACAGATAACTCAATAAAAAGTGCTAACATCTAGAAAGCATGTAGGAAAATACCAATTATTGAGTGATGACATGCAATGAAAGGGCTCAATTTTCTTAGCGACTTAGTTCTGATTATGTTTTATGTGCTAGTTATTTCTACGCTGATGCAAGAGTTTCTTGTAAGGTTACATGTTTGAAATTTAGTACCAATTTTTCTTCCTAGGAAATCATTTTCTTGTAATCTCCATGTGTCTCTTGACTAGTTGACTTTAATCTAATTATCCTCTAACTGTTCATACGACCAACATTTAATCTGATTGGATGAAGGCACTTGTTTCCTAGTGGCTCGTTTTCCCGTGACCTAAAGGGTAGAGGGTGAAGTTCTTTAGGTTATCTTGTGGATGAGCTTATGGGATGACACTGGGCTGTTGTTGTTGTAATTTGGTATTTAGTTGATGTATAAAGCTCTTTGAATCTGCAGGATGGCAAACTGGTGCCGCAAATGCATATACTTGAAACCAAAATTGGAAAAATTGGCTGCTGACTACTTCCCAAGGTTCTGCTCTCTTTCATTTCCCTTCAGATATAGCACATTGCAATAAAAAGTTTTATCTAGGCCTAAAGCGTCTACTTATGTTGCACTTCTATTGGTTCGTATAGGATTTGCAAGCAGCATTTGTGCTACTCTTCAAACTTTTCCCTGATCAACTTCCACACTACTCTTCAAACTTCTCTATATCTTTCTGAGATGTTTCAAAACTTTGGATTCTTGTGGCATTTTTTTGTTTAGAGACTACTCATAACTCATAAGCATTACTACTTGTATATATTTTTGAGGAGGGTTAGGTACTCTGAATTTCTCTTATAGTTCCATTACTTCCTGAAAGACCCAATAGTAGATTGGTGAACAGTTCTTATGTACTGAAAAGACAGTTCAGGGGCTCTCTGACTAACAGTTCTTATGTTATCAGAATTAGTTGCTGTGATTAGATAGCAGGGAAGTTTGAGGGCGCTTAAATTACTAGAGTTCATAAACTGGATTAGAATTTAGATGGTCACTGTTACTCCTGAAAGTAGATTTCAAGAATCAGTTATAACTATAGATTGCAGCAGGAAGTAGCTTGTGTTTACTTTGGAATGCATTATGCCTCAATTTCTTGAGCGCGAAGAGTTTAGTTGGATATGGGTACTGATCCAGCTCTTCTGCTATCTTAATTTCCCAGAACACGCTTTTACTCTGTTGATGTCAATAATGTTCCACACAAGCTTGTGGTTCGCGCTGGAGTAACTGTAAGGGTTTCTTTCTCCCAACGCCTTCCATATGTTTAATGTCTTTTTGCTATATGATTGTTAACTGCTGACATGTCAAATTTATAAAATTATCTCAAGCACGCGAGGCTATTGTAACACCATCTTTGCAACATCCTCTGATGATGGAGAAAGGGTAGAGGGGCGGGCCCATTATCCACCGAGTTTAGAAGGTTGTGATTGGTCCAAAGGGCAGGTCACAGACGGATTTTTCAGTTATCAAAAAAAAAAAAAAAATCCTCTGATGAAAACATAAAAATTCGTATTCCTTTCCAGACTTATCAATGATAGGTAAACGAATCGTATACTAATTTTTCTTTAAGTAACAGTAGGGTCAATCCAGCTTGCATGCACTTCAATTAATCTCACGAGTGGTGCATTGTATCTGATCAGTTCATGCTATCTGTCAGGTCAGATACCTAACCTGATATTCTTTTCTGAAAGTAGATGAAATTGCAGTATAATTGCATAGGAGATAGATAGGTTACCCGCACAATAGATGCAGTACTTTTTTTTTGTGAATCAGTAGTATGAATTGATGCAGACAATGGCTAAAGAATCATAAATAGGATGGTGGGGCATGGATGCCTCTGAAAGTTTAAGAAGTGTGTTTAGAAAATATCGGGCGTGCTGCACTAAGGGTGTGGCCTAGTGAACAATGAAGTGAATTATGAATCATGAGGTCTCGGGTTCAAATCCGCTAGCAAAGACCAAAACACTATAGGTGATTTCTTCCCATTTGTCTTAGCCTTGTCTAGATGGACAGAGTTATCTGGACACCACGGTTATTAAAAAAAATGTTGGACATGCACATGATTTCTGAAGTATAGCTTTATCCCTTGGTCGTTTAAGTAGTCCTTTCATTTTCGGGCGATCCGGCAGAGCATGAGAGATTATTTCACCCCAAATAAACATTAACTTCATATGTACAGCTAACATGCAGCAGTCATACGATGCACAAGTCCTTTACTTGCTAAGATATGCGTTGCTACTTGAAACACACTTTTTCTTAAATAAAATGCTGTTGTTTTTTTCTTTCTGAAAGTAGTATTGTTGTTATTTGATTAGTTAAGGGCACTGTTGTGGTTTGAATTTCTTGGTATACATTTAACGATGTGAATTCTACCTTTTCATGTGTCCAAATACATGTGGTGACGAAATCTAAACAGAAAATGCCGACCATACAGGTAACAAACACTACCTATTTAGCTTCTCTAATTCTGCTCTTAGATGGTTTTAGCTTCTATTCTTTCTCTTTTAATGGTAAAAACTTAGTGTAAATGTGATTTCTCTGCAGTTATGGAGGGATGGGAAGAAACAAGCAGAAGTAATTGGCGGCCACAAAGCATATGTAGTCGTTAGTGAGGTCCGCGATATGATTGAAAATGAAGATAGTTTGTGACTTGAAGGCATATCCTATACTTTCATTAGAATCCATTTTTCCAGTTTTGTTCTGGTTCATATCCTATATACTTTTACTTCAGATGTACTTTTGAAAGGGTAACTATACACATAGATTGACTTTGTTTTTTCTTTCAAACATTCAAAGAGTAAGTGTTGATTTCTTTTCCTGTATCCTGTACATTTATTGAAAACAGCAGCTCCTGAGATATATGAAATTA
Source organism: Solanum stenotomum (assembly GCF_019186545.1). NCBI lineage: Eukaryota > Viridiplantae > Streptophyta > Magnoliopsida > Solanales > Solanaceae > Solanum > Solanum stenotomum. The sequence continues at coordinate 52,475,053 of NC_064292.1, forward strand.
GTCTGGTGCAAAATGTCCATTATTATATTTTTAACCTTTTATGTACTAATAATTGTTTCTTTTCTCCATTATTTTCGGCATGACTTCGTCGCTATTGTATTTCCTTTTCATACTTTTTTTATTTTTATGTGTTACTTGCAAAGTTACATAAAAGTACCACTATAAAAAGTAACAAGGGAGTAAAAATTAGCTACTAAAAGTAATTTCCCATAAAAAGATGGAAATTATAGTGTTATTTGTGCTTAGATTTACAAAACACAGTGAATTTTGCTTAATTACAAAATGTACCAGAATACATTGTATCGGCACGTATAATAATGGTAAAATACATTATATCTGTGTACATAATAAATGTATTCATGTGTATACAATATTTCTATAGCGGAATACATTATATTCATACGCATAACAATAGTGAAATATATTATATTTGTGTGTATACAAAAATATCTGTTTAATTATATAGATCCTCACAGATAATAAATATATTTACACATATCTACAATAATAAACATGGCGCATGAGTTGATACTAAGACTCTTCATATTTCCATAGTGAGAGTGTTGCTTTGTGCCAAGATCATCAAACAAGAAAAGAAAGTATCCAAAATACAAGATTATCTTCATGCGAAAGATTTAAGTCTATCGAACTAAAATGCCCTTAATTGAAAAAGTGAAAATTTCTTTGACTGTTCTTCGCAGACCAGACATAACCACTCAAATTCCAACTCATATTTGGGTTTGGTTCTCAATTACAAATATATCAAAAAAAAATCTTTAATTGAGCAATAATATCTTACAATGATTTATTTACAAAAATACTCAATAGAATTTCTTCTCTAGCGAAATCAAACCATAAGACGCATTACTTTTTATCCAACAACTTTTTTTTTCTTTACTTTGGCACTAACGTAACAAATATATATTTGATAAGATGGTAGACAAATAAACTTTAAAATTTTAATTTTGGCATATATTTTTTAATCATAAGTATCATGCATATGAAGGGGTAAAACACACAATGAAATCTTTTTAATTAATTTTTAATTTTATATTTTTATTTTTTTTTCCTCCTCCGTTTTCTTCTTCTTCTTGCTTATTCATTCTACTAAGAAAGAATCAAAGAATATCTATCTTTTCTTTTCCTCTCTCTCTTGAACATAACATTCTTTATAACTAACTATTAATTCCATTATGAAGTTACTCCTTTTTAGTACTAAAAATTATTAAAGCTACAATAACAATTCAAATAATGGAGGTCATAGAGAGGTGTCACATCACCTTCTCTATGTTTCTCCTTTATATATATACTAGACATCGGAGCCCGTGCTAGCACGGGCCCAATATGTATCATTTTTTGTTTCAATTTATGTGACAAAGACAAAATTAAAGAGTTAATCAAGCTTTAATATTAATTTAAAATAGTTTAAATTTTTAATTATTGTTAACTATGGTAAAAAAAAAATTATGTCTTTTAACATTCTAAATTGCTAATTATTGTTGTATGATTTATAATATCTTTTACGCAATTTTGAAATAATAAAGATTATTTCTTCTTTCTCAATTTATGTGGTACTAATAAAATTTGGAGATTCAATCAATTTTTTTTGTTTTTAAAATATTCTATTGTTAATTACTGTAAGTTATTGTACTTTCTAAGTAATTTTGAAATAATGTACATTACTTCATTTGTCCAATTTATGTGTCACCGATAAAATTTGAAGAGTTAATCAGATCTTTTACATATTTTTATATCTTTTGAATATTTAAGTAAATAATTATTGTGATTTATAATAATTTATACAATTATTTTAAAAAAATTAAACAACAAACAAAACGAATTCATCATAGGAAAATTACCAAAGCACCCTTGAATACATCAATAATGGGTCCCACTTTTTGTGTAAAAAAATATGCATATTGGGAGGATATTTTTGTCCAAAGTGGAAATAGAATAAGTATAAAGCATTAAAGTCTTTTACAATTTTAAATTGTTAATTCTTATTGTATGATTTGTAATACTTTACGCCATTTTCAAATAATAGAGGTCATTTCTTCTTTCTCAATTTATGTAGTACTAAAAAAAATTTAAGATTCAATCAATTTTATTTGTCTTTGAAATATTTCTAGCTATTAATTACTGTAATTTATAGTACTTTCTAAGAAATTTTCAAATAATATATATTATTTCATTTGTCCCAATTTATGTGTCACCGGTAAAATTTGAAGAGTCAATCAAATCTTTTATATATTTTTATATCTTTTAAATATTTAAGTAATTAATTATCGTGATTCATAATATTTTATAGAATTATTTAGTATAGTAAAATAAATTTAAAAGAAACAAACAAAACGAATTCATCATAGGAAATTATCAAAGCATCCTTGAATACATCAATAATGGGTCCGACTTTTTGTTTTTAAGAAATTGCACATTCGAAGGATATTTTTGTCCAAAGTGGAAATATTGTGTAAAAAATGTGTATTTATTGTGATTTTGAATGTTTTGTGGGGGTAATAGGAGTATAGGACACACGCAAAGTTAAGGTGTCTTTTTGAAAATTTGGGACAACTTCAAGTATCACTTAATGTTTTTTCTCAAAATCTAATTTGCTTTCGTAAACTATGTGTCAGATCAAAATCAGATTAACAAATTCAAAAGGAATGAGTAATAAATATATAGAGAAATGACATATTTATTATTTAACTAAATTATAAATATGTAACTAAAAATCTCGTTAGCTTTTGGTTGAAAGCTAACAAGATAGTTACAATCATAGTTGCATTGTGGCTTATTATAAATAGAATATATATATATATATATATATATATATATATATATATATATATATAGATTATATAATTGCAGAATATATGTGTTTACTTATTCAATTATATATAAGTCTAAATTAGCAATTTTAAAAATGAATTTTGTAATTTTATTTTAATTTAGATAATATTAAAATTTGGAGAACAAAATCGTCAAGTACCAAAAAAAAATTGTTAGAAAAAAAAAACTACTTAGTCTTCAAAATAAAAATGTTTTAAAATTTTTAATTAAATTACTTAAATTTTGATATTAGTAACATATTTTTTTACAACAATATTAAAGGTTATATATTGTGAATGCATGTCCAACATCTTATTTATTTAATTTTTTTTTAAAAAAAAAACTCATCTTTTAAATAATTGCATCTATCAAAAATCATGTAATAACTCAGAATAAGGTTAAGAAAACGACATATGTAAGTATATTTGCATAGGATATATAAAAAACTAACAAACAAATTGTCCATTTTTAGCACCTCTTATATAAGGAAACAAAGGCATGTAAGCTAATATTGAGAGAATTGAATTTGAGATGATATACTCGATCATTCCATTAGAAAACAGTTAAACTAAATCTATTTGCACTAGCAAAATTTTAAAAAAAAATTTAGATGAATTAAGTAATTCAATTGATGTCATCAAATTTAAGCAATTTATGAAAAATTACCGTGCATTATTAATCTTTTATGTCGTGGCACTCTGAAAACACATACAAATGCACAATAACTCAAAAAAAAATTATAAATAAATATTTGAAAATTACTTACAAAATATAAATAGTCTTTTAAGTGTCAGTTTGTCAACATAGTTACTAATATTGTAATGGATCAAAGTGGTAATCCCAGATATAATTACACTCGTGATGTAAAATAGTAAAAAGTGAGAATAATTACCAAGCTTATATCGGTCATACATCAATTGAGCGTATCGTAATGAAGATATGCATTTTGTTATTTTTATTATCAAAATGAAAAAACTCTTATTTTTGTATTTACATTTTGTTGCCTAGATATTGTTTGATGATATATATCTCTTTCTTATATCATTTCACTGTGTCCTATTTCCTTGGAAGTCACGTGATAAGTGTTTTTCTTAGTTTTATTTTATTTTTGCAGATATTGTTGTCGTTGAACACTTCTAAAGTTTTTTTTCCATTTTAAGTGTAGCTCTTGAAAGTTAGAGAGAAAGTTAGATATATGCTTAATATATTAAATAAACAAAGGAAACTTGTGTTTAAATTTATACACATGTCAATTTAAAGTTATTACTCTCTCCTTCTCATATTAATTAATCATTTATTAAAAATAATTGTTCAGCTTACTAAATCAAGAAAACGTTAATTAAAATGTTCCTACATTATCTTTACAATTAATTTTTTTTTAAAGTATTTGCATTTGCTTGTAAAATTTTCAAAAAGTTTTCTTAAGAGGTGAATTAGTAAATTATTATCTTATTTATGATATTTTAAATATGTGTGTAAAAAGAAAAATGATCAAATGAAGGACTTACCTTCTTATTTTGGAAATTCATCTCCTTTTTCATGATTCAGCTTTAAAAGAAAATAAAAATCACTGTTTCACTTAAATAGATTATTATTATTATATATAATCCAGTAGTTGTAGATGATTAAAAGTTTTAAAATTAAAGAAAAAAATGACAATAATATATACTCCCTCCGTCTCATTTTATGTGAGGTAGTTTGACTTGACATGGAGTTTAATAAAGAAATGAAGACTTTTAAAATTTGTGGTCCAAAATGAATGATATAAATTTGTGTGGCTGTAAATCATTTCATTAAGGGTAAAATAAACATTTTATAGTGAAATTGTTACTTAATATAAAAATGTGTTATTCTTTTTGGGACTGACTAAAAAGGAAAATAGGTCACATAAAATTGGGACAGAGGGAGTAGCTTAAAGCTTGAGACCCAATCTGTTTAAATTTGAAGACTAAGAAGAGTTTTAATATTTGGGCATCAAGAGAATATTTTGAAATTTTAATAAAACATTTGTAATCGCTCGAAGCGCGAACTAATTCACTAGTATATCTATAAAATTATATAAGTTATACGTGTCTAGTCATTCAAATTTACAGAAAGTGTCTATTCGTATATTTAAAATTGTAAAATCGAACTTTACATAGATATTTTGGGGCTTTAGACCATCTCCATCCCCACTCTATTTTACTCTCCGTTCTCTATATTTGGAGAGTAAAATAGAGAATGTGCTCTCCAACCACCCTCTAAATGACTCTCTATTCTCCATTTATAGAGAGGTGAATAGTAGTTCTCCAAATTTGGAGAACTACTATTCACCTCTCTATTTCACTTTTTCATTATTTTATTATTATTTTGTAGTTAACATATTATTTTTCATATAAGACCATTAATTATATCTCTAATATTAGTAATTCAATTTAAATGTAATATAACATTTAAAAAAATATATTATTTAATATATACTACTTTCATCCCGAAATAATAATGTTTCAATTTTTTTAATTTTCGTCACTTTAATATAGTTTGATATCATTATTAGTTTTCACTATGAAGAATGCACAAAATAAAATGATAAGATGAAAATTTTAATTTAAAAATAATACATGACATAATAATGTAAATACAAGATAACAATACATAACATAATAATTTTATCACAACGATAATTTAGTAATTCGATAGGTCATTTTTTAGATTTAACAATATTCAAAAAAAAATTAGTGTATGATCCACATAATTAGTGTAGTTGTGATTGCGGTTGTGCTTATTGTTTTCTTTTTTCAATTATTCGTAGTTGTTCTTGTTGCATGAAAATCTTCGATTTGAACAATCTTTAGCTAGACATAAAATAATTAAGGATAAAAATGCTCATTTTAAACTCCGTAATGCATTAATAGAGCATTTATGGGAGCAATGTAATAATCTTCATTAATAATTTCACGTTTATTTGAATTGTCCATTAATTTGTATATTATATAATATTAACTTGCAATTTGTGTTATTTATAAATTTAAGAAAAATATAATTTTATATTAAGTAAAGAATTTGAAAAAATAAATTTTTATATTGCATGAAAATTATATAGTGATTATTTGAAAAAAAGAAGAAATAAATGATGTGTATAATGAAATAAGAATGAAATAGAAATAATAATATAATATTAAGGAGAGAGATTTTTTTTTTTTTTTTTTTTTTAGAAAGTAAAATAGAGAATTTGAATTAGAATTGATTGTCGGAAAAAATAGAAAAATTTATATTTGGAGAGTCAAATAGAGATTAGGGTTGGAGATGCCCTTAGCTACCTTACCCTAAAGCCGCCCTCTGCCGGTATACCTCCATCTCACGGCGGTGTGTGCCAATTTTTTCCTGTTCACCTGCTTTACTTTACCTAGAGCTGACCGGCGGTGTGCCTGCCATGGGAATGATGGAGATAGATGGACGTGAAAGAAGTGTTGATTCGGAGCGGTGGGAGGATGATATGGAAGAAAGCGGGTATGATAAATCTAAGGATTCTTCAAGTAAGCATCGAAGCAGTAAGGATAAGGATAGGAAAAGTAGTAGTGGACGAAGAGAAGAGAAAGAGCATAAAAGAGATCGGGAGAAGAGTAAAGAGTTGGAGAAGGATCGTTCGTCAACTCGTGATAGAAGGAAGGAAGATCGTAGAGATCGTGGAAAAGACCGGGAGAGAGATACTGAACGGGGAAGAGATAAGGAACGAGATCGAGATACTGACCGGGAGAGAGATAGTGAACGGGGAAGAGATAAGGAACGAGATCGGGATACTGACCGGCTGAGGAGCAGCAAGGATAAGGATAGTGAGAAGGTAAGAGATAGGAAAAAGGAAAAAGAAAGAGGTAGTAGAGATGGAGCTGAGAAGGAGAAGGGGAGAGATAGAGCTAAAGAGAAGGGGAAGGAAGTGGATGAGGATGATAAGGAAAGGTCAAGAGACAAAGATAGGAGCAGCCGTAGGCAGCGAGATGAGGGTCATGATAGGAGTAAGGACAAGGACAGGCGGAAGGATGAGGATTCTGATTATCGCGATGCAGCTAAGCAGGAAATTGTTGTTTCTCATGAAGATGAGGAGAGGTCACATAACAATGCAGTTGAAACAGGTGGATCACAATCTGCTTCTGCTGCTGCTGCTTCGGAGCTGGAGGAACGCATTCTGAAGTAAGTAACCCATTTTTTACTGGCTCTTTTATTTCATAATGTATCATATTGTGTTGTGTTATCTTGTATCCTACTATATTGTTTCATAATATATCATATTGTATTGTAGTGTGTTTTATTGTATCGTACTGTATTGTTTTAGTTGAATACAACATTTACCATTCAATTGATTTCAGCTAATATCTTATAATAAGAAAGGAAAAGAGAAAGAGTTGCTACTTTTCTATGTTAGTTTTTTTTTTGAGAAGGTAACAATTTGTATATATTTATCCATACAACACCTAGGTTGTGCTGAAACCATATTTTACATGTGAAAAAGAAGAACAAACTGCTTCGTCAACCTATCAAAAAACAAAGGCTTCTATCACTGAAGCAGTACCTTCTATGTATCTCTAGTTAGCTCAAAAAATAGAAAATATCTAAAGCAGTTCAACTTAAAAATATCTCGAATTTCTCTCTTCCTAGATTGTCCACCAAATGCAGGCTCGGACAAACCTCCATCCATCTTTCTGTGTCAATCTTGTACTTGCTTTTTCCCAGCTGAGTAAGACCTCAATAATCTTTCTTGCCATTGTCCAAACAATATCTGTGAGACTAATGAAGATCTTCCATAGCATGTCAGTGATCGTGCAATTTTGGAATAGATGGCTGGCTGTCTCAGTTTCTTCAGCATACATGTAGCACTTTGAGCATATGTTGAAATTTCTCTTGCTAAAGTCATCATGTGTCAACACCACTTCCCGGGCTAACAACCAGTTGAAACATGCTACTCTATAGGGTATTTTAACTTTCTATATGTTCTTCCAAGGCCAGTTGTTCATCTGTTGAAGGACTTTATTGAGTAGCTTATAAGCTGAACTAATTCTGAAGCATCCTATACTGTCTATTTTCCATAGAGCTCCAAGTAGTGTAAGCATCTTTGATATTGAAGGGCACAGACCAGTTTAAACCAAAAAGGGCTAGGAACATGTTCCAAAACGGCGGTGAAGCATGCCCCCAAGGCCTAGCTCGAGTGGCAAAAGGTGGAGGATTTGTGGCTTAGGTCGCAGGTTCAAGCACCACACCATGCAAAGCGAAGCCCGGTATTTAAGTGGAGAAGGGTAGAGGGACGGGCCCATTATCTACCGAGTTTAGAAGGCTGTGATTGGTCCAAAGGGCGGGTCACAGACGGATTTCTCGGTTATCAAAAATAAAAAAAAAAGGGCGGTGAAGCATGAGGTGGTTGATGCTTTCTGATGTTGACTGACACATGTAACACCTATTGACCAGTTGGAATCTTCTTCTCTTAAGATTGTCTTGAGTGAGGCATGCTTCTTTTCAGGCTGTCCAAGTAAAACATGAGAATTGCGTTGAGGACATAATTGTACAAATAAAAGTGTGCTCTCCCTACGGTTTAAGCCTTCATGTTAGATTGTCACACATTTCAACAATAGCGATAATGATGGTATCCACCCGTCTGGTGGTCATGATGTTATTAACATTAACAATGTAACTTTAACTAGAAACGAACCAGAGAAAGGCGACAATGGTGGTGCTAATTTAGTAAATTTAATCTGTAATTGTTACCATTCTGTTAATGGTTATCCAATTGTATTTATTTTGTTGAGAGATTTGTTTTATCATCTGTCTTAAGCTAGCACGTGGTTTGTAGCTGTGTGCACTGGCTCCTATGATATGTACGGTGCTGGTTTAGTAATTTAACCAGGGCAGTTGTACATGCACATTGGTTGCTAGATGCACAGAATTCTTGAAAGATGTTTTGACACAGTAGAATCTAGATGTGGTTTGATAAGTTATGTTTGTTGTACTTGGTAGCTATAGGCTGAAGGAATGCTTATGACTGCAGGATGAAGGAAGAGAGGTTGAAGAAAAAATCAGAAGGTGCTTCTGAGGTGTTGGCGTGGGTTAGCAAGAGCCGGAAGATCGAGGAGATAAGGAATGCTGAGAAGGAGAAAGCCTTACAGCTTTCAAAGATTTTTGAAGAGCAGGTAGGTTGTCTGCTGATGTGCATGTGATTCTTTTGTCTCTTGGAGTTGGATTGATTTGACTTCAGGTCTTCATGATGAATTACAATCTTGCAGGACAAAATGAATGGAGAAGAAAGTGATGAGGAGGAGAATGCTCGGCTAGCTGCAAGTATGGATCTTCTTTCTGAATATTTCTTTTGGTTAATCTTTCTAATCAAATGTTTTACAAGACCATGCACATTCAATCAAAGTCGTAATATATTGTCTTTGGAACAGAAAAAAATGATATACTTGGTGCATTTGTCTTGTTTGGGTGCAAAGCTTCCTGCTCTTCATTCTTAGTCTGTTTGATTTCACTTCTAGTTCTAGTCGTCCTACCTATGATACAAAAATTGTTGGTGGAGTCCCTTTTATCATCCAACTGTAATCAAACTGGTGTTGCATGTGAAATCCAAAATTTTGAAGTCATCATTGGGGAAATGAAAGTATCCAAGGTCATTCCTTTCATGTAATATAATGTGGCTTTTGTGCAGTTTGGAAACGGAAGTTAAATGGCTTTATTATATTCTCTGAATTGAAATAGTTGAAGAATGGTCTTAAGTTTGTCTTTAATTTCTCTCAACAGAAGAGCTAGGTGGGATGAAAGTACTCCATGGGCTTGACAAAGTAGTCGAAGGTGGGGCAGTTGTCTTGACACTCAAAGATCAGAGCATACTTGCTGGTGATGATGTTAATCAAGGTAACCAAATAAGTGATATGTTCATGTTTTCTTTTGTTTTGTTTCTGCTTTCAGCCTTCAGTATTGTGGATTCGGATTTTGTAGTGACTTGAATTGTATACCCCAGAGGTTGATGTGCTTGAAAATGTGGAAATTGGAGAACAAAAGCGAAGGGATGACGCTTACAAGGCTGCAAAGAATAAAACAGGGATCTATGATGACAAGTGAGATTTAATATACCTGTAATCACCACTTCTTTGTAAAGTTTGAATGACTAATTTATCTCGTTATGATTGGATGTAGGTTCAATGATGAACCTGGTTTTGAAAGGAAAATATTACCAAAATATGATGACCCGGCAGAAGAGGAGGTTTAACTCTTTGTTTCCCTTTTCTTTTTTAATTCTCGGAAAATATTGTATTTCCTGAATATTGTTTAAAAACATTTTGTCCTCAATTTAAGAAGCATGGACTTGTACATCCAATCTGTCTTTCTTACCCTAGATTTTCTTTTAGGGAGTTATTCTTGATGCAACTGGAGGTTTCAATATTGATGCAGAGAAGAAACTGGAGGAGGTAAGTCATTTTTATCTATCTAATCATGTATTGTTTCCAGACTGTATGTCAGGTTACATTTGTTAACAGAGTTACCCTTTTTGATTGCCAGCTACGGAGAAGGATTCAGGGGCCTTCCTCAATAAATCGGTCGGAAGATCTCAATTCTTCTGGGAAATTATTGTCCGACTACTATACTCAAGAGGAAATGGTTCAATTTAAGAAGCCCAAAAAGAAAAAATCACTGAGGAAGAAAGAGAAGATGGACCTAGATGCCCTTGAAGCGGAGGCCAAATCTGCTGGATTGGGTGTCAGTGATCTTGGTTCTCGCAACGATAAGACAAGGCAGGTCCTTAAGGAAGAAAAGGAGAGAGCAGATACAGAGATGAGGAGCAATGCTTACCAGGCTGCTTATGCCAAGGCTGAAGAGGCGTCCAAAGCACTTCGACCCGAGAAAACTAAGAACAATCAGAGAGAGGAAGATGATGCAGTATTTGATGATGATGATGAGGAGCTTAGAAAATCCTTAGAAAGAGCCAGAAAGCTTGCTTTGAGAAAGCAAGAGGGCCTTGCCAAAACCTTTCCAGAGTCAATTGCTTCGCTTGCCGCTTCCCGTGCAAATGATTCAACAGTGGATAATCCAAGTTCTGCATCTGGAGAGGCACAAGAGAACAAGGTTGTCTTCACAGAGATGGAAGAGTTTGTCTGGGGGCTTCAGCTTGATGAAGGTAATACTCTTTAATTTGCTTGACTGATTGTGCTGATAGCCATTTTATTATGTGCGATTTCTCAAGGTAATTGGGAAAGGTTTATCCAATTGCATGTGGTGGATAGGCCATGTTTTTGGAATAGGTTTGTATGCTTGCTCAATTTAAGTGTTACTAGTTATGAGTAATTTGTGAGTTGGGAAGAGAACACTGGATAGTGAGGTCGGCAAATCACTGAACGGAATTACTCCTTCAATTTAACAGTCCCCTTTTCTCCCCCTTGTGGGTATGGAGTAATGTTATATGGGGCATCATTGAAACAAAATACCGATACACATTGCAATTGAGTCTCCAGATATATCGACACAAAATTCTGAAACTTATTACAGTTTATTCTCCAGGTACAATATTGAAACAGAATTTTGAAATGTTCTACAATTAGTCACTCTTCCTTCTTACTCCAACTCCTATTTTAGATGATTAAGAAAAGAAAGTAAAAAAAATTGGAGGTTTATAGTATATAGATATTCTCCAGTTTATTTGTGAATAGAAGTTGTGTTGTTTTTATGGAGATTTCTTTTCTTTTTTTGCATGTCTGCCTAAGGGTGTGTTTTTGTGATGATGAACATTTAGAGTTATCCTTGTTATAAGTTCTTCAACAAAAAGACCTTGTAGAAGTTCTTCAACAGAAAGTCTAATAAATAAAGCTTTTCAATAGCAAAAATCTTGTTTGTCATTGGAATTGATTCTGAGACAAGAGAGTCACACATTTCCTATTCTACATATATCTCGACGTCCCTCCAGAAATATCTGGTAGAATTGGAAGGACATAACACGGTTTTGCAATCATGTTTCACGTTTTAATGTTGCATTTTTGCTGTGTTTTTATATTATCATTAACTGCAACTTTTACTTTGGTCTTTACTGGAACTTGGCAAAGGCTTTCAAGGGTGATATTAACTGATATTACCTGTTTGATCTTGTAGAGGAACAAAAACCTGGTAGTGATGATGTTTTCATGGAGGAAGACGTGTTGCCAAAACCCTCTGATGAAGAAATGAAGAATGAGGATGGTGGTTGGACCGAAGTGAAGGAAATTAAGGAAGAGGAGCCCTCTGTAAAGGAGGAGGAAATGGAAGTAACTCCAGATAATACGATACGTGAAGTTCCAGTTGGAAAAGGTTTATCAGGGGTTCTCAAACTTTTGCAAGAACGAGGTACACTCAAGGAAGATATTGAATGGGGTGGTCGAAACATGGACAAGAAGAAGAGCAAGCTCGTAGGCATCCGTAGTGAGGACGGGAAAAAGGAAATACACATTGAAAGGACTGATGAGTATGGGCGAATTGTAAGTACTTCTACTTGATTAATGAGTTTTTGGATTCTCTAACTTCTATTCGCCACTAGTTTTGTGCTATTAACCCCTTCAACCAGTATGTTGTTTATCCAATTGTATCCCCCCCCCCCTCCCCCCGCGATAATTCTGTGGAAGTTGTCACTTGCCATCCTTGGTTTGTGAATAAAAAATCTCCTTGCTTCCTGCAGTCCTCCTGTCCCACACTTTCTTGTGTAAAGATGTCACTGCCTTCTGATAGGGAAATTTTTTACTGCGTCTGTACGGTCTGATAGGGAAATTTTTCCTCTATAACATTCAGTAGTCTGAGTTTCTTATTATCAATAAGTTAATGAAATTCATTGTTTATAGAAGTGAATTTTTTTCATAAACATCTCTTTATATACCATAAAACTCCAATTTAGTACCGGCGTGTGGACATAAAATGGGATGGAGGGGATTTCTAAGTAACAGCAGGTAAGAATGGCGAGATTGCTTTGGTGAGACTACTCTGCCCATTATCGCCACGGAGTTTGATTTAGCTGTAATGAGATTGGAAATATGAATGATTGAGAGGGGGTAATCTTTTAATTTTCAATATAATGAAAGTGACTGTAATGACACTTACCAAATAAAAGAGGCTGAACACCTATGATGAATTTCCTTCTGGTTCTACGAGTTTTTTCTAGTGTAGCCTCATCTTTCAATTGATATGTGGCTTCTTCTTCTTCAGCTGACTCCAAAGGAGGCTTTTCGGTTGATTTCACATAAATTTCATGGGAAGGGGCCTGGGAAGATGAAGCAAGAAAAGCGTATGCGGCAATATCAGGAGGAGCTGAAGATAAAACAGATGAGAAATTCAGATACGCCATCACAGTCTGTGGAGAGGATGAGAGAAACTCATGCTCAAACAAGAGTTCCATATATTGTTCTTAGCGGAAATGTTAAACCAGGGTTTGTTTTTTCCTTCCTCTCTTTAAAGTGCTTTAATTCAAAAAGTAGATCTTTTCCCGTGGAATATCAACTATGCAGTTGACTTGTCAGTTGCCTAGGGCAGGGTTCTTATGCTTCTGTCCTGTTGAAGTTCCATCAATTTTGATTTGGCCTTAGAGATACATTTTGTCAGAGATCTCTCATATTTTCCTGTCGCAAGCTTGTATGTTAATGTCTCCAACATTCTCTATGGTCTGTAATTTGCGAAGTGTTCTGTCATTTTCAGGCAAACTAGTGATCCTCGAAGTGGTTTTGCTACTGTTGAGAAGGACTTACCTGGAGGTTTGACCCCTATGCTTGGTGATAAGAAGGTCAGTGTCTTTTGCTGATGATGATACTTATGTAGCTGGCTATGATTCTGTTTTACTCTTTGTTGCTCGGACTCTCCAAAATTGCTGCCACACGTATTTTTAAAGAGTCCGAGCAATGCAAGTTTTACTTGTGCTCACTAGCTGTCCACCTAAACACATATTTTTGCAGTCTGGATTGCTTCTCATGCTATGCTTAATGCTCTATCTGATAAGTTTTTTTAGTGCTTGCACATTTTGGCCTCTATTTGATCATCATCTAGTTCTCAGGGTTGTAATTTTTATCGCATCGTCTTTCAGGTTGAGCACTTTTTGGGCATAAAACGCAAGTTTGAACCAGGAGAGGGGAGCTCACAAAAGAAGACCAAAAATTAATCGTGTATACTACTCGCTGTTCAAGATATCCTTTTTGCTTTATGCACAAGATCTTGTAATTGTACATAAACTCTATCTACGCTGTGGCGTAAAAGGCTCGATTGTGATACCTCTGTTAAATGGCATAGTAACATGAAAATAGTAGTGTACTTCACAGGTAGTTGAACAATACTACTGTTTTTGTCCTTCAGATCACAATTATAATCGTGCTGAGCATTTCAACATTTCTTCTGTATTTGTCAGCTGGATGAATCTAAATTTCATTTAGACGTTCAAAGTATGACATGTTTCAATTGAAAATTTAAACACATGATAAAGGGTGAAACTCATATTTTTTAAAAAGAATATGTACATGTTCATGACTATTTATTACGTAAATAAGTTAATCACATAAAATATGTCTTCCTCTGATTATATATATTCTTCAAGAAAAATTAGTACTTGCATGAAGTTTTAAAGCTTATTGAGGTTAATATTTATCATTGAAGGAGACAATTTATGTCAAGTGGTTAACTTATTTATGGAACATACATGTAAGTTTTCTCAAAATGTTGGAAGTTCTTCTACAAATAATTCATCATATGTTTATGTGCTCAATTGAAAAATGTCGTTTGTAGTTTGATTATAAATAAAATTTACTGTTATTGATATATAGATTTCATGGCGAATTAAAATAAGTTAGAAGAGCTGCAAGAAAGATTAAGGACCACAGGATTTGGATGGCCTTACTTCATCTTCTTTCTTCCTTTGTCACAACTTTACATAGTCACTCTGCCTATCAAGAAGGTTAAAAAAGACTCAAATAATGGCAATGCATCATTATTTTCGTACAGGAACAACTACATCCCATCAATGGCGGAGTCAGAATTCTGTCAATAACAACAGAGTCAGAATTTTCACTAAAAGGATTCAAATATACATGACTCAGGAGTCACCCTCAGATAACCAAAAGGACACAATCCAATCCAATCAATTTGCACCACTCGAATCAGTTTTCAGACGGCGTTTACTTACAGGGATTGGCACAGCTTCTATAGTAGCCTTGGGTGCCAATTTTGCTGGCATTACTAGTTCTTTACTAGGCCTATCCCCCGATGGTGCTCGGAGTCTTAAGCTCGATGTAATCTATCCTATCAGAGGTTACACTCGATGTCTTGATACAAATGAAGGATTTGGTCAGTAAGTTAACTGAGTACAACGTTATATATCATCACAAAAGATTCGACTTTTTGTGGCAACAATATGAGTTGCCACTAAAACAATTGGTGACGGATTTTCTGTTTTTTCTTTTTGTTACAGAGTTTGTGTATCCATCAAATTGGGTGGGTGATCAAACTATATTGTATCGAACCGCGGGGAAAGTAGAACGATCACTAGATCCGCCATCGTTGAGTGGCAGTGGTGATCGGAGACGGAGAAATGTGAATGAACCGGTTGTTGCATTTGGTCCTCCGGGATCAAATGGGGAGCTCAATGTTAGTGTCATTGTTGCACAAGTTCCTATTGATTTCTCGTAAGCTTCTATCCCTAGTCTTACCTTAAAATGTATAATTTCTTATAGTTTTTACGAGTTCGATATTGTTGCATTTTGTTAGGATTTTGTTCTGAATTTTCTACCTGTTACGAATTGGAAATTAGCTAAGTTTTGTAAGATGTCCTCAATCTTTTTGTTGTTGCTAGTTAGTCCCTAAAGATCATGACATTATTATTGGGAGTCAAGTAACCAAACCATATTAAAATATTATGCATCTTTTAGTCAAATTATTTTGGGATAATACATAAACGCGCTCTTTAATTTGGTGTTATTTGATATTTATGTCCTTCAACTTTAGGTGTGCACAAGTAGATACTTAAACCTGTATAAAGTTGAACAAGTAGACACATGCGTCCTACGCGTATTGATGCATCGTAGGACGGGTGTGTCTACGTGTTCATCTTTATACAAGTTGAAGTGCCTACTTATGCACACCCAAAGCTGAAGGACATAAATGTCAGTTAATGTCAAATGAAATGACATATTTATGTATTGTGCCAATTATGTTTGTTGTTGTCTGATTTATCATCGTTAAAGATTTGCATTTGCTACGCTTCTGCATTCGTTTTGTTATTTTTATCTCAACGCGATTTTTGGCAGGATAGAGACATTTGGAGGACCAAAGGAAGTAGGTGAGGCTATAGTGCAGACTATTACAGGATCAGGCAAAAGACCTAATGTTAAAGGGACACTAATTCAAGCAAATTTAAGAGAGGATTCTAATAAAAAATACTACACATTAGAATTTCAAGTTGAAAGCCCAACATTTCAGAGACACAATGTTGCTGTTTGTTGTGCTAGGGGAGGAAAGTTATTCACTTTGAATTCACAATCTCCACAATCAATTTGGCCAATGGTGAAAGAAGATTTCTACAAAATAGCTGATTCTTTTAGCCGTAAATCGAACAGAATACAGACTTGCTTGCTTTATTTGATTCAGAATCCTCTTGATGTTGCGTCTCTTTTAGAGTTGGTGCCTAATAAATGAAAAAGATTAAGTTGTGATTGTTCTGATTAAGAATATGAAAGAGGCTATGAAATAGAAGAAAGAAAACGAGTTCGAACTCTAATTCAAAAGATGTTATACAAATAGAGCTTCAAATGATTATAAGTTTTACATAATAGTCCAAATAATTTTCTTTTTATGGCATTAGTTATTGGATGCTCAACTTTGTAACAAGAATATCATTATAAATTTTGTTTACACTACACAAACTGTTTGATAATGCTCTTAATCTCTTCAAACAAATACAATGACAATGATAATGATTTTGATAAATTGTGCATCTAAAAATTAGAGTGTTTATCTGTTATCTGAGTTTAAATTAAAATATCTATGTATAACTATATCAAAATATAAGTAATCAAGAATTGGCCAAGGCCGACGAGGCCAATTGAAATTCAGAGTTTCCTACATTCGATCGATTATTAGTTCATTATAGAAAGTTTCTAGAAGGATGTTGTCCATGTTGGTAGCAACATTGACTAAATTCACACGACAACTAAATTTCGGTTACCCTACGCTTGTGACCAAAGTTTTCAAGTGTTCGGATGGTTTCACCCTTTAAAGTTGAATTTGGAGCGTGTAATCTAATGTAAAATGAAAAAAAAAAAAAATCATGAAAAAACTATTTCAGACGCGATCTAAAATTATAACAAAGTTAAAATTACATCGAAAGTGTAAACAAATTTAATAAATTATATTATTAGTGTTTTACTACTTTCAAGATTCACTTTTTTTTAGGTTCCAATATTTTCTCCTAACTAGGTCCTAAGTCTTATAATTACAACACGTGTCTATACACATCTTTATCCTTAAATTAAACAAGATTAATTAATTAATTAATTAATTAGTACAAATTTCTAATCATTATTATCACAAGTTATTAATTAACCAAAAAAAAATCCCTCATGCACGTAAAACCACAGCACATCCCTAACAATAGGAGTACACGTAATTAATTAACAGTCATAAAAGAATTGAACAACCTTAATAATTGCTAAATTAACGTTTGATTAATTCTTAATCTAAGAATTTCCTCATCTTTCATGTTCTAACCCCAACCCCTTTTACTAGATTGTCGTATGGAAGCTTGAAAAAACATCAAGATTTTCCATCAATGTAAGTAATTTTGTCTTAATTTTCATATAATATTTGTCTCGATTTGCGTGCCTAAATCTTATATTATGTGAATGTACATGTTTTGTTATGTCTTAAAAAATGTTATCCAATTTTTGTGTGATTTTTTGTGTTTAATTTGAATTTGATGTGTATGTAAGGGATTCAATTGAATTTCGTTCGTTTGAAAATTATACTATATATAAATTGTTGAATCTGCGATTCAAATTCTAGGATGTGAAATCTTGAATTCCCTTGTTAGAATTTCTTGTGGTTTGGCTTTTCCCTGGACCCCACTAGTGCACCGGTTTACCCTTGTTGGAATTTATGGCTCTGCCACTATTTATATAGTATGTTAATTGTTCTTAGCAATTAAGGGGTGGAGAAATAAGATGTCTTTTTTTATTGATTTTCTTGATACGGGATGTTTCGGAAAAAACCTCTCTACCTCTGCGAGATAGGGGTAAGATCTATGTACACTCTACCCTCCCCAGACCACAACACACTGGGTATGTTGTTGGCACGTGGAAACTAGTCTAGAGTGATATCATCAACTGCGCGATAGACCTGCATGAGTAAGCACTTTTATGTCTATCGAAAACAGACTCTCTACTTTCTCAGAGGTTTGTGTACACTCTATCCTCTTCAAATCCCATTGGTAGAATTACACGGGGTTCGTTGTTGTTGTACTTTAGTCTAGTAAAGGTGTTTACTTTTCATTTGGTACTAGTATCTTGCTCTTGATGTATTAAATCTTTATTGGTATTGATTTGGATATCTAATTTGTGAGTATTTGTTGTGTTTTAATGGGATTTATATAGTTGACATGACTAAAGGGGGTGTGGAAGATAATGTTGTTCTGTCCAGTGTGAAAGTGAGTAATGTTGATAAGATGTTGGCACCAAATTATAATGGGAATTTAAAGGGCAAGAACAGTTTGGAGAGTGAGCTCGAGTCGATACTTGTGAGGCAGCAGCAACGTCAACATAATCGTGATTTAGTTGGTGAACGGGAGAGGGATTTGAATATATCGAGGAGTGGTAGTGCTCCTCCTACTGTCGAAGGATCGTTGAGTGCTGTTGGAAGTTTGTTTCGGAATTCCAATTTAGCACAATCTAATAGTAGTAACAACAGCAATGGTGGTGGTGGTGGTGGTGGTAATTCCAGCAATGACATTTTGACAGAAGAGCAAATTCGATCACACCCTGCGTACTTAGCGTACTATTACTCAAATGTCAATCTTAATCCAAGATTGCCCCCACCGTTGATGTCTCGAGAAGATTGGAGAATTGCTCAGAGGGTTCAGGCAGGTGGATGTGCTTTTATGAGCAAGAATTTGATGGAACAAGGTGGTGGTTCATCATTGTTCGCGATGCAGCCTGGTTTCCCTATACAGAGGGCGGAAGACGAGTTGATAAAGCTGAGGAAGACTGCTGCAAGGAATCTTTCACGAGGAACATTGGAATCGAACACTGGAATTGGCGTGAGGAAAAAGAGTTTCGCGGACATAGTTCAGGTGATCTCTCTTGTCTTGTGCTGGTATATTTACTTCACCTCTGCATCTTTTATATCCAAATGCTTCTATTTAGTTCATCGAAGTAATCAATGTACCAACACTTTCTCAAGTTGACGTGTGTTCGTGACAGATTAGCGTTGTTTTTTCTTTTTTGGTGTAAAGCAACACATATTCATATGAAAGCTATCATCTTTTCAAAATCTATCATGTCTAATCATCGAGAAAATGCAGAAACGTACCTGAATCCATGAGTTCCAATGAAGACAACCGCGTTCTCCTCCTCTACTTCTCATGATACTTCTGAGACTTTTGAATTAAGATGATATACTTTTATTTTTCAGGAAGGACTTGACCAATCTGCACTCTCGTCTGCTGATCTTTCACACGCTGAAAGCACAGAACACACAAAGACATTGCACACTGGAAATGCTCCTCCCGGCTTTTCTGGATTGGAAAAGATTCAGAATCCTAATCCACATCACCCTGATTCTTCCGCATCTGCTATCAATTCACCGATAAGAAGGAGTGGAACACCTGAGCCTCGTTCATTTACAAGATCAATTGACATAACTAACTCAAAAGGCCTCAATGCTGACGTATCTGATCTTGCTGCCTCATTATCTCGCCTTCAACATGACGATAATATGCAGCAGACTTGGCTTCAAAATAGAGTATCAAATGGTTATAGGCAGGGTGTGCAACATCAACTAAATGAATACTATGGAGCTGAAAATTTAGGTACTGTTTCCGATTATGCTGACCATAATTCCACATTCTACCTTGATGGACATACGGATTACCTCAGTCCTGAGTTTGTGAGTCAAAATTCTAGAGTCCAACACCATGTCAATAACAATCACATTGTTGATTCTACCGGATATTTACCTGGTGGATACAAATATAATCCGAAGATGGTGTTGAATAACAATCTTGGTAAGGTTTATTGATCAGTCGTGATATCGTGTGCATTAAAATTACTTGCTCACATTGTTTGAAAAATGTGTTAGGTTCTCATTTAAATGGTGTCAATGGGAATGGACTCCATTTGAGGAGTGAGCCAAAATATGCAACTTCTCATGGCAATACAGAGTTAAAAGTTCTTGGAACAATGTATGCTGATGCATCACTCCCGCAACAGAAGCAACAATATTGCCCTTCCTTAATACGTAATTCTTGCAGTTTAACAGATAGGTATCATGTAATTCATGCTCTTGGCTCAGGCCAAGAGAATAAAATAGCAAATTCATTGTATGTGACAGTAGGATCGAGAAGTCCTATGTATCAGAGTGATCCTCTCCCACAGATTCCTCCTGCCTTGAGAAATTCTACCGATGAATCTAAAAGTTCATGGCATTCGGAGAACGTTGCTGATGGAAGTGTTCTACCGTCTCTGCTGGAAGATCTCAAGAACAACCCCAGGTCGTTGGATCTTTTGGACGTTCTCAATCATGCTGTCGAGTTCAGGTGCATCTAAGCTGCTTTTTCCGTATATACTTTAGCTATATCATCTCTTTTTTTCCTTTACTGCCTTTTTTTTATTACTTAGTAAGGATCAGTATGGGAGTCGATTTATTCAAAAGAAGCTGGAAACTGCCACTGTGGAAGAAAAGATGAAGATATTCCCAGAAATTCTTCCTCATGCTCACAGTTTAATGACAGATGTCTTTGGGAATTATGTCATACAAAAGGTACGTATTGTCGTTTAAACCATCGTTATCTTTTTCTTTTTTCTTCTTTTTCCTTTTCAAACTGTACATTAGCCTAGATGAATTTTGTATTGATTGTCATTTGTTAATCAATGTAAACAGTTCCTCGAGCATGGAATGGAGAGTCAAAGAAAGGAACTAGCAAGGCAACTTCTCGGTCATGTTTTGCCTCTGAGTCTTCAAATGTATGGTTGCAGAGTTATTCAGAAGGTTGATCCTTATACTTTATCATGCACAATAACTCAATCTAGTTTCAGAGCACAGTCATGTCTTGTGCAGTCATATGTGTTTGTCTAGATCGATGACAAATAAATACTCCTTCCGTTTTAATTTATTTGTATGGTTTTGACTTGACACGGAGTTTAAGAAAGTCAAAAAACTATTTTTTGTCACATCAAAGTAATTGAACTCTATCCGCTATAACAGTTAAGTCGGAAGAAGAGATAGAGTACGATATCCTTGCTTAATAGTTCAACCTTTTGTCCCTTTTCCTGGATTACGGAATGAAACATATTATATGATCACAGGCTTTGGAAGTCTTTGATGTGGAACTGCAGAAGCAAATGGCTACAGAACTAGATGGCTATGTGATGAAATGTGTTCGTGATCAGAACGGTAATCATGTTATTCAGAAGTGCATAGAGTATGTACCTCAAGATCGAATTCACTTTATTGTAGCTTCCTTCTTCGGGCATGTTGTGTCTCTATCAACACATCCTTATGGCTGCCGTGTCATTCAGGTACACTGGTATGGTTTTTTTTTCGATTCTTTGTTTTGATGTGTTGAGTTCCCTCAACCACTTTGAATCTGTTCATTTTCAGCGAGTCCTTGAGTACTGCAATAACCCGGAGACGCAAAAGACCATCATGGATGAAATAATGCAGGCTGCCGGTACTCTAGTGCTGGATCAGTACGGAAACTATGTCATTCAGGTAATCAACTCAAGACATTTTCATCTTGATGTCATCATTACTTTACGTCATTACTTAAGACTGTCTCGAGGCACTTCTCATTTGCCCTGAAACCACCTTTTTGAATGCTGTCTTAAATCAACTACGGTCTTAGCAATGTAGACCACCAAGTTACAGGAACAAAGCTCTTTACTACACCTACTGATAAAAATCCAGGCAAAAATTAATACGTGATTCCAACTGGCACAAGAGGTTTCTGACTATAAGTTCTATCCACCTTAGCTAAAACGTCTGATATGCTCGACTTTACCTGATTGTATGTGTCCTGGATCCTTTAGTTGGTTGAATATTTAGTTACAATGTGGAGTTTGTTTTCCAACTTCTATTTTCTGCTGAAACGACGAATAGGTGTTTATGCAGCTGCTGTTTACTAAGTACTAGCTTTCATTTTTGAATTTCCGAGTGCTGATAAACATCTGCAGTAGATGATGTGGAATTCTTCGATTTTTTGTATTATAAGTTGCTGCACTTCTGTTCTTGGTTCTTATTTCGATCTTCTTCTTACTTCTCTAGCATGTACTCCAACATGGTAAACCACATGAGAGGTCTGATATAATAGGCAAACTTACTGGACAAATTGTAAAGATGAGTCAGCACAAGTACGCTTCTAATGTCGTTGAGAAGTGCTTGATTTTTGCAACTCCAGAGGAGCGTCAAATTCTGGTGAACGAAATGCTTGGTTCAACACAAGAAAATGAGCCTCTACAGGTCTGTTACTGTTCTTTATTTTCACAGATTTTGCCCCATTCTGTTCTGCATTTGAAAGGTAAAATGCTGAAAAGCGGAAAAACGACTACATGTTATCTCTTATTCTTGCATGTGTTAAGTGAACGTTCTACATCTGTGCTTCTGCCATTTGTTTTAGGGTACTTGGTGCGATGAACATTCACTTCGTGAACTATAAAACACTTAAAATCCTGAAAACTACGTAGTCTTAAAAAGAACGTCTTAGCAACAATATGAATCACTACAAACACTAGGATGCTAATCAGGACCTCCAGGAGAAGTCATATAACATATTTGTTCTTCTGATGGAAATCTTAGTCATCATGACAGTAGAATTGGTGGACTATGTAGTACTTCGATCCTTAGCTTAGTAATCGGAACACACAACAAGGTTGGAGAAGATATTTGCTTAACTTGTTATTCACAATTGCTGTGATGCTATCCCTTCTCTTCTTTTTCCACCGCCCTGTCTCTTCCCTTCCACGTCTATCAGTAAAGTTCAGCACGAAACTCAAGGTAAGTGCACAGAATAGGCTTCTCAGATAGAAACTAAGCTCTAACTATAGGTAACCAACATGTTTGATTCAAAGAGATGTAAAAGGCTTAATCGAGAGAGTGATCATAAGTTCCAATCTTACGTATAGTTTGTGTGCTGGTCTTTCTCGGACCCTGCTAACACGTGATACCCCTTTTCTGCATACACACCATCTCCACAACAACATAAGCATCTCTTTTTCTTTCTCTCCTTGAGCATTTTCATCGTCATACAAAATCTATCATGTTAAAGCTTAACGATCTTCAATCATGATCACTTCAATTTTCCAATGCAGGCTATGATGAAGGATCCATTTGGTAACTATGTAGTACAGAAGGTTCTTGAGACATGTGATGATCAAAGTCGTGAACTAATTCTTTCACGAATTAGAATACACCTTACTACCCTCAAGAAATACACTTATGGGAAACACATTGTATCTCGTGTTGAAAAACTCATCGCGACAGGAGGTTGGTACACCCCTCTCCCTTGATATGTTTCGTGATACTTTAGTCTTTAACAAACTTATAACGATCATTGTATCGTCTTATTTATCCAGAGAAACACGTGGCGTTATCGATGAATTCTTCTCGAGGCAATCCAGTTTTGAAGAACTGAAGAGAATTTTTTTTTGTGTACAGCTTGTAAATAAGCAGCAATCCAGTTTTGCTTCTGCCAAAATAATTGTAAATGGAAACCCTGTAATTATTTTTTGGGTAGTGAAATGAGGCAACTTATTATATGCTAGTTGCTACATGTTTTTTTGGAACTATTGTAAATAAGCTGTGATACTTCTCAAGCATGAAAAAATTGAGGAAATTTTACATATGATTGTTTGTATAATAATCTGATATTTGAAACTGTATTTGTCCGATTAATTCTGATTTACGCTATACAAGACGTTTTAAGGGGGAAATGCTTTCTACCAGATATTGCTCCGTTCCTAAAATTCGAATTTGAGACTGCTGGTTAATCAACTTTAGATATATGTGAATTTTAGCAATAAATTATTTAGCTTCTGAAAAACAGTTTATTTTACTCTTCAAAAATACTTATTTTCTCCCATACCTCAGTCAAATATCTCACTTTTAAAAAAAAAAAAAAAAAGCATTTTTGGCCTCCTAAAACTTTACCAAACAAGTTATATGACACGTATAAGGTAAATATAAATACATTTTTACGCGCATGAATTCAGATAAATTTCACTGCACATATTCAACACTAGACTAGAAATAAAAAAAAAACTCAAATCATGATAATACAAAGCCATATTTGTAAACAAAAACAACTTTATTGAATCATTTAGACCTATTAAAAAGTGTATAACAATTAATAAAAAATCATATTTGAGTGTATTTCAAGTCATTTTCCTTCTCTCTTTTTTTTTTATTATAAAAAATGAATTTTTCAAAAAAATATTTTCTTATCATATCAAAACACACACACACACAAAAAAATAAAATAAAAAATCACTTACCAAAATATGGAAAAAATAATATAAAAATGAAGAGTGAAGAAAGATGAAAAGGGGAAGAAAATAAAAGAGGTGGGAATAGCAGCAAATTCAATTTACTTTCATCAGTTCTTGAAATTTGATTTACTCAAAGAGAAAGAGAGAGAACAATTTTTCAGAGCCTTCAACAATGGAGGCAGTAGTAGTGGATGCTGGTTCTAAATTGCTCAAAGCTGGTTTCGCTATTCCAGATCAAACTCCTGCTATGGTATTTTTTATTTTTTTTTACTTTTCGTAACTGTAGAATAGGAACCCCATCCAAAAAATGGTTCAAATTTGGAGTTTTCTAGCTATTTTACCTCAATTTGCGTGAAAGTTTGGAGCTTTGTTATGGTTATACTGTATTTGTAACTCTTTTCTTGATTTTGGTTGTTTATAGACATAGTATAAGAAAACCCCATAAGAAAAGAGCTGAAAGATTGGAACTTTTTGCTATTTACTTGTTAATTTTGCCTCAAAATTTGTGTTTTTTTTTTGTGGGGGTGGGGGTGGGTGGGGTGTTATGATGGTAATGATGTAGTTAAAGTTTTATGTAACTTTGGGAATGAAGTACAGAAAAACCCCATATGAATTTAGCTTCAAAATTGGAACTTTCTGCTATTTACTTGTTAATTGCTCCAATTTTGTGTGGATTTTTTTTGGGTTTTTAAGATGGTAATGATGTAGTTAATGCTTTCTGTAACTTTGGGAATGAAGTAAAAGGATAAACCATAAGGAAAGAGCTTCAAGATTGAAACTTTCTGCTATTTACTTGTTAATTGCTCCAATTTTGTGTGCATTTTTTTGGGTTTTTAAGATGGTAATGATGTAGTTAATGCTTTTTGTAACTTTGGGAATGAAGTACAAGAAAACACCATAAAGAAAGAGCTTCAAGTTTGAAACTTTCTGCTATTTACTTGTTAATTGCTCCAATGTGTGGATTTTTTGGGTTTTTTTTTTTTTTTGATGACAAGGGAAACCTCTAGCCGCTACCCTTTGGGTGCGCACAGGGTAATACCCCCGCTCCTATGCAATAGCTCGCAAACCACATAGGAGAGGTAACCCGCACTAGGCAAGCCCAGTGCGACGAGCTCGACCCAGAATGCAAACCCCTTGCTTTCACTGCAAGGGGTTTTGAACTTGAGACCTCTAACATGGAAGTCCCAAGCCCAAACCACTAGGCCACCCCAAAGGGTATTTTTTGGGTTTTTAAGATGGTAATGATATAGTTGATGCTTTTTGCAACTTTGGGAATGAAGTACAAAAAAACCCATAAGAAAAGAGCTTCAAGATTGGAACTTTCTGGTATTTACTTGTTTTTCCAATTTGTGTGATATTTTTTTGGGTTTTAAGATGGTAATGATGTAGTTAAGGCTTTTTGTAACTTTGGGAATGAAGTACAAGAAAAACCCATAAGGAAAGAGCTTCAAGATTGAAACTTTCTGCTATTTACTTGTTATTTTACCCCAATTTTATGTGATGTTTTTTTTTTTGGTTTTAAGATGATAATGATATAGTTAATGATTTTTGTAACTCTGGGAATGAAAAACAAGAAAACCCTATGAGGAAAGAGCTTCAAGATTGAAACTTTGTGTATTTTTTGGGTATTTAAGATGGTAATGGTTAATGCTTTTTGTAAATTTGGGAATGTATGGTTTAGGTAATACCAACCCAAATGAAACGCATTCCTGAAGATGATGAAGGTTCCTTGTTTGAGGAGGAGGAAGTTGCTGTGGATCCCATTGAGAGAGGTTTCGTTAAAGATTGGGATGCAATGGAAGACCTGTTGCATCATGTTCTTTATTCTGGTCTTGGTTGGGAAATTGGAAATGAAGGTCAAATTTTGTTCACTGACCCACTCTGCACTCCCAAGGTGAGTTGTTGATTCTCTTTAAAAACTTTTTCAGAATTTCTGTAATGCATTTTTTTTTGGGGGGCTAGTACCAAATTTCCGTATAAATTAGTGAATTTGAGTATGCAAACTACTGTAGTTAGTAATGCACATGACAAAAAAATGATTTAAAGAATTGCATATTGGATGAGCTGTAATGTCAGCTTGAAAAGCTATACTCCTTTGCTAAGGAATAGTAACTGAGAGAGCCTGGAAATCTCAGTTTCAAATCCTAGTTACAACCTTTGGAGTAATCCCATTTACTCCAGATTGGTTGGCATGATTAGTATAACCTTGGCAACATGTGCTTAGTCTAGATGCACACAAGCTGGTCCAGAAACCATCGATATTAAAAAAGGAATAGCAACTAAGTGAATATGTCCTTGGTGGCATTGCTTTCTGTAATTCGGCATATCTAGTTATGAAGTTTAAACAGGATCCTAAGGGATTAGTAATTGGCTTGGTCTTATGAGATTAAAGAGAAGTCTTGAAATATAGGGAAAATAGTAAGTCATTGGTGCTGGATGCTAGATTTGGCTTATTGTTTTTTAACTGCAACATCAAGTTAGTGTCTTTTCGTGTATTGGTTTGGAAATGTAATTTAATAGATATATTGCTGCCTTTGTGTCAACAGGCTGTTAGGGAACAATTGGTGCAGTTGATGTTTGAAACATTCAACATCTCGGGCTTCTATGCCTCTGAGCAGGCAGTATTGTCGCTTTATGCAGTTGGACGCATATCTGGCTGTACTGTTGATGTTGGTCATGGGAAAATTGGTATCTGCATTACCTTAAAACCTATCATCCTTCAACATCCATGTATTTGAAGATTCTTTGCTTTTTCTGTCACTTAGTCTTCCGTTATCAGATTTAGCTAGTCACTAGTCATTAGGTAGTAAACATACTTTTGTTTCTGTTTCCTTTGAGTTGCAAAGTATAAGTGAGCAGAGACATGAAGGCTTGAGAATGTGGTTATCATTGCAGTATTGGTTGGAAAAAACCTAGTAGTACTGTTGGTTTTATTAGTTTTGAGATATGGACCAGGGTAATAATCCAGTGTGTGGTTACTAGGGTTGATATGCCCCTCAATGTTCTGTGTTTTCTTTGTCTATTTATAGTTGAGCTTTTTTAAGCAGTACCTATTACAGTTAATGCTGATTTATGAAAAAAAATGTACAAACGGTGCCCTGTGCTGGTAGACAGCACATCTGTATAGAAAACATGATAATTCTCATGACCTTGAATACTTTCTATTCATCTTCTTGCATCTTAATAAGTTGGATTTCGGCTTCTACAAGGAGAATATTAGCTTGCAAAGTTGTAATATCACTCTTGCATATAAATGCTCTACATATTCTTCTGTATAATTAGAGACTTCATCATTTGAGTTTAGAAGTATTGTAATTTAAAAGCTCATAGTAACATAATTTTGCTTTTGAGAAAATTTGAGCCATAGGAAAAATATCTTTATCATTCATCACTACTCAGGGTTGGTACCCTTTTGATGCTTACGCTTTACAAATAAATGGGCAGAAAGAAAAGAATATCGTAGCCTCTATTCAGTTGGTATGGGCAGAACAATGATGTTTTCTTCGCTTGCCTTAGATCAAGGAACTGTGAGAATTACTTTCGCTCTGGTTGCTATAAGAAATATAACTTTTGCTTATTTTGCTATAATGAACATTCAAGGTTTTTTCGTGTGCTTCTTTTCTTCTAAAAGTTAAACTGTTTGTATTCTATTTTGGAAATGTTGCTTTACTTTTGCTTGTTTTTTCTCCATCTGTGTTGATTTCTCAGAGTTCTTCCGAATGTCTTTTTTATGACCTTTTAGATATTGCACCTGTCATTGAAGGTGCTGTTCAGCACATAGCATCAAGAAGGCTGGAAGTTGGGGGTTTGGATTTGACAAAGCTACTAGCAGATGAGCTTAGTAAATCAAATCCCACAGTGAAACTCAATATTTCTGATGTTGAAAAATTGAAAGAACAGTATGCATGCTGTGCTGATGATGATATTGCCTATGAGAAGCTTCAACACTCATGCCTGGAAGAGAAACATACTCTGCCTGATGGCCAGGTTTTTGTGCACTACATTTCAGCTTATAAGGCACCATTATATGAACTTGATAGAAAACCAGTTGGTTGTATTTTAATACATCTTTAATTTCTAGAACTTATTCTAGTTTCTTAAGGTAAACATAAGCTTTTGTTTTCAAACCGCTGAAAGAAATCCTTCATTTGATTTCTCTAAAGGACATTGTGGTGTAGAACAAGCCAGTGAATTACTGCCTTTGAACTCTCGTTTCTGATTGTCTTGTTCCAGCAAAGAGGCTTAAAACCTCCATTTGTGAATTCTTCTGGTGACCCATTATGAGGTTGAAGACTGATCTGATTTTAACATTTCTAGGATTAATGTCTTTCGCTGCCCCATTATGAGGTTGGAGACTGATTTGATTTTCAAAATTATAAGGATTGATCTTAGATGTTTTCTCTGCTTTTTTCTATGGAATAGCAGAAGTTATCCAGTTAGGGTTCCAAAGAGTGCTGCCATGTGCAATACTCATTTTCAGGAACAAGGGAAGCCTATACAGGAAAGTTAGAAAAGATTGAGAAAATGGGGTCTTACCATCAATGTGAATGATGATCCTTAAATATTAGAGAACTACATAGATATCATAAGATAGAAACTAAAGGCTGAGCTTTTTGCATTCCACTAAACATCTTACATTAATAGCAGTAAGGGGAGTTGTATTTTAAGATCATTGTGTATTCCAGTTTAGTGGTTTTGATAAAAAAAAGTTCTTGCAGGCTTTCGTTTATTGTCGTAATGTCATCCTTATCTAGCATATAGAACTGTTTATGTCTGAATGAATCTCATTTCATTTTTTGTGATTTAGGTGATCACAATTGGAAAAGAAAGATACACTGTTGGAGAGGCATTGTTTCAACCATCTATATTGGGTAATGATACTCATGGAATAGTTGAGCAGCTTGTTCATAGTATTTCGTCTGTGTCGTCTGAAAATCATCGCCAGCTGCTAGAGAACACAGTACTTTGTGGTGGCACTGCTACTTTAACCGGTCAGTTTTGTTCATCTCTTTGTTTTGTAGAATATGATTGACAAATGCTCATATTTTCCTGTATTTCTTCATGTCTGTTTGTTACTAAAACTTTTCTTCTTGTTTGCACTTTGGTTGGTTTTATCTCAAATAGTTCAATTTTATTGTATGTATTTGAAATGCTTTTATTACAGACAGTCCTTTTCTCGTTCAAATTAATGCAACTGGGAACTTCCCAGTGGGAAGTGTGCTATTTCTTTTTAATGTTCCGTTATTGGTAGTTTGTTTGGCAAGCTTTCAATATTTATCTACTGATACATTTGAGATTGGGTTGCTTTTCTTTTCCTCTTTAAACCCTTTGCCAATCATAGTGTAGGTGGATAGTCATCCTCAAATTCTCCGATGCCCTAGCCTTCTTTTATGTAGATTATCCCGACAGCATTTCTTTCTATGCTTGGTTTGGTTTAGGTGGGGTGGGGGATGATATTAAGTATTTTCCCATCAATTGCCTAAGCAGCTCGCTATGACAATCTTGTCAGTGAATTTCACTATAGAAAATCTACTGGCCCAAATCCAATCCATTGGACGTGAATGTATTTCCAATATTCCTTGGGAGACTAGAAGAGGTCTGGTGAGCCGATATTTAGCTATTGGTCCATAAGTAGCACTCATCAACAAGAATCCTTCATTGATTGGCTTGTGCTTTATATGCTTGATGGCTACAGCAACTGTTTGACAAACACCGAGTGAAACATTAAGGCAGTGTCAATATCTCCCTTCCTCTTCTCCTAACTAGGAAGTTTGTCTATTCCTGTAATAATCTTAATCAATGCCAACATCGTGATGATAAAACAAAATATTGAAATGCTAATGAGTGTGCCGTTGATCAGAGGGGTTATTTCTCCCCTTTGACTGGTAATATTTCTTTCAAGTTCCAGGACACAAATCCCCTTGTGATTTTACTATCTTTTCTTACCATACTGGTTTAGATTTATAGCTTGCACATTAAAATGACCCAAATGACTAGCGGGAAGAGCTGATCGACTTGTTTATGAGCTAGCATTGGTAAGTCCCAAAATGGATAGCTTAGAGGTCGAGACACACGAGTAATAACTTGGAAATGTCCCGGTTTGAATCTCTGCTCCAACACTAAGTGAGAACCTATGTGCTTCAGCCTTGGTGGGATAGGTTTGCATCGACACTTGTGTTTTTGGTCTGTGAAAGACTGCTAGTTGTATCAGTCAAGGAGTGTGCAAGGTTGTCTAGACACCACGGTTATTAACAAATTAGAAAGAGCTGGTTTCCTTCAAGGACAGTGGTTATGGAACAATCAGAAAGTACAACTCAAATGGTGGAGTCGAACGGTTGGCTGCATCCCAAATTCCAGCAAAGTGACTAAAACCTGGATAAAAGCAGTCGGAGTCCCTCTTCATCTGTGGTCACAGAAAACTTTCAGAGAGATAGGGGAATTTTGTGGGGGATGGGTAGCCACTGAGGAAGAATCAGAACTCAAGAACCATCTGAAATGGGCACGCATTCTGGTGGAGAATGACGGGAGATCCTTACCAAGAGAGGTAGTCATAACTCAAGGAGGAATCACTTACTATATCCCGATTTGGCCGGAAAGCAAGGCGAGATTCGAAATATCACCGGAATTAGAGGAGGAAGTGGCTGGAGAAGAAGATGCAGGTTTATTTCCGGTTAATGTGATGACCCAGCAGATAAAAGAGAAAAGCTTCTGCAAAAAAGTACAAGTATCCCCTTTTTCTAGGGATTCTGTGGACATAACCCACATGGGAGAAAAGTGCTTGGCAGCTGGTGGACAGATTAGAGTACATGCACATGAGGAGCACATGCCTTTTTTAAGTGATGAAATTAATGTGGGCCAAGGCCTTATGTTGGGCCAACAGTTGGAGCCCAAAAAGGGGAAAGTCTACAGTGGACAAATTGGGCCTGATCTTGCAGGCCATGTCATTTTTAATGACTTGCAAGGAAATCAGAACACACATGTAGGCTTCGATCAATTCTTCGAAGTGCTGGTGAACACTGTTGATTTAGAACAGACGCATGCACAACTTCAACTCACAAATTCGACAAATGCCTGGGACAAGGCGATATCGAATTTAGTAGAAGCAGTGCAAGGGGGGACCCCGCAAGGAATCTCCGTGATGGAGAAAGCAAGGGAGGAAAACTCTAACGGAACACTGGAAATTGAAAGCAGGATCGTTGATTCTGGCCAAAAGTCAATGATTCCGGCTGAAATTCTGGAGATTGAAGAGGTGGTACCTCTTCACATTCATCAAGAACAAGCTATCATCGAAGAAGAGAGGGAGACATCAGCATGGGTCCAACAAAACATGATCAAATTGAGCAAATTACTGGGGATCAACTTCCAAGGACATGAAGAGGAGGCCTTAGAATTACTTCTACAGGTTGATAGTTGTAGACAAGCAAGAAGGATGGAATCTGTTGGCATTAGTAAAAGGAGTAGATGCAAAGGGGTGCAAGAACTTAAAAGTCTTGTCACCTTTGATGTTAAATTCAAAGATAGTGGATGCAGAAACAAGGGGAGAAAGTTGCTAAATAGTGACCCATGCAATTCAAACTAGTCTCGTGGAATGTCAGGGGGCTGAACGATAGGGAAAAAATAAGATTGGTGCAGACATTGGTAGTTGACTGGAAAGCAGACATAGTATGCTTCCAGGAGACTAAACTGGAGGGGGAAATTACAAACTTAGTTAAACAAATATGGGGGGGAAGATGGATCAAATTTGCCTACCTTGAAGCAAGTGGCACTAGAGGAGGTATCATGATGGTGTGGGATTGCAGAGCCTGGAAGGGGGAAGTTTTGGAAATTGGGGCCTATACATTAACATGTAAATTTGAGGCACAATTTCAGAGCTTCTCTTGCCATTTAACTGGAGTCTATGCTCCAAACTGTTATATTGAAAGAAGAAAGGTATGGGAAGAAATTGCAGATGTCAGGGGTTTAATGGAAGGTCCTTGGGCTATTTGTGGTGATTTCAACACTACAAGATATGTCTCGGAGAAGAGAAATTGCAACAGGAGATCAAGAGGGATGATAGAGTTCTCAGATTTCATTGAAGATATGAACTTAATTGACCTTCAGCTGCAAGATGGCAATTATACTTGGTTCAAGGGGGACAATCACGACACAGCTTCCAGGATCGACAGATTCTTACTCTCAGAAGAGTGGGATGACTGTTTCAGCAACATAAAGCAGTCCCCTTTGCAAAGGTTGGCCTCTGATCACATTCCTTTGGCTTTACAGGGTGGTTCCTGGATAAAAAGGAAGAATTATTTTAAATTTGAAAACTGGTGGCTTGGGACTGCAGGCTTCAATGATAGGATCAAAGAGTGGTGGAATTCCTTCAGTTTTAAAGGCAGGCCTGACTTTGTGCTATCATGTAAATTGAAGGCACTCAAACATAAACTGAAGGACTGGAGCAGGAGTGAGGCTGGCAACCTAGTGACAGAGGCATATCCAGGATTTCCGCAAGATGGGTGCACAATTACAAAAAAAATGTATCTTAAATATAAATTTGAGCGGTTTTACTTTTAGGTTTTTAATTTGAACCATTAAATTTTAAAAATTATAGGTCCAAAACATATAATGCTACTAGTTTTAAATTTTAATATACACATTTGATTTAATTATATAAAAAATTTACAGTGCTAATTTTTTTAGGAATTTTCAATGTAACACACTTGAAAATACATTGAAAATTCTGAAAGATTAAAGGAAAAAAACAAAAGAATAATTAGTTGAAACGCCAAAAGTGTAACCAATAACCTCTTAGAGAGGTGTTAGTAAAAACCAAGATAGATATAAGATTTAAATTTCTATCCTCACTTAGAGGGGTGCACCCAATCATCATCGTATTATTATATGATACTTTGAACGTGGGTTCACACATCTAAATTTAAATATTTTATAAAAAATATAACACTACTATATATGATCTAGAGAGGGGAGCATGGGTTCACGTGAACCCACATCACCCCCTCTAGATACGCCCCTGCCTAGTGATCCAAAGAAAACAAACTTTAGAACAATTGGCTAAAATGGATATGATACTGGAATATAGACCTTTGACAGAACAAGAATCAGCCAAGAAAGCAGATTTAACCTTAGAATTGGAGGGTCTGATTAAAAATGAAGAAGTTGCGTAGAGGCAGAAGTCAAGGGCCTTCTGGTTAAAGGAAGGCGATAGGAACACCAAGTTCTTTCATAAAGTGGAAAATGCTCATAAAAGGTTCAACTACATAGACCAGCTAATGGTGCAAGGTGAATTAACCGAGGAGTCTACAAGAATAGAAAGTGCCATTATCGACTTCTATCAAAAGTTGTATACAGAGACCACTCACTGGAGACCCATCAACATGCTCAATAATTGTGCAACTCTTTCAGTGGAAAACAAGGTGAGATTGCAGGAAAACTTCACTGAGGAGGAAGTCTTAAGGTGTCTGAAACTGTGCGCAGGAGATAAAGCTCCTGGTCCAGATGGTTTCTCCATGGGTTTCTTCATTAAGTGCTGGGAGATTGTGAAACAGGACATTATGAATGCCTTTCATAACTTCCATGAGCAAGAAGTTTTTGAAAGAAGCTTCAATGCAACATTCATAACTCTTATCCCTAAGAAGAAAGGTGCTAAAGAATTAAGAGATTATAGGCCTATTAGCTTGATAGGAAGCATCTACAAATTATTCTCCAAAGTATTGACAGAGAGACTGAAAGGTGTGATCTCCAATCTGGTGGATGTTCAGCAAATGGCTTTCATCAAAGGCAGACAAATCATGGATGCAGTTTTAGTGGCAAATGAAGCAATAGACTCAAGAGTGCAGCAAAAGAAGCCTGGTATCCTATGCAAACTAGATATTGAAAAAGCATATGATCATGTAAACTGGGAGTACTTGCTACGCATGCTGAAGAAGTTGGGCTTTGGGAAGAAATGGATACATTGGATTAAATTTTGTATATCCACTGTTAGTTATTCTGTGTTGATTAACGGATCACCTGCTGGCTTCTTTAAGGCTCAAAGGGGTCTCAGGCAAGGAGATCCTCTGTCTCCTTTCTTGTTTATCATTGCCATGGAAGGACTGAATAGTATGTTCAAAACAGCTAATTTGTATGGATGGATAAAGGGTTTTGAGGTAGCTAGGGCTGGGAGTGATAGCCTAGAGGTGACTCATTTGCAATACGCTGATGATACCCTCATATTTTGTGATGCTGATAGAAACCAATTGAGACATCTCAGAATAATCCTAGTGCTCTTCGAAGGCATCTCAGGCCTTCACATAAATTGGGGTAAGAGCTTTCTTTATCCCATTAATGATGTGCCCCACATGATTCTGTTGGCATCTATTCTAGGAGGAGAGGTAGGGTCTTTGCCAACCCTTTATCTGGGAATGCCTTTGGGGGCCAATTCAAAGTCCATTCAGATTTGGGATACTGTTATTGAGAAATGTGAAAAGAAATTAGCAAGATGGAAGACCCAATACTTGTCAAGAGGAGGTAGACTGACTTTGATCAACTCAGTACTTGATGCTCTTCCAACATACATGATGTCCTTGTTTCCCATTCCAGCAGGGGTCATCAAGAGATTGGATAGAATTAGGAGGAACTTCTTGTGGCATGGTGACAAAGAGAAGAAAGGCTACCATTTGGTCAAGTGGAGCTCAGTCATTTGTGACAAAAAATGGGGTGGTTTGGGTATCAAGAACCTGAAAATCCAAAGTACAGCTCTAATGATGAAGTGGTTGTGGAAGTTCACCAAAGAAAACCACTTATTATGGGGAAGAGTGATTAAAGCCAAATATGAACAAGAGGATAGCTGGATGACCAAGGAAGTCAATACTCCATATGGGGTCAGCCTATGGAGGTCTATCAGATCCCTCTGGAGTGAGTTGAAAACTCAATCAAGAATCAAAGTGGCAAACGGAAACAAAACCAGATTTTGGAAGGATAATTGGCATGAGGTTGGTATCATGGAACTGGTCTTTCCAGATATCTTCAACCTAGTACTTCACCAACAGTATACTATAGCTGAAATGTGGACATCTGACGGGTGGAGCTTGAATTTTAGAAGACATTGCAATGATTGGGAGGTTCAAAGAGTGGCTGATTTCCTCAGCAAACTTGATCAATTTCCTGGGGTTCAAGCTGGTGAAGATCATTTATGGTGGCAGGGCAACTCCAAAGGCATTTTAAAGGTCAATGCTGCATATAAAATTATGAACCAATCCAACCAACAGATAGCAAACTGGCCATGGAAGCAGATTTGGAGGATAAAAGTTCCCCACAAGGTATCAATTTTTGTATGGTTACTAGCAAAGGAGGCCACTTTAACAGTGGACAACTTGATGAGCAGAGGTATGACACTGTGCTCAAGATGCTTCCTGTGTAAAGAAACAGCTGAGACAGTCAACCATCTATTTCTGCATTGTCCATTCACAGCTCATTTGTGGAGAATCATCATAAACCTTAAGGGTATAGCATGGATAATGCCAGGCAAGATAACAGAGGCTCTTAGCAGCTGGGAGGGAATATGTTCACATGCAAAGGATAGGAGTAGATGGAGAATTGTCCCAGCTTGTATCTGGTGGACAATCTGGAAGGAGAGGAATTCCAGATGTTTTGAGAGCTTAGAGAATGATGTGCAGAAGATCAAGTTGAACTTCATCTTACTGCTATGTTTTTTGTGTAATCAAATTTATTCTAATGATACTGTGTCTATCATAGATGTTCTAGATTCTCTATAGCTATAAAGGAAAGACACTAGAGCTCTATTGTAAATATGGTTTCAGTACTACCCAAGTACTGTTTTGATCCTTGAAATGATACAAAGTTACTGATTTAAAAAAAAATAAAAATAATAAGAAATAACATAGCTATATCGGTGTAGTATACTTTTATCAATAACAACAAGAACACAACAACAATAATTGTAACTTGAGGTAGATCAGTTTGGAGCATCACATTGAAGAGAAGTAAAATTTGTTCCTCCTCCCCATCACTACTTAAGCTAACATATATCACCAATGAGTGTAAGGTAAAGAGGGGAATGGATTGAGAGACCCTCAATCAGTCAGTGGTCATGCTCAAATTGCCTCGTTCCTTCTGAAAGCACTGGCCATTTGTAAAGTCTAGACTCTGGTGTTCCTTGGGTCTTGCGGGCTAACATACCATGTGAATCAAACTTGTAGACGAACACATTACAGATGATTAAGCTTGTATATGGTGGACTGTCTAGAGAGAAAGAAATGTTAGGTGTCTTTTAATTTGTAGTGTAAAGAAATTTTTGTAGTTGAAACAGTCAATATTACAGTTGTTAGAGTCCTTGTAAGTAGACCAGGATAGATTAAACTTTGTGTTGCTCGTGGTTGCAGGTTTTGAGGAACGGTTTCAGAGAGAAGCTACCCTTTGCTCATCAGCAGTTCGTCCTTCGCTTGTAAAGGTATCTTTCTTGTAAATGACAGCTTAGGTTCTTTTTGCCTCTTTGCCATATTTGTGCCCCTTGTCACAATACCCTACCATTGTAAAAGCGACTTAGGATTGTCAGCCCAAGTCATTGTGAGAACTTCCAACTTAGAGGAAAATGGATTGATTTTGTTTTTAATAACCGAGAAATCTGTCTGGAGCCAACCCTTTAGGCCAACCACTCCTCTACCCTTCTCCATTTAAATACTAGACTTAGTTAGCTTAGCACAAGGCTCGAACTTGTAACCTATGATACATAGAGAGTCTGTGCTAAGAAGAGCATCCGAGCTTAGGAACACGAGAGAAGGTAGTGCAAATTTTCCTTAGCCTTTGCTTAATCCCGAATCAGGAACTACCACGTTGCTTCTCTAATTGAACACGATGCCATGCTACTTATTGAATTTTGATTTTGTGATATTCTTTACAGCCTCCAGAATATATGCCAGAGAACTTGACTTCATATTCAGCATGGATTGGTGGTGCTATACTTGCCAAAGTTGTCTTCCCTCAAAACCAGCACATAACCAAAGCTGATTACGACGAGAGTGGACCTTCTGTTGTTCATCGAAAATGCTTTTAAACACTAGGCGCGACACATTTGAGTACAGTACTCTTTCCTAGAATGGTAGAACCATCGACTTCTTGACTTCATATAATGCAGTTGCAGTCTTGTACAATTTCTTAGTTCAAACTAAGAAGAGGCTTCAGTTGATATCTTGGTTACTTGCAAGGGAATTTTATTTTATTTTTTGGCAACCACCTAAAGTGGTAAGAGGGTTGAAGACCTATTCATCGGATTTTAATGGAGTTATACTCCGTGTATTCTGAATTTGCATTTATCGATAGCTTAGAAAGTTTTTTTATTTTTCCTGTCTTATCTTTGTGAAGATCGAGAGGATGATTTTTGTTATTCGAACGCAAACTTGGGGTGAGAGTGGTTAAGGAGAGGGCTGGATATATTTTGCAAGATTATGTCTTGTTTTATATTTTGTTCTTTGAACGCAAACTTGAAACTTAATAATTTATTAAGGATAATTTTTGGTATTCAAATTTTATACAAATTGTGTATGAATTGAACTAAAAACTTGCAAATTTCAACAAGATAATTTTTGGTATTTAAAATATTCAAATTTTTATACAAAACTGAAAGTTAATTCACTTTCATTTCTGAACTTAGACTTGCAAATTTCAACAGGAGGTTCTACTCTCATGAAGTAATACAAAAAATAATATAAATTTCTAAATACAATAGATGAATTTATGATCAATTTTTTCTAAAAATATTAATCATCTCCTTAATATCAATATAAGAAGGATTAATTGGAGTTGGATAATCTTGATTATCACTTTCATCACTTTGATCATCATCCAACATTATCATGACATCTTCAAGGTCTTCGTCTTCGTCTTTCGTTTTTTCTACATGTTGCTTTTTTCGCTCTGTTTTAATCCAATCTTCAACACATACTAGCATTTCCGTTGTCTCCCTAGACAATGAGTGGTTGTTATCACCAATCTGCATTCTTTCTTGATTAAAAACATATTCTGACGCCACACTTGAAACAACTGGAACACTTAGCACATCCCGAGCCATTTTCGCAATAACACGTGAAAATTTTGATCTATCCTTCAACCTTTGCAAAATACTAATATCAGTAGATTCACCATGTTGGCTCACATAAGAATCAAGCTCACTTATTTTTTTTCTACCTAGTAAATTTTCCACAAGATTATCTATAAAATCTATTTCTTTAGATTTAGAAATATTTAATTTTTCATTATCTATTATTAATTGCTGATAATAATTAAATAATGCTTCTGTATTTGAAAATAAACTAGATTTAGCATTTTCCAAATCTGGTTTTTCTTCCTCACCAATTCCTAATAATTCATATAATCCTCTTGTAAATTCTTTTGCATAAATTAATTTTAAATTAGGATTTAATACAGCAGAAATTTGAAAAATAGGTGGCATAGGAATAAAATATTTTTTTATTTTTTCTTTTATCGGAATAATAAAGTCTTTATAAATTTCATTATCCTTATATTTAGAAAGTACATAAGCAAAAACAGTAATATGACTTAAAATACTACAAATATTAGGATCACAATTACTAAAAAATTCTTTAATAGCATCATGAAATTTTGATAAAATTTTGACAATAACTTTAATAATATCCCAATCTGAATCAATTAAATAATTAGCAGAATTTTCAATATAATTATTATATGTAACAGAAATTGGCTCCCTATATTTATATGCAACATTTAACATAATGTATAAAGAATTCCAATTTGTAGAAATATCTATTGATATTTTTTTTGGTTCAAGGTTAAAATCATTGCAGTTTTTCCTAAATTCTTTAATTCTTGTTTTTGAATTATTTTGAAAAATAAATGTTATTGCTTCTCTAATTTTGGTAATATAAGAACTAAAAAGATCAATTATATCATGTACAATTAAATTAAAATTTTCACATATATATTTAACATGAAAATTTCCATTTAAAGGTGGTACAGATTGAATTTCTAAAGATGAAATATCATTAAAATTATTATTAAAAGAAATACACATAATTTTATTATTAAGACCAAAAAAAGTCAAAATATCTCTAATAGATGCAACAATAAAAGGACTATTATCTTTATCTTCAATAAAACGACAAGCAATAATACGATTTTCCATTATCCAATCGGAATTTATCCAATGACATGTAACAATTAAATAATCTAAGTTACGAACATCACGACAAATATCAAGTGCAAGAGAAACTCTACAATCAAGTTTCGAAAAATAATAACGCAAATATCGTTGATATTGTGTATAAAAATTCATAACATTATTTAAACAAGTTATTCTAGGAATACCATTAATCAAACGATTAGAATATAATCTATTGATATATGCATTAAAATCTTTAGGAGAAGTAAAATCAAGATGTTTTTCACTAGCTATTGATTTTATAATTTCTTTTTTATATTTCTTTCTATCACCAAATAATTTTTTATTATTTGAATCATCGTCAATAGTTTTTTCCATACTAGAAACCTCCTTGGATTCTTCCTCCTCACTCGATACACTTTCGCGATTATTATTATTATTATTATTATTATCATGCATACAATCTTCACTATCCTCTAAAGAATCATCTTCAGACTTGCGAGGAAGTTTTTGATTAATAGAAATAGATGACTTACCTTTATTCTTATGCCCTCCCTTAAACATACCTTTACTCGAAGACATAATTGCACAACAAAATTAACAAATTCAATACGTAAAGTAAGAGATAGAACGAGTTTACCAAAATGTCGTATCAAGTCAAAAGCAGATAACCGTGGAATGGCAAACAACTTGAGAGATGATTTGAGAGAGAGAAAGTGAGTGACAAAAAATGAACTTTTTTTGGGTATTTATAGTTGGGATTTTGGGACTAAAGTGTAGTTTTACAAAGTTATATGGTAAGAAAATATATCCGTTATTGGGCCGTTGCCCAACGGCTAGTTAAGGCCTGTAAGGAAGGTGGATAATTGTGCCGGGCCTGCCGGGATCTTAATGGGCTGGGCCGATTCGGTTCCGGTTCCGGTTCCGGTACCGGGTTAGGGGTAAAATTGTAAAGTGAACAAATTAGGTTTTTTTTAGCGATCCCGTTTATATAGTTACCGCCTCTTTGATTTTCCATTTGTCTTCTCCTTCAGCAGCAGCAGCAGGAACAGCAACAAAACCCTAATTTGAAGACCTAATCATGGTGGGTTTGTCTTCTTTTTGTGTTTTACATTGTTGAATTTACTATATGCTTAGTCATTTTGTTGTGAAGTTTTGTTTCTTAGATGAGTTTTTGATGATTAAATGTTTTGTTGTAGTTTTTTTAAAACTAGTTTGTGTTGTTTGAGGTAAATCTTGAGGCTTTTGGGATGGGATTTGTTAATTATTAGGTTTTATGTGATTTAAGTTTTGTTTTTTCTCTGTTTTTTGGGTTTGTTCCAGTGTTAGTTTTTCAGATGTAACCTAATTTTGTTTAGGTGCTTTCGAAATTAGTACTTCTCTGGGAGATTTTTTGTGAATAATAAAGCTAAGCTTGAGTGTTGAAGGGTTTGATTTAGTGGTAAGAGCTTAGGTGGTGATGTGTGAGTTTAGTGGTTGATGCAGGTTTGTGGCTGGAAGTATAGTGTCTAAGTGGTAAGACCTTAGGTGGTGATGAGTGAGTTTTGTGGTTGAAACTGGTTTGTGGCCAAAAGTGCAGTGTCTCTTAAGTGGTGGAGGGATGAGAGGAGGCTCGTTATTCGTTGAGTTTTGAACTGTGAGGTAACTTCTAGGAGTTTTCTGTTGTGAAAAAACAGTCCTGATGTATGGGAGATATTAGATTCTTTTGGTGGTGCTTGAAGTGTTATTTTCTGGGAGTTTTTTTGTGAATAGTAAAGCTATTCTCGAGCCTCTGGACTCTGACCTGGTGATTAGGGCTTAGGTGCTGATGGATTGGTTAGGATCTTGTTTTGCAAAAGCATGGGGTATCTAAGTGGGAAAGGTCTCTGCTTTTGCTGACAGAAATCTAAGTGGAAAAGGCATGGCGACGGGCTTATTTATTGTCCACTGAGTTAAGAATTTTCTGTTATGAAAAAAGAGTCTTCATGTATTGAATACATGATGTGGATATATTAGATTCTTTTAGTGGTGCTTCATGTATTGATACATGGAAGTGTTATTTAATCTAAGATTTTAACCCTCTTTTAGTTGCTACTGAAGCAACTGGATATTATCCCCTCTAGGTTCCCTGATTTCTTTCTGAACTTTGTCAGCTCCCAGATTCTTAACTAGCAATGTAAGAGCTGACTGTTTTGCTACTTTACCTTTGTAACTATTATGCATCTACTTGATGCCAGGAATAGAGTTATTTTCTTGTCTTGACTCCCGTACTTCTCTGCTTATGTGTGCATTGTTAGATAATTTTGGTATATGTTGAGCAGTTGGGGGAATGTGGATGAAACTACTTTTCTTCTAGTTGCTAGTAGGTCTTGTATTGGTAAAAGAAATGAAGTTTGATAATTTGATTATAGCTCATATCTTGATGAATGTGATTCCTTGTATTCTTTTTCCTCGCTTTATCCTACATACATTAGTTCTTACTCCTTAGGCGGACAACTGTTTCATGTTCATTGCCATTTGATTTGTTGAGGGTTGTGTTTGAGAACTTGCTTAAGACTGCTTTGTGCAAATTTTATCCTTGCGAGAGAGATGAATGCTTAACTGAACCTTTTTTTTTTTTGGTTTCAGCCAAAGCAAATCCATGAGATCAAGGATTTCCTCCTAACAGCAAGGAGGAAGGATGCACGTTCTGTCAAGATCAAGAAGAACAAGGATATGGTTAAGTTCAAGGTTCGCTGCTCCAAGTACCTGTACACACTGTGTGTGTCTGACTTTGAGAAGGCTGACAAGTTGAAGCAGTCACTTCCTCCAGGTATACTTGTCTTTTGGTGCTTTCACTTTAGCTATGCTGTTCCAGTTGACTAGTTTTATAGTTGCTACTTATTGATGATCATGAATCTCATTGTTTCGAGTATATTTTGATATGTAGGTTTGAGCGTGCAAGACCTTTGAAGATGGAAGAGTTAATGTGTCCCCTCTCCCCTAGATTGATTAGAAGATACTTGGGAATTCGAAGAACTTTTGTGTTCCTTCACCATTTTCTTATCCTGTCGAATATTTAAAGTTTTGTTCATTCTAGATATTGTGTTACTTTTTCAATTTCCACCTTCGACCTTATTTTGTCGAACCCTTGTGGTGTTTGGATATTGAAATTTTGGTTGATTTGCATGATTTCAATTTCCTTGGTATAATGTTATCTTTAACTTTTCTCAAAGAAGAGGAATGCTAGCTTGTCTTGTTATTGAAAAATAGGTAAGGAGATCCAAATAGGGACCCAGGACTTGAAATTGACATCTGTTGCTTTTATAGAAACATGGTTGCATAATAATTTACTGCATAATTAGTTATCAAATAGGGAAAAGGGTTGAGAAACACAATAAGTTATCATAAGTTTATACATTTAAATTTTGGGGGTTATCATGAGGAGTTAATAGAGATAATGGAAATATAACTTACGAAGATATAAACTTTTAATATATATGAAAATGTAAAATATAATGAAAAAGGAGATATTTCTTAGTTTAAAAAAGGAAAATTAATGAATTAAATTTAGGAAATGACAAGTTTAAAGTTCTAATTAAGTTTGTAAGATCAATCTCTCTTTATTTATTTAATAATAGGAGAAAATGACAAGATAAAGGTTTTTTATTGGACGGTTGTTGGCTTGTTGGTTAAGTGCTTTGTTAATGTGGTCACTATCTTCACTTGCCAAGAAAAGTAACTTTATTTTAAAGTGTCATTCGAATCCCATATAGCCTCCCCTATGAGCTCTTCAAGTTAAACAAACCAATCAATTAAGATTCATTTTTGCTTATGTTCAAATGTTAAATTACTTGACCACAAGTTTGAACTGTATTATAGTATGTTTGGTCAAACTTTTGTATGTTAAAAAGATTTATTTTAAAAAAATAAGGTATTTAGTCAAGCTTTTGAAGAAAAATAAGTGTGTTTTGGGAGTAGCAAATGTTGTTTTTCAATATCTAAAAAAATAGCTTTGGTCTGAAAGTAATTTTTTGAGAAAAATACATTATTTACTTGGCCAAACACTAATTATTTCTAAAAAATATTTTATAAATTTATTAGTCAAGATAAACCACTTCTCGCCAAAAAATTTTGGAAATAATTTTTTTTAAAAAATAAGTTTGATTTTAGAAGTTTAGTCAAACAGGACTATTAATCCTAACTCTAAAAATCCTAATGTTCAAAAATTAGTTGATCTTTTCTCTAATTTGTTCTTCTTTAAGTGACGACACCACTTTGAGAAATTTTTACGTACGCCACTAAGAATAATTGTGTCTTTATTAATATTAATGCATGTATTAAAACACATTACATTACTAATGCATAAAATTTCATGGTATCTGCAACAAAATCCTTCCCTGGAGCTCCCACTACAAGTCACCAATGTTGCCTTTTTTACTATAAGAAATTGAAGTCTTATACAGTGACGTGCATTAATGGTCCTGCGTCCATAGAATAATTAATTATTGGGCATCTAAGTAGAGATTTTACTTAGAGATGTCTAAGTCCAAGTAGTGGGAGAAGGATGTCTAGTGCTTCATTATCATTACTTAGTAGAAGACAAGCAGACATATCTTCGTAAACATGTCTGATTGCTTGTATGACAAGGGCATTTTCGTAATTTCCTACTTTTTCTTTCCTTAAGCCTTTTGTATCCTTTTGCTTTAAGATTGTACCTTTTTTTTATTGAACACAAAAAAATTAGTAATATAGCACGGGATCCTCTATCTAGTATTACTTATATACTCTTATATGATAAAGAGTATATAAGTAATATGAAGCGCATGTGTTCGTCCAACTGTAGCTTTTGGGTCTCGAAAGATCTAGTGATGAGAAAGGGGAAGTACTTTGGACTTTCGAAGTAATTCACCTTCCTTAAATTAGTGTGTGTGACATTCATTAAGATTGTACCTTTTCTTTATTGGACCCAAAAACCAATCAATATTTACCTAATAATGGCTTATATGTCCTATCAAAAGAATATTCTTCTCTTGAATTGTGGGGGCCCAACCATTGGCTCCACTTGTATACAATGTCGGCTCTTTATTCATTTAAACATTTGTATATATAGTCTTTTCATTAGTACTATTCGGTATTTTCTTTGTATTAAATTTATTTCTCTTATTCTTTTTGTTGGTTATAGATTTATTATAAATCACAATAATTAACAACATAAATATTTAAAAGTTATATAAAAAAAAAAATTGATTGACTCTTGACATTCTATTGGTACCATATAAAATTGGTTAGATGATAAATATATATTATT
This sequence comes from Solanum stenotomum, assembly GCF_019186545.1. NCBI lineage: Eukaryota > Viridiplantae > Streptophyta > Magnoliopsida > Solanales > Solanaceae > Solanum > Solanum stenotomum. The sequence continues at coordinate 52,519,985 of NC_064292.1, forward strand.
TGAAATTGACGTAAAAGTATTATAGATCACAATAATTAATAATTTTAAAAAAATTAAAATACATATAAAAAAATCACTTGACTCCAAAAAATCTATCAATGTCACATAACTTTGGATATGAAAAGTAACATATACAATTATTTAAAAATTACGTTAAAAAGGTATTATAAATTACAATAATTAATAATTTAACATATTTAAAAGACCAAAAAAAAGTTAATTTTTGAAATCCTATATATGCCACATAAATTAAAACAAAGAGAATAATATATACTATTATTATAAAATTATAAGTACTATAAATTACAATAATTAACAACTTAAAATAGGCCTTAAAATATTTTTAAAATCATATAAAAATTTTGATAAATTCTCAAGTTTCATGATATCAAATAAATTGAGACAAAAAAATTAGTAATATATATTGGGCCCCGTGCTGACACGGGATCCTTTATACATGATTTACCGTAAGAACGGCCTCATTTGCTACTGTTTCGACATTTGCCTATGATTTGGTTTTATTTGATTCTCTTTATTGCATAAAGGGAACTCGTTTTTTTATATTATGGTGATCGAAAATTGACCAAAACTTTGTTGTGATGACCAAAATACATTAAGTTGGTCCCTGTTTTCCCATTTGGGATGATTATTTCGATGTATGCGTATCACGTCAAATTGTTGGATAAGTCATATATTTGTTTTGAATGCATTTTCTTATTGGTTAAACCGAAAACCGAACTGTTAAAGACCTGAAACTGATAAACCGAAAATGATAATAAATATCTTATTGATTTGGTTATCGGTTTAGCATATTTAAAAATCGAAAATCGATAAATCGAATCGATAATACTTAAAACCGAACCGACCGATACACACCCATCTCTGAGTAGAGAATTTGCCTATTATAATACCTTCAATTAATTAGTTTGAAAAAGGTAGAACTTCTCGAGAATCTTAAGTTTTTAATTCATCAATTTTATAATTAATAGGGGTAAATTAGTAAACTCATTATGTCAAATATTTATATATATATATATATAAACAACCGAGGTCGTTGGGTGGTGACTGGTGTGGCACCCCACCATTGTACATAGATCATCTCAGGGTGAACTCAAGATTTGAAGACTTCGGATGCATCAATATCATAAACCCCCTTTAAATTTAAAACTTATAATAAAAACATTAACATGCGGTTTTGGGTAGGCTTGAACCCAAGTCGCAACGGCGAAGCGCTACCCTATATCACCAACACCAAATGCCATCTTGTGCGTTGTATATATGAGTGCACTGTTTTTATAGTTTGTTTTTTTTTTTTTATCATTTTCTCTCTCTCTCTATATATATAGAGCATGTCCATGCTCATTGGCGTACGCAAAAATTTCTAAAAATAATGTCTTGTCACTTAAAGGAAGAACAAATTAGAGAAAAGATCAACTAATTTTTGAACATTAGGATTTTAGATTTAGGATTAATAATTTTGTTTGACCAAACTTCTAAAATTAAATTTATTTTAAAATGTTTTTTTTTTATTTAAAAAAAATGATTTTGGCAAGTAGGGGGGGAAAGGATATCTAGTGGTTTTGTCAAACATGGAAAGCGCTTCATTACTTGGTAGAAGAGTCTAGAAGTATTTCTTTGAAGCACTTTTGACGTGTGTCTAACATGTTGCCTTTTGGTGTCTGAAAGATCTTGTGATGAGAAAGTGACAGCACTTTGGACTTCCGTAGTAATTCACCTTCCTTAAATTAACGTGTGTGACATTCATTAAAAGATTCTATAAAAGAATAATAATTAAAAAAATTAAAATAATTGAACTAAATAATCTTAAATGACAGTAAAAAAATATTATAAATTACAATAATCAATAGCTTCAAAAAAAATATATATAATTTGATTGATGCTTCAAATTCTAATTCTGCCACATAAATTGAGACATAGAGAGTAATATATATTATTTTTTAAATTTTTTTTTATGACAAGGGAAACCCGCAGCCGCTACCCTTTGGGTGCGCACAAGGTAAAACCCCCGCTCCTATGCAATAGCTCGCAAACCACATAGGAGAGGTAACCTGTACTAGGCAAACCCAGTCCGACGAGCTCAACCCAGAAGGCAAACTCCTTGCTTTCGCTGGCAAGGGGTTTCGAACTTGAGACCTCCAACATAGAAATCCCAAGCCCAAACCACTGGGCCACCCCGAAGGGTTAGTAATATATATTATTTTAAAAATTACAATGAATTACAATAATTAACAACTTAAAATATTTTAAAATTCCAAAAAGCTTAATTATGAGATTTTATATCTTGATTTCACATTTTTAAGAACAAAAATTAACCCACAAATTTAACATTTTGTAAAAAAAAATAAAAAAATTCACTATTTAATATCTATATATATTTTTGTGAGAATACCAAAAGAATGACAAAATATTCATGGAATATTGTTTACTAATGATTTTGACCAACAAAATGATTTATGTTAAAGAGTACTATCTGCAATTCATGTTTAATTTTATTTCTCTATTTTTAATGAACTAATTCACTCTTTAAGAAACTTCTTAGGAATTTTACAAATAAATGTGAACACTTTAAAAAAAAATAAAAAATTGCAAGGATAATATAGTAAGGTGGTGGACGACTAATATGCGACAATTATTTTTAGTAAAACGATCAACTAATATGAGACAAAGAAAATAGCTTAAAAATCCAATTGCATATTCAAATAAAATTTTAATTTCATCTCATATGATCAAAATACAGTTAAGGATCTCCCTCGATTCCACTTGACCCGAAAATAAAGAAAACAGTTAAGGGACGAAAATTGAACTTTGTGATGTAGTTGCTTTCCAAGTGGCACATGTTGAGTCCATAAGAGAAAGATTAAGGAAAAATTATACTTTCATTTTGACTTACACCTCAAGTAAATTGACTAATGTTTGGGAATACAATTTTTTTGTATTTTTGAATCCATTTTCTTATTATTGCTAAAAAGAAATGGCTTCCTCAAATTCGAAGACATAAAATAAGTGCCTTATTTTTCAAATGCATATAAAAGTAATAAATATAGTATATATACTGTATGACGTGAGGCATGTAAATTGTTTATTTGCCAACTCTCTTCCAGACGGTTCAAAATCGAATCGAAATCGATAATTCAAATTGAAAAAAAGTTATTGATTTATCAAAAATGAATTATTGGTTACGTTTAGTGGTTTTGATAACGGTTTTGATTTTTTTTTGTTATCGGGTTATAGGTTCTTAACTGTTTGAGATTTTTTCTTAACGGGTTAACCGATAACCTGATAGTAAATTAAATAAATATATTTATACCATTTTGTAAATAAAGTCTTTGACTTAGAGTTTAGTCTCCTGCTTTTATTTTTGGCTATCTCAAAATCTTGATTATTCTACAATATAAAATTGTTTGCTTTCGAGCAATATGTAATTTGTCAACTCATGTGTATGGTTCATTTGGTTTGTCACCTTGTTTCTGAGTGATTTTCATTTTTTTTAAAATTGTGTTATATTTTAATGGTTAAACCAATAACAATCAATAACCGATAGGTCAATATCTTAATGGTTCTATAACGGTTTAACATCTCTACAAATCGATAACAAATAAATCAAACCAATATACTTTAAAATCGAACCGATCGATACACACTATTTTCGTTAAATTAAAAAAAAAAATTGTTTATAAGAGACAAACGCATAAATTAAATGGTTACGAACATAGAATAAAAAATAATAAATCTGTCGCTTGAGATGTTGATATCCGTAGCTACCTGGATCTTTCCTCGTCCTTGCACTTAAAAAAATAATAAATCTGACAATATCTATAGAATTTCATATCTATGATATATATATATATATATATACTAGAAGGGCATGGCCCGTGCTAAGCACGGGCCCAACATAATTAGTTTGTTCTTTGTAAATAAAATGTTGCTGGAAATTATTCAGTTATAAAAGCACAAATTACAAGGATTACATTAATTCGGGTTGTGTGTGTGTTCTAATATAAGGAATGATCTGAAAAATTAAAAACAAAGTCTCAAGCATTAAAGCAACTCAAACAACTTGTACAGGACAAAAAAAAAAAAAAAAAATGCTCAAGAAGTTGTTCGGAACGTTATTATTCAAATTCTAGTGGTGTCACAACTTCTGGAGTATACAATGTGTCACAAATAACGTAAACTCTTCAACTCTTTGTAAGTATTTTCTTTGCAGTGCCCAGAGAAATGTTATATGTTGTTCCTGCAAATTACTGAAAAGGCCACGGCACCAGAAATAGTGGGGCAAGTTTATGTTAAATGTGTCGACAAAAAAGAGGAAAAATATTCATATTAAATAAATATGAAGTAGAAGAAATTAGATTATAAATGAACAAATGCAAACTTGAAAATGCTCTTCCTTATTCCTGAAGAATGAGTATCAAAGGGATTGATCAAGAAAGATCTTCACAATTTCCATATATTACAAATTTATATCATAAGATCTAGATAGAAGAAAGTAGTTCTTTTATAATTTAAAGTTTCATTGTACTTGTCATACTTGTTCTAACTAATCCAAAAGCACATTTGACTACTGTTAATAGAAAGCAAAAAGATGAATGAGAGTTTATCTTTGAACTTATGTTTATATTGACCAAAATAGGTAAAACTAAAAAAGGAAATGAAATTGGATCATCTCTTTGGCAACTCATATTAGAAAGCAATCTTAAGATATCATGGACATATTTTTTCTCTTGTCCTGCTAAAGATTAGAACTTTAGTTTGTACTTCATTATATAAAACTATAATGAACACTTGGGCTAATTTTTCTCATTTCATCTAGTTTACTGATCATCTTGATTACTGGGTACAAAAAAATGAAACATGATCAATAATATATATCATTTTAAGGCCAAGTGAGTAGTAATTTTTTTACATGTAGTTAATGTAGGATCTGAAATATGCCTCAAAATGGCCTGAGCCGAAAGATTTTGCTTTTTTTTTTATGATAGTTGAGAAATTTAAAAATTCATTAGCTTCTAGCTAATGGCACCTAATGACTTGCTCCAAGTAGAACAACTTACATCAATGATAGAAGGGTGATAAACTTGAAATTGCTCTTATGCATACTCCTTAATTATTTAGTAGTTTTCTCAGGTAAATGTCATTTGTATTGCTCTTCAATAGCAACCCCTGCATGGTTGGACTCATCTTTCTTCTTCAAATCCTACATACCAAATTAAGGTCCCTGTTATAACTAAGCACTTCAACAAAATGGTAATCAATTAAAGGATTTACAATATGAGCTGTAACTTAATAAAGAGACTTAAAAATCAACATTTTTCTTTAATTCATGCATAGAAAAGTTCCTTGCTATAGCAAAAAAAAAAAAATCATTACAAAGAATAATCAAGAGACGACACTTCAAATAATTGCACCTTAAATATTAAGATTCATATATGAAAGATCAAAAACACACATCTAATTAAGATACTCCACATCAAATATAGTAGTTGCACACCTCTCCTTTAGTTTGTGAAGGCTGAAATAAAGTTCACAGAATTTCAATTATTTCTGACATCAATGAACCATTCTTTACTAAGAAGTTTGAAAACGACTTTCATCAAATATATTAATGTGTGAAGGAAAGAAGACCTCCACACTTGAAAGCACATAGTAGATCATACTATAAGAAAACAGAAACACTCAAATGCTATTAGCTTCCAATAACACGATATAACAAATGGGTTAGAGATGTCACACACCTGCATCATTCAGTTACAACAAAAAAAAATTGACTTTTGCGCCCACCAAGCTTGGCCTGATGAAAAAACTCTGCATCAATAGGGATATCGATGTATTTTTAACTTCATTCCTTTGAGCTTATCGTCTACTCGTCTTGTTTACACATCATAAATTAAAATGAGAGTTTTCAATATATACTTACATAAATGCATCTCCACACTTGAGTATTTGAATGCTAATTGGTTTCATGAGAAACGAAATAAACTATTTTGCTCTTTATTTTCTCATGCCTTTTTTCCTTAAGTACCTCAGTTGAGAAAATGAGATGCATAAGAGAAGCTGTTAATTTTAAAAAGATATAGAGAAAGTTGCATATTAGCTTATCTAATTCCACATTGGAGGTATAATATTTTTACTGGATAGTCATGCAAACATTACAAGGAAAAGACCAGGACACACTTCAAGCTCCTAAGAAGATTTCTTTTCGAGATGTGAACAGGCAAGGACATGTGTGCACCCGTGCTCACGATGCAGTAAAAGTGGTATATTTCATATGAATCTCATATTACATAAAGCACTCAAGAAATTCTAAAATCAGATAGAAAAGAGAGAACTTGAAATGCAGAAATAAATCGACATGACTTCATATGCTTAGATCTAATTGATAAAAATGTTGATATACAATGGATGAGATTACACAATTTATCAGAATGAAAAAGTAATAAAAACGAAGTATTACCTTATACGTCTCTACTTATTTGATCCACACAAGTATTAGTATATCATGGCGTCCATAATTATTGATCGTGAATGATCAAAATGATTTTTTCTTAGTTTGGTGAATGCTCTTGTTAATTTCTTCATTGCTATTAACTTTTTCATGTATCATCTATGTTGCTCGGACTCTTAAAATGTCAATGGGTACATGTCGGATTCTCCAAAGTAGTGTAATTTCAGAGAATCCGACAGCGGTGTGGCATCAAAAGTGAAGAGTCCGCGCAACTAAGATGAGTATATGAATGGAAAAGCTCTCATATCGAATAAAGCTGTTCTATTTTCTCCCACCAAGCATCTGCCGGCAGAAAATACTATTTTCTCAACATGTAAGTGTAGAAACATTGGCGCCAATACTAAGTGCAGAGAGCCTCTTGATGACTACGCAAACTTTCACCTTTTTGGTGAGAGTTCGAATTCTGACTTACCAGTAAACAGAGCATCAACCCTAATCATAAATTGTAACATGCATACTGATAAATCTAACAATTACATGGAGAAAATTTAACAAAATGAAGAAATTGAAGTTAAAAAAAACCCGAAAAGGCGAAACTCACCTCTCTGTACCATCAAATTCCAGCACGTTTTCACCTTCAAAGCTGCCATTGTTGTCAATTTCCTTCTGATTTTCTTGTACATGAACTTCTTCCTTCTTCTCCTCTTCACCCTCAACAGACCCATAATTCCAAGATTGTTGTTCCTCTCCCTCACCCTCAAACTCCGGTTCTGTCTTTTCGATTCCTTCAAAGGGTATTTCCGTCTTTTCTTTTCAAAACCCACCAAGGGTTTCTCCAGCCTCCTGCTGCTCAGCTGCAGATAACATCCCCCACTCACATCACCGCCGGCTGAGCTCGATTTGTGCAAATTAAGAAAGCGTCCCAATTCATTTTGAAGATGCGGGCACTACGAAAATAAAACAATCATAAAAAAGTTAGATCCAAACCTAAAACTAAGTAATAATACCCTAATTAGCTTGTATTTTCCGTCAAAATCGTGAAACTTCTAGTTCAAACACATGCAAAACTAAAATAGAAAATATATCCAGAGGAACCCAATGAAGAAGCATGAATGAGACAATTCAGATAGAGGAGGCAGACGTATAAAGCAAAATTTGGCAAAAATATACAAAGTAAAGGGATTAACCATGATTTTTGATGCCTTTTCCCCTGCTTCATCGAGTGAACCAAGCTGCTCCAAAGAAGACAGAATTGAGAGGAAATTTTGGTTAAGGTGTAGAAGTTGAGTAATTGTAAGACATCTGTTTCAAAGTACCTACACGTGGCTATAAAGTACAATTGTTAAAGCACTTTGGTACAGGCACCTATAGTTGTATTCCTACAACCTCTCATTTTTTGGCTTATATTTGTTTGGCAAAGAGAAGTGTGCACACGTGTATTCATCAATCAATAAATAAGCCTATATAAAAGTACAATCCACGCAACATGATGTACAATTATATATTGCAGTGATAGTCCTTTTCTTGTTGGCTTATATATAAGGGTAATAATAAAATATATATATATATATATATAAGAAGTTTACCAAAGTTTAAATTGAGGCAGAGACTATGTAAACAATTGTACATCTTATAAGACTCTAGAAGCAGGCAACACTTGGTCGACATGGCCCAGTAGCGGAGTTAGAATTTTGTTTAAGGGATATCAAAATATAATAAGTAAAATCGTGTAGAAGTGAAGGAGTATCAGTAAATAGTATATATACATAAAAAATATATTTATTCTAGCTATATAATGTAATTTTCCGACAAAGGATTGTTCGTCGACACCCCTTAATCATATGTGGCTCCGCCACCCTGCTTCTTTATAAAGGTTATTTTTAGTATTCAATAATTAATGCTTAATAAATAGTGTACCCCGTTGCTTTAGAAGCATACCTATCTATTTCTGTCCAATAAAACCAATTTGTTTGGGTAAAATAGAAACATCTGAAAAGTTAAAATTAAAAATAAATTCTCCCTCCATTCCATTTTTTGTGGCACCATTTCCTTTTTGGTTAGTCCCAAAAAGAATGTCACATTTCCTAATAAGGTAAGTATTTAAAGGTACAATTCATCTTTTACCCTTATTGGTCCCACTTAATCTTAAAATAGTACTCCAATACATTTATGAGGAGAGAGAAAAGTGAGTCTACTTTTTAAAGGGCAATTTAGTAAACATTTTAAAGTCTTCATTTATTTCTTAAACTCCGTGTCCGATCAAATATTGCCACATAAAATGAGACGGAGGGAGTAATACTTAATAAAAAGAGAAATACTTTTTTATATGTTTAAATCATTCAACTTTTCATGTGAACAACTTGAAATATTAAGTACGGAGTAATATTTTCTCTACAAAACATAATAGATGTAGAAATGGTGAACTAGATATTATAATATACATGTTTTTAACTGCTCCTAATCGAGGGTATTTATATAATTTTTTTATTTTAATTTTTGTAGTCTTTTCAATATTTAAAAATTACGTGTTCTTTTTTTATAAATCATGATAATTAAATAACTAAAAAATTTAAATTTTAAAACACATAAAGAATTCAATTGTTTCTCAAAATTATATTGGTGTTACATAAATTAGGACAGAAGAAATAACATGCATTATTTGAAAATAACGTAAAAATATGATAAATCACAATAATTAACAATTGAAATATTTGAAAGATACTTAAAAAATTGATAAACTCTTGAAATTCTATTTGTGCCACGTAAATTGGAATATAATAAGTAATTGTTTGAAAATTATGTAAACAATACTATAATCACTATAATTAACAACTTAAAATCTTTAAAAATCATATAAATTTTTTTGGATAATTTTACAAATTTCAACTATATCACAGAAATTAAAATTAAGAAAATAATAAATATTAAACCCGTGTTGACACAAAATTCCTTATCTAGTCATCATATATATAAGCGGCTAGGGAAGCGAACAACATGGCTGCTTCCTTAGCCATATTGGACAAATTATACTTTCATTATAAATCATCAAAACTGTAGAGGTCCCTTTATTGACTTATCAAGGCACCTAATAGTTAATGACCAAAAAACATATAGTTGACTGAATGTATGCTGTGATACTGAGTGCTAAAAATACTTTTTAGGGGTCGTTTGGTAGAGTGTATTAGGAAAAATAACGCATGCATTAGGTGTGTGTATTAGTAATACCTTGTTTGGTACACTTTTTTATGTCATGTATAACTAATGCAAGCATTAGCTATACACTATATTGTGTATTAAGTTGTGTATTACTAATACCAAGAAATTCTAGGTATTAGTAATACATAGCATTTTAACACTTGCATTATATTATATAATTACAAAAGTACCCTCAAAGCCTTTTAAAAAAACATTTTCCATAGTACTTGCTTCAGAAACCTTTCATCTCTCTGTACTTTGTCAATGGAAATTCAAGATTAGGTTTCTTCTTCCCTTTGCTCAATCGAACATTGTTTGCTCATCTTTACAAGGTTAGTACTCTTATCTTTCATTAAAATCTCTATTTTTCAACATCTCTTTCACAATTTAAGATGAAATTTAGGTTTAGCTTGTTTTTTTAATATGCTTTGAGCTCATCTATTCCACTCTTTATATGGTCGAAAATTAGGAATTTATGCACATAGATACTTATTTAAAAGCTTTATATGTATTCATTCTTATTTTTATGGCAAATATAGGTGTTATTATGGATCTTCAACCATTATCAGGTATTGAATATATTATTCTTGTGGAGATATTGCTTCAGCAAGTTCTTTTTCTCCTTATTTGTCTTTTCATGGCTAGTCATGGTCATTCTCTAAGAAGACGATGTCGAAACAGACGTGAGGTTAGGTATTGTATGAGTGTTCGAGTTCCGAAAATCATTTCTCACTTACACTATATCATAAATGATAATGGTAGTGTATGTATCGATAAGTTAAGAATGGATAGAAATGCCTTTCACACTTTAGTTCTCTTAACTAAGGATATTGGAGGTTTGACCGATAGTAAAAGTATGTCAAGCAGCGAAAAATTAGCAATGTTTTTAAATATCTTGGCTCACCATGAGAAAAATAGATCAATCAAGGTTGATTATATTAGATCGGGATGGAGCGTAAGTCAGGCTTTCAATGAATGCTTGAGTGCTATTCTCAAACTAACTCCATTGCTACTTATTAATCCTAAACCAGTACTTGAGGATGAGATTGAAGATCGATGGAAATGGTTTGAGGTAGGTGAAACTGTCGTTTATCATCTTTTAACTTGTATACAAATTATGTAGTTTTAACAGTTTTAGAAAAGTATTATATATTTTGAGATAACACTATAATGTATCTTAAAGGGTTGTTTAGGTGCACTAGACGGTACTTACATTCCCATTAGAGTTCCAATCCAACACAAACCAAGATATAGAACAAGAAAAGGAGAGATAGCAACTAATGTTTTGGGAGTTTGTGATAGAAATCTCAATTTTACTTATGTGTTACCTGGATGGGAAGGTTCAGCTGCCGATGCTCGTGTATTACGAGATGCTATAGTACGAAGGAATGGTTTGAAAATTCATGAGGGTAGGCCTTATATATGCTTTCAAGTTACATCATAGAAAGAATGGTACTAGTAACTAAATTATATGTTTATATTATAGGTAACTATTATTTGTGTGATGGAGGATATACGAATGGAAAAGGATTTCTTTCACCTTATCGAGGTTATAGATATTGGTTAAAGGATTGGCGAGGCGATAATCCATCGCCTCAATGTAAAGAAGAGCTTTTCAACATGAGGCATGCTAGAGCTCGTAATGTAATTGAAAGGGCATTTGGTTTGTTGAAAGGACGTTGGGGAATTCTTAGAAGTTCTTCATGGTACTCGGTTAAGGTTCATAACAGGATTATTAGTGCTTGCTGCTTGATTCATAATTTCATTCGTAGAGAAATGGAAGTGGATCCCTTAGACATTGATATAGAAGAACATATGGAGTATCAACACGAGAATATTGATGTTGTTGAATCGTCGGAGGAGTGGACCACTTGGAGGGATGAGCTGGCTCAATCAATGTGGAATGCAAGATATAACAATTGACATATTGCTACTTGTTAGCTATAGAACCTTTTTGGACTTCATTTGCTCTTTAGAACTGGCCTAGTATAAATTGTTTAACTGCCAGAAACTTCTGTTTTTTTGTGACCTTAATTACACACCCTTATGTACTCTTCACATTTCTTTTGTTGTATGCTTTAGTTTATAGTGAATCTTATGATATTTGGTTCTTCCTGATTTTTTTGATAATCTGTCGCACAAGTTCTTACAGGCGAAATGAATAGTCAAACATCATCAAATAAGAAATCAAAAAAATCAAGCAACACAACACCTTCAACACGAAGGACATGGATTCCAGAAGAAGAACAAACTCTTTTAGACGGGCTTAAAGAGTTGTGTGCTAATGGTTGGAGAGGTGATAATGGAACCTTTAGACCAGGACACTTGATGGAGTTAGAACGTTATATACACAAATATCATCCTACAAGTGGATTGAAAGGTGAACCACACATCAAAAATAAAATGAGATATTGGAAAAGATGCTATGGAAGTATAGCTTTGTTGAAGACTCGAAGTGGTTTGGGATTTCAATATAGTGATGGAACTATAATAGTTGACGATCCAAAACATTGGATTGACTTTATAAAGGTAATTAATATAATTTGTTATTTCATATGGTACTTTCCTTATTAGTTCCTTTAATTATTCATAGTTGATGTGCCTTTAAACTAGTGATCAAGTAAATTGTTATCATCACATATATAGTAGCATCTAGCCTCTCTTTAGATCCTTTTACAGTTAATTAATATCATATTGTTCTATTTTATTTTTTAATTTTCTAGATTGATCCACAAGCCAAGAAAATGAATACTAAGAAATGGCCACTATTTGAGGATTGGGAAGAAATCTTTGGTAAGGATAGAGCAACAGGAGAGTTCGCTGAAGGGCCTCTAGATGCTACTGAAGAAATTCAAAAGAGTCAAGCTCCACAACATTCTAATGACATTAGTTTGGGATTTCCTATTGATGTTGATCTTGATGATGATGAAGAAGAAGAAGAAAATGCTTACCATAACTCTAAAGTTGGTACTGAAGAAGCTGAAAATGCCACCGGACAAGGTGGATTTGCTACAGCTGAAGATTTCACCGAACCTAGTTCATTTACTAGAGCTGAAAATGTCACTGGACCTAGCGTATTTAATGAAGGAGAAAATGTTGCTGGTTCTGAAAATGAACATGCTGGATCCCGAAAAAGTCATAAACAAGGTGAGTATTCTAAAAGATCATCTTCTAATGTTAACGAGAAAGAGAAAAGCAAGAAAAGGAAAAAAATAGTAGAGGATGATAGTGAGACATTTCTTAAGGGTATGATGGAAGTTATGAAAAACTTTACTGAAAGTCAAGACAAAAGAATTGGTTCCTTGATTGAAAAGATGGGGGATCGTGATCGAGCTGATGTTCGTGGTCAAGTTTATTCTATCCTTGAATCCCCTGTATTTGAGTTGTACACCACAGAGCAACGTATAAAAGCTGCAATGATTCTCTGTAAAGACGACAAAAAGATGGAATTATTTTTACGTATGGGTGAACATGATCGTCAGACAATGATGTGGATGGCTGTCCATGATAAACTTTGAAGTACGGTGAACTTGTGATATAAGTGGCTACACTAGTTTAGTAATTTTTGCTTGAAATCACTTCGAAGTGTGACAACAGTGGCATATTTTGACATCTCCGATTATTAATGTGCGCATGAGCATGTTAAATCTTTTTGTGTAACTAAGTTTTATCAAAATATCTCAACTCTTGTGTCAATGCTAAGTGTAGATGTAATTATATAGTTGTCGTTACAGCTCTTCAAATTCTCGTGTAGCCATTTAATTTTGAGATTCTGAAATGCAATTATATAGCTGCTATGACAGTTCTTTAATCTGTCCTATATTTCTCTGTCTTGTTTCTGTTTTCCTTTGTTAATTTCTCTATGAGTTGATGGTTCATAGCTGCTGTGATGCTCACTGGTATTGAGATCCAGCTAATCATTGATTGGTTGATCCTCTTTTGTTTTTTTCTGTTTTGGGGGAAGGGAGTTACGAGCTCTCTTTTCTTGCCACCTCCTTTCTAAATTTAAGAAAAAAGAGTAAATGATTTTGGCAGTAGCAGCTGGAACATTGCATCAGTGGGACAATTAATATGGTAGATTGTAATGAATAAGGAAACCTTGTGGGTAAAAATGGGTACATGGAATTTATCTTAGAGAGGAAACCTCGATATGGAGTCACAGGGCACCTATTGATAGTAGTTGGTATTGGAGGAAGCTTAATGCAATAAAGGAACAGATACATGGCTGGTATTGCAAGGGAACAAGTTCCTCTACAGGCAACTGCAGAATCATCAACTGGAAGCAGAGGAGTAGTTGCTGGTGCTGGAATGGGGAAGCAGTGTATTTGTTCACCAACAATCCATCCAGGCTCGTTTAGGTGCAGGCATCATCATGCTGATTATAAATGGCTTGTTCCACAAGGAAATAAGCAGAATCACTTTGGTGCTTCTGTCGCCAAGGCTTTATGACAATTCTGCTGTACAAATTCGAATTGTCATTTGTAATTTTTCGTTTTTTAATAAGATGTAGATGATCTTGTTCGTACGTCTCAAATATTTACTATGTCCCAATTTATGTGAAACTATTACGAGTGTTTAGTTACAAAAAGAGATTTGCAATTATTAGTTTTGTGATATGTGAATTTAAATGGATAAAAGATGTATGGCAGGGGATAACACAGTGGACAGGCATAACAATGACAAACAATGGGATTAAACAAGTTTTGGAGAGAACAAAAAGGAAGCATTGGAAACAGTTTCAGAAAGAGACATTTGCAGCTATATGTGGGGCTATTCTCTACCACACATGGCGTGCAAGAAACTAGAAAAAATTTAAAGGGAAGCATGTACATACAGAGGAGGCAGTAGCTCAGATAAAAAAAGAGATTATAGAGAGAGTACAGTTCTTCAGTAGTTCAAGGAAAGCACAAAAATGTAAACGGTTTATTCGATTACTTAGTAGTTAGTTTTCTTGTTTGTTGGAGGCCTAGTTTCTGATATCAGAAATGGGTACTCTTTATTTGTATTGGTATTTTGTGGTAATGGAAATATTTTACATTTCTAGAGTGTACATGATGGATAAGGAGAGTATCAAGCAATAAAAGTGTAGCTAGGCGTAGTTTGATCTCTTGCAACTGCTTGCGCAGCAAGTTGATGTATTTATGGAATTGAGGTCTTGATAATAATGTGGACTATGATCCTTGGTTATCTATTAACAGATAATTGGTTGTTTTTTTGTTTTGATGAAGAGCAGATACTTGGTTATCCATTAGCAGATACTGAATTTTTTCCACGTTTTGTTACCAAAAAAAAAAATTGACCTCATTGATGAAATTCATTTTGGAAATCTACTAATAATGGAGCTGGCATCTTCTTCTTCTTCTTTTTTTAATCTTATTTCAATATAGTAACAACTATTTAATTTTATATTTGAAAAAAAAAAAAGAATAGGAGTAAATAATGTTTTAGCAAAGAACCTTGTTGCAAAGGAAGTGTACAAAGAAATAAAGTGTGAAGGGTATTTTTGTAAACATACATTTTTTTAATAGACATTATGCAAGATTTGTTATTTCTAATACATCAAACCAAACAGTGTATAAGAAATAATGCAGACATAACTAATGCAAGCATTACTAATGCAAGCACTACTAATGCAAGCATTACTAATACACCCTATTTTGCATTATTCTTATACACTCTACCAAACGACCCCTTAAAGTCTTAATTAGTCTAGTTCATTAGTAGTCACGGGCTCAATATTTTAATATTTTTTATTTTAATTTATGTGATATAGGTAGAATTTAGAAAGTTGATTAAATTTTAATATAATTTTTAGATATTTAAGTTGTTAATTACTTTTTGTTTGCAAAAATTTATTGTGAAGAGTTCCATTAAGATGTCCATAATTAATGTATTTTTCATCATCGATCGTTGATTTTTCGCTCCAAGTAATTACAAAATATAAACAAATATTACTGACGTTCAAAATAACTAAAGTTGTAGCTAAAACGGATTCCATAAAGCAATAACTAAAGAATATGAATTTAAAACTATTTTTATTTTATTTTCAAACATCGAGGATATGGTGGTAGGTGGCTTGTGTGGCGGTGGCTTTGAGAAACCACAATAATCTTTTCTTCTTCATTTTTTTCCAAAAAATTACGAGGTCTTTTGATAAATTTTATTAGTAAAAATATTGTATGTATAAGATTTGTGTATTATTAATATTTTTTAAAATTCATATATAACCTTTAATGTGTATGGCTAATACATAGAAATTTATGATATTAGTAATGCAAATGGTTTTAAGGCATGTTTTAGCATAATCAAAGATATAATTATCTATTAAAATCCTTTTCACATTATTTTCATCGAGAGTGTATTTATAAATAAATATATTTTTTTAGAAATTATGTCATGTATGTTATTTTTGATATACTAAGAGTCTCTTTGGCATTGCTGCTAAAAACTAATTATTTTTAAAATGATCTAGGCACCTAATTGGTCGATCAAATAGATAAAGTAGATGTAATGGCACCTATATATGCTAATTAATTTTCTGTTATGTCCATGTGGATTTTCAACTCAATAGACATAGACATGGCACCTAATTTTTCTTGAATGTATTCACACTTCCAACTTATGTAGTCCATCGCGCCACCTTATATAAGCTCTTTGCATGCATTAATTATCTCCGACTGTACATAAGGTGTAGCAAATGGACAGAGTGAAACACCAACCACCCTTTAATAAATTTAAGAAAGGGACTGCCACTTAATTATTCACTACATTCTAGAAGTCTTACGTTTTGTGTACTTTTGACTATGGCCTTTTTTATGGTTCATAAATATTAATAATTTATAAGGAAAAATAGTCAAAAATCAATTAGTGCACATCACTTGTCCGCTTACTCCCATTCTTCTGCTTGAAAGGGAAACCTCACTATAAACTAATACATTTTAATCTCACTTTATTGGAAATATTCAACCGAAACTACTGTTACTTCGTTTTCAAAATGGCCATTGGTAATTTCAGCCTAGTCCCGGCAAAAGGAGCTCTTATTTTGGTAATCTATTCATATTTTAATGGGTGAGTGATTTTTTACATGGGTAAAATATGGGTTGATACCCATATTCAACCCATAAAAATATGGATTAGCCAAATGGATTAAGCTTCTAACTTTTATTCACTCAAAATTCATGATATCACTAAAAATAGTATAACTTCTCTTTTGAAATATTCCTTTTGTTTTAGTAAAAAGAATGATATTTATTGTTACTAATTTAGGAGTCGAAACTTATATTAATTTATTTATCTAAATTCACGTGACACTTTTACCTTTTCACATTTAAATGGTGTAAATTTTAATTAATATTTTAACTTATGAATCGACATGAGAAAATTACAACTTATAGTATTTTTTTTCCTAACAATTTGTTTGTATAATACTCATATTTAATCTGTTTTAAGAAGAATTTTAATACTCTTGACTTTGAGTATTATTTAGATTGGAGTACATATGGTGGTATATGGATTAAAATATGTTTCCAATTAATTTTTATAGTTGATTGAATAAACTAAGAAGACAGAACATAATCTCAAGCAATTAAAGCACCTATTTGAATACTTTTTCATGTTGAAGAAGACTTAATAAATTACAAATAATTTTTTTGTGAGATTAATTAGTCTAGATTTTAAAAAAAAAGAGAGTAAAAACTCATCTTTGATGATTGTCTCAAATAGCTTCAACGTTGTTGACGAATAACGGGGGTCAAATAATGATGACAATGAAAGTCGTCAAAATTTTTTTTTTATTTCTGATAAGCCAAATAAGAATCCTAAACAAATTCATATAATGAATGTACCATGCATAATTGGTGATATGATATTTTTACCATCGTGTCTTAAGAATAGCTTGTGGGAGATATTTTCTCATTTTCCCCTAATATATCCTCCTACATCTTGTCTATAATTATGAGTTAATATCTTAAAAAAGTTATTTAATTTTTAAAAAAATTCTAATAAAATTATTATATTTTATTTTATATCAATAAAATACTCAATTTAAATATTTATATCAATAAAATCATTTAATCAAATTATATAAGTGGTTCTGTATTCATGATGCTAAATAGATAAGGTGATGTTGCAAAGTACTTTATTAAATCATATCTTATAATTAAAAAAAAAAAAAAAAGTCCACATATAATTGCAACGTCAACGTACTCAGAACCTTCTAGGTATTTGCTTTGAAGTGATCAGCTGTTCTTTTTAACGATATTACTTGAAATATTATTTTCCTAACAATTTGTTTGTTTTAATCAGTAAAATATAAATAACTTTTAAAGCACATTAAGATACACCGATGATCACCAAATTAGATAACATATATTCAGAATTAACTTTAAAAACCCACTTATATAATTTATCGGGAAAATATTTTCTTCATATTTTTTATTTTTATTTTTGAAAATAAAAATAAAAATTAGGGGTTGGTTGGTGGAAAGTGGTTAGGTAAATAAAGTTTTATACAACATTATTTAGCATGAAATTGTATTGCAAATAAATGATTAACATCTTTAAAAAAAAAAATATATGACCTTGTTGGAATGGACCTTGTTGAAGATATGATCTCCTTATTGCATCATGATCATTTGGATGATATTTTCGAATAGGTAATCTTTCTGTCAATCGGTAATGAACTTAAATCAATTCCTTCACTTCATAGATATTTCTTTGACTCATTAGCTATCACGATTCAGACCGTAGCGATTGACATTCACACTAATCCTCCGGTGGGAGAACCATTAATACTAACTAGCTAACCAACTTAATCAAAATACTAAGACATTAAACTCACGGAAGCAAGTTAAATAGCTAAAAACTGAAGTTTCCATAAACTTCCAAAAGATCTAACAACTAAACAATGCAGAAGAAACACCTAGAACCTGAAAGTCAATGTACCAAAACATCTAACAAGATCCATAAGTCTAAACAAGAAGGGATACAACCCCAAACTAACGAACTAATAACTAACTAGAAAAGTCTAAGTTTGAAATGTGGACATAGACAGAAAGAGAACTCGTGGCATCCCGAAAGAACTAGCTTTCCCTTGAATTCGAACGACAATCACTGATCTTCTAAGCAAGGTCTGTCAATAGTCGTTTGAAGATGCCTTGTACTTAACAAAGAAAGAGCAAGTGCAGTATCAGTACACAACCACAATGTATTGGTAGGATCACGCGGCTATCCCACTAAGTGCAACATACATAAATCAATACAACAATATAATCGCATGCATATATCAAACATATACAATATCATTAACATTTACGAACAACGAACAATTTCACAATTCTCAAATATCACAGTTATAGCTAGTCATTGGTCCTCTCATGGAACCAAAACCCAAACTGTTAGCATATCGGAACGTGGTACCCGATCCAATGTTTATGCCGGAAGGTGGCAATCGATCCCATAATTATGTCGGAACGTGGCAACCAATCCAAATCACAAGCCACAATCACAAGTATATCTCATAATCATACAATCAAGTTATGATTCATGTCATTCATCATTCAACTATCTTCATTTACAACAAGTGTGATTAATAATGCAACATCTGCATACATACATGTATCATAATGAAGCAAGAACAAACATACATCACACAATCATATAATCACAACCAACACCTACATCGAAACAAACTTGAAACCCTAAGAACCTTAATCCTTCCCTTTTCGGATTTGTTTCGTTTGTTCTTGGTCTACAAACAATCAATATAATACGGGAATCAATAAACAATCAATATAATACGGGAATCAATAAACAATCACTAATTACCCGAATTACTAACGATTCTAACAACCCTATAACATACCTAAATTAGGGCTTTTTCCACCATAGTTTCTAGATCAAAACCTTCCCCCATCGATAATTACTCATTCTATTACGTTCTACGGATCGAAAAATGAATTCAAGGAGTTAAAAACTTATCTTTAGCCCCAAGAATAGTGAAAAACTGTCAAGAGTCGCCTGGGGTTCGTTCCTTAGCTCTAAAACCATAAAAGTGCAGAATAAAGACGTTTTGCGGTTTATTTACGACTTTAAGTCACGTTGGGCCCGCCACAGCGGCACCCACCCGCTATAGCAGCCCCGCCAGAGCGGTCAAAGCCACCACCAAAGTTGCTTGCATGAAACAATGAGCTATTTTAATAATTCCAAGATCCTCATTTCACAACACACCTTTAACCAACGACGCTCAGAAAATACTGTTCACGCTAAGATCGATTTCGGGTATTATACTCACACGAATTCAATTTTGTAAAGTCGTACGGATTCTTTAACGACTTATCTAACTACTCCTGTAATCAAATTCATAATTAGATCACGCAATTGTTACCAAATTTCTCTACACCTAAATGACTCTGATTTCATGCAAATGTGGATTAGGTTGAGAAATTCCAAGTTACTACGAAAGAGTTTTTTGACCCAAAAATTTTTTCCATTGGTTTTTCTATAACGATGGAACCCGGTCTTTACATTAGTTTGTTCTTCCAAGTCAGTTGAAGCTTGAGTCATTAAAATTGGCTTTGAACGGTTGTAATTTTTTTTAGAATAATACCTATCTATTAAATTTAGACTAATTTAGACTTATATGATGTAAATCTGCACATTAGTAATTGAGGATCAAATAATGGTGGATTGCGGACAATTGTAATCAATTTAATGAACTCTAAATTATTTGTAACAAGCAAATAGTAAAAAATAAAATTATTATTATGAACAAATAAAAATAAAAATTCAAGGACATAATAATAAAAAAATAGAATAGCAAAAAATACTAACATGATGTGGAGATTCAAGATGACAAATAACAGTGATTGATGATCAAGAACGGAGAGAAAATTAGACAAACTCACAAGTTAGAAATATACAAATACAAGGATTTAAGGAATCAACACTATTTTTATTTAACTATAATTCTAATTGATAAAGGACTCGAAGATTTTGAGTTTTATTTTAATTCTAAAAATAAAAAAAGTAGTTAGATTTTGAATGAATTAGAGTGGGTCGGTAGGTTTTTAATGAAGGGGGCCTATTGTTTTGAATTTAAAACAAAAATTTAATAAATTTAAGAAAAGAAAAATTGTTGTCACATAATGTTTTGAATTTAAAACAAAAAATTAATAAATTTACAAAACGAAATTTCCTATGTCTCATATTAGTTGATCTTCTTACTAAAAATAGTTGTCACATATTGGTCGTCCACCACCTTATGATATCACCCTTGCAATTAATTATTTTTTTTGAAAGTGTTCACATTTATTTGTAAAATTCCTAAGAAGTTTTTAAAGTGTAAATTAGTTCATTAAAAATAGAGAAATAAAATTGAACATGAATTATAGTATAGTATCATTAAATATAAGTCGTTTTGTGGTCAAAATCATTAGCAATTATGTCATGTATGTTATTTTTGATACACTAAGAGTCTGTTTGGCATTGCCGCTAAAAACTAATTATTTTTAAAATGATCTAAGCACCTGAATCATTAGAGTGGTATCATCCCCTTTCATTCATGTCTGATGGATAAAAGCCCTTGGGCCTTCGTTCATTTTATTTAAGAAGGTTGCGACTTATACATCATCTTTTCATAGACTTTTTCTTGCCTGGATGAAAATTCAATATATGACGAAGACTTAATAAGTTTTGAATAATTATTTTATGAGATTAGTAAGTCTAGATTTTAAAAAGAAGAAAAAGAGAGTGAAAAATTAGTTTGTGATTGTCTCAAATTGCGTGTTGATGGAGAACGATGTGATAATAATGAGGACAAAAAGAAGTGAAACAAGATCTTATTTTTTGACAGCCAAATAAAAATTCTAAACAAAGTTCTATAATTAATTTAGAGTTTAAGTTATCATATAATATTTTTTTTTGTTATTTTTAATTAAATATTAATAATACGTGAACATATTAAAAAAAAATGAGTATTTCTTAAAAAAAACTGACGATGTAATTTTCTTGTCCAAAGGAGAGAACAATCTCTTTGATTTATTCTACGGACTCCCGAATAAATCAAGTGGATACTCTTGGTCTACTTGGCGTCTTGGCCCTATTATATATGTAACAAACTAATTATATTATTATCTTATAAACCTCTATAAATACTCCTTAATATGTTATTTAATTAATTGTATATAGAAAAAAGTAAGTTAATTTTCCCTATGTAAATTGATTTTTTGGGCACTAATTAATGTTTTATTTAGTATCAGAGGGATAAGGAAGCATCTATCAAGCAACGTAATGAGTGAAAGATTTTTAGCTCGTTAATTTGTTCAATTAAATTAATGTACCACGTACGTCGTGTGTATTTAATTAATGTAATATTTGGATTTTATGTAATAAAAATATTTTATGTTTGCAAATAAACGATTCATTCTTATTTTGAGTATACACGATAGATTTTCCATATGTATGTTTCTAGAATTATTAAACTTTATAAGTTCAATATTTCACAACATGTCATAACCGACCTTCATGTTCATCGACGTCATGGATTACATAATTTTTGGGTTTCAATAACCGTAAAATTGCATGTCCAAATATTGATTTCATGTCATGAATTCAAATTACAAGATGAAATTATATGTCCAAACGTCTATTTAGTTTGAGGTGGAAATAATTGAGTGTACAAATAAAATCACACATTGATTTAAGAATATTGGTGAATCGTTTAATTTTTTTTTTCTTTTCTACTATAGTAAAAGAGTCCGTAAAATTGAGGTATCAACATGTGTGTTTGTGGTCGTCTTTTTACTAGCTGAGGATATTGTGGTAATTCTAGCCGCTACCTTATCTTGTTATTTTTTTTCATTCGGTGTTTAGAGTCCATATTAGAGGTCTGACAACCTTGTCATTACTACACATGGTCTCTGTCTTCATGCTCTTTGATGACTGTTGTTGTTGATTTCACATTATTTTGCCTTTCAAGCGGTATTCGGATTAGTACACTACACTAATAAAAAAAAAATTCACTAAAATATTTACTGAAAAATATTCAATGGCTATTTCTATAAACTTTTAAATTAAATTGGTGTAAAAAATTGTAATTGTTTCATATGAAAAAATAAATTTTATTTTAAAATTAATTATTTCATTGTAAATTTGTTTTCCCCTAGACATTTTTCTGGTAAATTGATTTGGTGGAAAATGAGTGACAAAATGATGTTATACAGAACAAATTTTACACTGATTGCTAATTATCGCTAATATAAGCTATTATCATTAATTAATTATTGATAAAGATTAATTTTGACGTACTAGGCAAAAGTAGTTCTTTTCCGCTTCCTAACATTTTGTCCATTAATATATTGTTAGAATTTGATTTGAATGGTGGTCACGTCTTTAGAAAGAAAGATTTTTAATGGGATTCTGCTGATGTCCTTATAACATTTAAATTACTTTTTGATTTATTTTGATATTTTAACTTTTTATTATATATATATATATTTTTTATTTATAAGAACAATCAACAACTATCTTTATAATACGCTCTTTTAAAATGTTTTTTTCCTTTTCATTTTTTGATGGCAAGCGGGTAGGAAAATAAATAAATTATAAGGTGGGGAATGAAACTTCACGAGCAACGTGAAAATCTAAATACCACTTTCTAAAATTAATCATCTATGATAATTAGCTTTATTTTTTATGATATACTAATCATATTATTGGAAGTAGAAATATAATTGCGCACAAAATTTGACTATTCGTTCTAGTAGTAGTTGGAGATTAGTCAGCACCATTTGCTCATCATGATGAGGGTGAATAAAATCGAACAAAAAATTGAATCAAATTGAGAAAAAATATAATTAGTAGTTTGATTTGGTATTGAGAAAAAAAAAAATCATTCTCTTAAACCCCTGTAAAATTGTAAATATGAATGTATATCATATTTTATTTTATGCTTCTGAACATAAAGCTCATTTGAATTCGTCAGTATATTATGTTTATGAAATATTTCAAAAAAGAGATAATTTGCTTAAAAAGAAACTATATCTCCTTCTTGTTTAGTTATTTGAGACAAGAGGATAATAGTGTGGAGAATTAATTGGTAATTTTGTCAAAGTTTCATCAATTGATTTTGGAAAAGAAAATTTTGATGAGTATAAAGTTTGCATCCAGGGTGGCTCAACGTAATTGGGGGCCTAAAGCGAAGTTTCAATTGGAGGCCTAAAATATAAACAAACTTCATATACACATTCGTTCAAATTTTATTTCTATAAGTAATAAGTTGGCAAATATTAAATAAAAATAAGAGTTAGAACCATAAAATCTTAAGAAGTTGATGACTTGATATACCCCATTTTAATATGCTTGTTGTAATGCTTGAAACTAAAATTTAAAAATAAATAAAAAAGAATTTGTAATTCACTTTGTTCAATACTTTTCATTATTAATTTTTATTTTTAATAAAGTACAAAAAATGTTAAAGTGGGTAAAATAATATATTTTAAAAATATTATACTTTTCATCATAAATAATAAAAGTTTTCTATAAAAAATTTAACACATAATTTATTCTTGATAAAAATTAGGGCCCCAAAGGCATAAGACTTATTTTACAAAGCATTCAGCCGCCCCTGTAATTTGCATCATTAGATCTCTGAAAATTTTGATAAGTAGTTAAAAATGATGGGAGCAGAAGTAGAACAAAGATTACATTAGCTTAATTAGTTGCAATTTGGTCAAACTAGCTTTATTTATATAAAGTTTTGTTTGTATTCGATATTTTATGTGTCTACAAACTACAAAGTAGAACAAAGATCAAGATATGTGTTGGGCCCACCTTTAATGTATTTGGCCATAGTATTTGGGAAATATATTTTATTTTTTTAGAAAAATATGATTTACATCCATAAGTTTTAAAAACTATCAAAACTAACCATAAGTTTCTATTACAAGTCAATTGGATATTTGTTGCAACAAATAACAGTGTCCATGACACTAGAGTAATGTGGTAGTTTGGAGTGAGTGCAACAAGCATCATTCCATACATCATGAAGTAGACAAATCACATAAGTTTATTATTCTGAGTCGATTGCTCATCATTTTCATCAACAACCATAACATTACTTTCATATTCACTGAATATTTCATCATTACTTTGGTGTTCACGTAAAAAACTATTTAATACAACGCAAACAACTACTATAGAGAGTGTTTTTGTAAAAGATAAAAGTTTGGTGTAAAATTTCAATTTTCAAAAATCCCAAATAATGATATTTGGCCCAAATACTAGGAAAATA
Source organism: Solanum stenotomum (assembly GCF_019186545.1). Lineage (NCBI taxonomy): Eukaryota > Viridiplantae > Streptophyta > Magnoliopsida > Solanales > Solanaceae > Solanum > Solanum stenotomum. Next base: position 52,544,935 of record NC_064292.1, read on the forward strand.
CTAGTATTTGGGAATTTAGGATATTTCCAAAAATATTTGCCAAATAATGGCAAATTGTATGGACAAACACTATTTAACAATTTTCTCCCCAAATATTATTTGAAAAATCTATGGCCAAACGGGCCCTAGATGTATGGAGGACTTATTTAAGTTATGATAGAATTTTAGCAAATATAATATATATAATAAGGTCGTATAGCTATAGTTTTGACTGCGTTTCATAGTTATAGTTTTATTTGCTACGGAGGTTGCAATTTAAACATTTCTGTCTGTTTGTATGATTTGCTTGCCAATAAACAATTATAAGCAAATAGTTCATATGATATGAATGTTGTGATTTGTATATTTCGTTTACCAATATACAAATAGTTTCATTTTGTTTGCCAATATATAAATAGTTCCATTTGGTTGTAGTTTGTATATTTCGCTTACCAATATACAAACAAAGTAATTTATTATGATTTTTTCATAAATCCTATACAAATAGATGCATATTATACCAATATACAAACAAAATAATTTATTATGATGTTTTCATAAATTCTATACAAATAGGCGCAAATTACACAAATAAGGTGAATTATATAAATCAGACAAATAGCAAGAATTAAAAAAATTGTAGCCACGAATTGCAATTTTCTTAAACTATAGTTATAGTATCTAATATAGGCTAGATATTAAATTAGAAAAACTACATAATATGACAAACATCAATATACATTTAAAATAAATAGCTATAATTTATATTTTTATGTTATATGGATATAACTATACAATAAATAGCAAAGTTAATTATATACCAATAATCTTTTTTTTTATTATATATTTAACATAAATAAATATTAACTAGGAAAGTTATTATTACACTCATAATTAATTATGTCCTCATCAATACCTTCTCTTTCATCAATATCCCTATTTAACAGATTTCTTGTATTTTTTTCCCACAAATTCCTTCCAATTCAAGATCTTTTTGTAGGATTCTAGGAGCGATTTTTGTGATTTGAATTCATTAGGTATTTTCTAACTGATTTTTTTCCTCATTTTTATGAAAATTTTATTTATATACATCTATTTTTATAAGGTTTTGATTGAAATTGCTTTTTCATGAAAATTATATTGCTTTTATACTTTTCTTTCCATGGCGAAATTGCATATCTCATTGCGAAGAGTGTCACCTCTACTGCTGGAGTCATTTCCTTGTCCTGGCGCACCGATGAGACATCCCCCGGCGGTCTATGAGATGGAACGTGGGGGATACCCGCAGTTCAGTGGAGTCGTTAGGTTATCGTTATTAGCAGAGAGTGTAGAGAGAGAATTTTGTTGTTTGTCAAATTTCTATAGAGTATAATACTTATATACATAGATAATTGTATTGTAATATTAATACAAGTTGAAATGACGATTTGTGAATACAAGTATATCTGGATACATAAGTAATCTATCCAATTTGATTAGGCAATACAAGTATAGTTGGATACATCAATACTGTATTTTTATAAATAAATACCTAAGTTAACACCAAGCCTCAAGTATTATAGGAAAAACTAGACCAAAAAGATATTGACGTTTTGTTGGCTTTTTCAATCTTTTATACAGCATAATACTTACACACTTTGATACCTACACATTTTATTGTTTTTCCATTTTCTTATTTAAGAACGATGTATTCATATGTATATTATATTAGTGTATTCATTTTTTATTTAACAATAGTGTATCCATTTTTCAAACTATTGTATTCATATGCTAAAATTGTACTACTTTACCTTGTTTGATGTATTAATACATTAAATTTTTTATAAATACTTGTATCCTTGATATATTAATACTTTAAGTTTTATAAATAGAAACACCAATTTGAATTCAAAGTATTCATATGCTAATTGTACAAGTAATACATTTTTCTTATTTAGTTATTGTAATTACAACTGTATTAGTGTATAAAAAAAAAAAAAAAAAACATATGCAAAAATATAGTGAGAAAAAAATATGAATACTCTTTTATATTCAAAATTTTATGAATACCTTTATAATTAGTATTTAGTGAATATATTGTATTTAGGAATATAAATACAACTTATTGTATTATGTGAATGAATCAGGATATACATACAATATGTAATTATTAGTTGGTAATTTAATAATGGAAATTTGAGTGATTTAGGAACATAATAAAAGGTTGACAGTTATGGTAACATATCATACCTTATTTAGTGCATTGAAAGATCACTCTATAAGCAATAATTAAAAAAAAAATCAATACAAACATGCAGCTAGAAGTTGACATAAAGTGCAGTCATTTTTAGTAAATAACATATTTATAGTTATTGAACTTCATTAACCCATATAAAACTTTTCTTTTGACATTGAATCATTCCTGAGCAACTTTTACATATAGCAATTTTCTTAAACTATAGTTATAGTATTTAATTAAATTCTTTATTTAATAATTTTTTTTCAATATATAAATTTAAATGAGTTATCAAGTTCTCTTAAGTAACAAGTCGTTGAGCAATTTTACATTGACTTATACATAAAAGTATTTACTTTCATATAATTTATAAATTTCTATTCTATAGAAATGTGAAGCCTTGGATGATTAAGGGCAATTTTGTCAATTTAATAAAATTCCAAGCTTACTTTAAGTGTACATTGTGCATTGAGGGTATTGAACATTCCAGAAAAACCAGCAAAAAATTATGTAATTCCCAATGTATTGACCATTAAGTTGTGGATTTCAATTGTGACAGTTGTACCAACACATTGGGAGGAGTAAAAGAAATTAATGCAAAGTTAAAACATGGACTCCATTTTTTGATTCACTTCAAAAGTCCAAGACCACACTTTTTTTGAAAAAATAAATAATTAATTTCTCATTTGATTTTGTATATATGTATTAGTGTTATTAATTTGACTTCATATTTATTTTTAACGTACTTATCACTTTTAATGAATTTTTTTCATATTCAAAATTTAAATTCGAGACCTTTTTCTTATATTATTCATAGTTTTTAGAGCATCTTTTAACATAGTATTTCATGATTGGGGTTTAAAATTTTGAATGATCCAATAAAAATTATAATCCGTAGATATTATTAACTCTAATAAACCTCAAATCAATACTAATGCTAATATGGGTTATTTGATCTTTATTTTTTACATTGATTTAAATAATTTTAATAATTTCCACAACTTATAAAATTTTAAATTTATATATAAAAATATACCTTAAAAAATTGCGTACACAAAAACCGTTTCATTTCATCTAAAGTCAAAAACACAGAATCTCTCGGGGTTGTTGAGGCTACTTTTCAAGTGGGACATGTCAAGGGTAATCTGAATCCTATGGTTACACCAATTAATTACCAAAAAAACAAAATTAAGTCATGGGGTATGGAAAAGACCATAATGCCCTTCTGAAATTCGAATTAGATTTTTCTTATTTGAACAACCCAACTTCAAATGGGCATATTTTACTCATACGAACTCAGAATTGCGCAAACTCAACTGCGTTGAAAAGATTATTTCAAGATTTTTCCTACGATATCTGAAAACACACCTAACTCATCCTGAGCTAGGAGTTATGATTGTTTAAAGTTGACCAAAAACTCAACTTAACATCTCACATAAATTCTCTGTTTAACTCTAATCTAAATATGCTCTTGCAAGAGTCCAAGAATAATGATTCTGCTGACGTCCTTAGGCTGACTTTTGCCGTTTAGCTTTTTGTTTTGGATTAAATGAAAAACTGATTAGTTTAACTTTACTTTTTAGCTTTTTATTTGTTTCTAATACATATATTTTTCATTTTAATTTATTTATCCTACTTTTAAAAAAAAAAAATTTCTAAGTTTAACTTTCTACATGTTTAACATGTTTAAGACCACAAAATTAAATGACAGTTTAATAAATTCTATATATTTTTTAATTTAAGATTATAAATTTTAAAAATTATTTCAACTTTCTTAAACTCCACTTCAAGTTAAATTTTGATAAACAAATTAAAATGATGAGAATATCCCTGGAACAAAATCAGGCACAGTTTTGTAGGAATCTTTTCTCTTATTTATTTTTTTTTGAGAATTTTACTCCCTCCATTTTATATTAATTGAATTGTTGAGATATTTTTTATTTTTCAAATTAGCTTAATTGTTCAATTTTCAAGACTATTTCTTGAATGTTTTTTCAATTTTATCCTTCATTAGTTAGTATTGGAATTAGTATTAATTAATGTTTAGTTATTTTAATCATAAATTTGACAATTATTAACAAGGGTAGAAATGAAAAGTTATGCCTAATTTATGTCTTAATGTTATTTTCTTTAAGGGTGTGAAACACCTCAACAATTCAATTAATTTGAAATGGAGGAAGACTTCCTTTATTATTAAGGCTGTAATGTTTGAGTTAAAATGAGGACTCTATCTTCCAAAATTCTTTTAATTAGTAAATTAAAATATGAATATCTCATGCACAAAATAAAAGAATGTAATTAAATAGGGGAAATATAATAAAAGGTCAACAATCTATTGGCTTATTTATTTGATTTTGCACTAATGTTTTGTTTTTATTCGATATTTTATCCATGCCTACACTTGAGGAAAGTTAATACCTCAAATATGAACTAGAGGAGTCGCAAGAGATACCCACATAAATCCCACCTAAATACGTGTCGGGCCCACCTTTTTACGCCCTATAAAGCCACACTTGGTTATGCGTTATTACAATATTACAAAGATTAAGAATTAAAATCGAGATGGTTTATATTATCATGAACATCAATGTTACCATTAAGTTAGCTACTATTGCAACCATTTTAGCTCTTGCTATTTGGTGGTGGCGCCGCCGTAATGGCGAAACTACTCAGGCAACGGCAACGGCAACAGCACCGCCCATAAATACATCGATCAATTTATCACTTGAGGCGCCTAACTAACAAAGCCCATCAGGTAAATAACAACATTATTCTTTTCAATTATCTCCATTGATCAGGTGTGGCATGTGGGTTAACAACACCCTTAGTTTTAGATATATTTTTCTTAAACTTATTGTGCTATAAAAATATTTATTGATTTAAGTGGGCAGTAGGATGTTTTAGACATTGTGAATTTTGGGTGTGTTTTATACTCACTGTCCCTAATTACTTGTCCACATTTCTTTTTTTAGTTGTCCCTAACTACTTGTCATTTTGACAAATTAAAAAGGATAATTTTTATTTATTTAATATGTGTCAGGTGCGTCAACGAACAATCTATCAAAGCAGCAAAGAAAAGGAGTGAAACATATGTATTTGTTTTTTATGTAATGTAATATGTATTTGGTTTGATGTAATGTGATATGTATTTTATTTATGTATTTTGATTAATGTAATGTGATATGTATTTTATTGATGTATTTTGATTAATGTGGTACGTATTTGGTTTTTCATTTCAGAAAAGTATTCATTGTTTGCAATTTTGATTATTTAATTTTAAGTCAGAAAAGTCAAAACTCACAGCATCCCTTTGACTCGAATGATAGCGTTTTATTTTTTATTTTTTTAGTTTCAGTTCTATTTTTTTTTTAGTTTTTTTTTTAAAAAAAATTCAAGAAATGTTCTAAAAGTGTGGTTTTAAACCCAAAAAAATTCAAGGGTCCTATTTCTAAAGGCTTCTTTACACGTTTATAATTTTATTTTTCGAACCTCCTAAATGAAAATTCTGGGTCCGCCATTGGTATAGAGTATACCAACACAAAATAATAAGTATCTTTTAATAATTATTCAAATTAGTATACGTACTCGCACGTTGCGCGGATATTTAAAAATACAATAATTTTTAAATTTAAAAAATAACTAATACAAATTATTATTGAGTAACAAAAGTGCATGTGTAATCATATATAATGTTTTAGTTTTATATAGATACACTTCATGCCAACAAAATTTTACCATAATTTATGTGAAATATGGGTATATTCTTTAAAAACACTAAATATTATTCTAACAACTTTTTCTTCTTCTAGTATAATGAAGATTAATAGCATAGGTGGTGTGTGTTGAATTGATATTTGTTGTATAATTACAATTTAAATTCATAGATCAATATAATTATATAAACTTAGTATTAAAAATATTTATAATATTTTTAGCTAAAATCTAAATATATAATTTGCAAAGCATGCTACAACCTCTTTAGCACACTCCTCTCTCGTTCAATCTTATAAAATAAGATCATCTTTATTTAATCAAATATAATTTCATAAAATAAAAATGTACAAAAAAGGACTTTCAATGATCAATTAAAAAAAGATACTTCTGTAATCAAATTATTATATACCACATAAAATAAATTATCAAATTAGTTATTTTTCGCCCAAAGAAAAAATTGAAAGATAAAATATGGAGCATCTTCTATTCCTTTGAATACTATAAATCTCTTCTATTATTTATGTATTTTTAGCTTTGTTTAGCTTTTCTAAATATGTGGTATATTTTATTCTTTAGTAAATACCTAAAAGTGACAGATAATATTAAGATTTAGTTTTAAAAATCTGAAACTAATTTTGTTCAGTATATTATAATTTGAAAATTATTTATCGGTAATTTCTTTTTTAAAATAAGAACATTTGTTAGTGTTTTTTTAATTGATAAAATTATTTTTTGAGAAAATCTCCAAATTATTATTAAAATAATTATAACTATCAATTTTGTGTTTTGGAGTTTTATTTGACAAATTTTAACTTAATTATTTATCAAATTAAAATTATGTTTTTCTGGAGGTAGTTTTTTAAAAAAAAAAAAATTCAAACGGAAAAAAATTGTTAATTATTTTTATGAGAGGCTTTATTTGCAAAATATGAATTTATAGTATTTTAAATTTATCCTTTTCAAGAAATGATAATTCAAAAATCATTCTCTTGATAACATGTTTTTTTTTTTTTTTTTACAAAACAGAGATTTGATATATTTAAAGTCATTTTTATATAAATTTAAGGGATAATGGTCTGAAAAATATTCCAACTTTGGCCGAATTTGTTGTTATGATACCAAACTTTCATGAGGACCTATTACCCCCCTAGACAATTTAATACCGTATTTTAAACATATATATGTGCCCACGTGGACATAAAAAATATTGCATAATTAGAAATAGTAATTGTTGACACACAATTTTGGCCTAACATTTTTAAAATTCGTAACTTTTAAGTTTTATTTATCTAATAGTTCAAAATATTTTTTTATAATTTTAGATAAGTTTATCGATAACTATCCTTATTTATCAAAATTTTAGGGTTTTTTATCAGTTAATTTTAAAATTGCATGTTTACATGTCATTAGTTACGTTCATTATATTTATTTTAATTCATTTTATTTGTTACATTTGTTAATATTGATATTTTACATAATCTAAAAATTCATTCAAATACAAATATTTTACTTGATCGATTATTTTGGACCATAATCACAAGCCCAAAATTTGAACCCTTTTAACAATTATTACCTATATAAGTTTTGGTTAGGTTAAAAAATAGGGGATGGTGAATTTATTTTTTAGAAGGGAAAATTACGCGGTTAAGCAAACTTATACTACTTAATTACTCATCATAGCTATAGTTTGCTATAATTACCACTCACGACTAACATTATACATTAATTACGCGGGCTGACTTCGAGTTTGTATAATTAGTCATGTTTGTATATGTATAATTCGTCAGAATATACAAATACATACGTATAATATACAATTATCTAACCTATATACATATACAATTCACCTCTCTCCCACTCTCTGCCCTCTCTCGCTCGCCTCTCTCCTCTCTCTCCCAATCTCGCTCGCCTCTCTCCTCCCTCTCCCAATCTCGCTTGCTATATATACAATTGCATATGCATAATATATAATTATCTAACATATATACATATACAATTTACCTATCTCCCCCTCTCTGCCCTCTCTCTCTCGCCTCTCTCCTCTCTCTCTCTCAATCTCGCTCGCCTCTCTCCCCCCTCTCCCAATATCGCTCACCTCTTTCCTCCCTCTCCCAATCTCTCTTGCCATATATACAAATATATATGTATAATATACAATTATCTAACCTATATACATATACAATTCACCTTTCTCCACTCTTTGCCCCCTCTCTCTCGCCTCTCTCCTCTCTCCCAGTCTCGCTCGCCTCTCTCCTCCATATAACATGTAGCTACGAATTGTAATTATCAAACTATAGTTATGGCGAGTAATTAGACTATTTTTGAATGGCTATATGTGAAAGTTCCCCTTTTTAGAATAGGGTTGTAAAATTTTCAGATTGGATTCACAAAAGGGTTTCACTAGTCAATAATTTTCCGGCAGCCATCACCTCGGAATCCAGCAACCCAAAACCCCCATCCTCTTCCTCACAAACGACCTCCAAACAACCCAAACCACCATCATTCTTCTCCACGAGCAGCAATCTCCAATTACCAGAAGAACCCAACTCCTTTCTTCCATGAAACGAGCTCAAGCTCGGTGACATAGCTCCGGCGAAACCACACTCCAAACAAACCCATCAAACCTAGTTGTTCCTCTTCTATTCGCCAGAACCTCACCGGCGAACAATAACCCAAAAGCCTTTCGTCTCCTTAGTTACAACCAGACCCATATCGTTGTAATACCAAGCTCCGACAACGAACAATCAGTGACCTCTATGAGGATGACCAGATCTAATCGGGTCCACATTTTCGGCAAATCTCGGCGAGCAGCAAGCTCCAAACCACCAAGACACCATGAACAGTGTATTGTTACTGTACTCTTTTTCTCATTTTTCTTTTTAATATATTATTGTTAAATAGTTCAAAGCTTGATGATTTTTTCTTTTTTTGGCTTGCATTTTTAGACCGTAATTATCTTTGATTTCTTGTTATTTGGTGTTGAATGGTTTATTGTTGTTAGTATTATTTTTAGATCTGGCCGGAAAATGCCATATTCCTGTGACCTCCATTATATGTTTTGTTGGTTAAGGTTTAGTTATAATTCCATTTTTTGTTGGCTAAATACTTAATTATGGAAGTGATTTTTCTAAGTATCTATATTTTCTTGCTTGTTATTGTTGAAATGTTTGTCATTACTCACTTTGTTTACTATATAATATTATTTTATTTTTATAGACGATGCTTAGCTATAATTTTATTTTATAATATTTGTTGATGTTTCTATTGTTCATTATATCATTGTTTCTTTTTTTTCTTTTGTTGCTTCGAATGTTTTATATTTTATTTGTTCTCAATTGATTTGAAAAGCCATAAAAATTGACTAAGGATTTTGCATATTATTTTATTGTGGATGCATATTTGTGGCAACTCTTCTTCTTATTTTTTATTTTTATCTTTCTATGATTCTTATCTTATTTTAGTTTTGTTAGTGATTAACCATTTCGGATGTCATACCATGTTAGTATTTATTTTGGGTTCTATGATGACTATAAGTTTTATGTTTGTTTCTTTTATTGGTTATCGCTTTACTTTTGTTAATAAATTACTATTCATAATTTGTTTAGATTAAGTCTACATATTTTGTAAAGTTTTTCCAGCAAACTATCTCGTTAGTATTTAGTTAGTATTTCAGTGTTATTTCACACCATTTTATATTATATTTCTATTTGTTTGATATGATCTCGCGTTTAGGAAATATAATATGTTAAAATTGGCCGATGAAGAAATTACCGTCGATTTCCAAGGCCTCCCATGTTAATAAGACAGATGTTTATTTTTAAGTTATTGTTTAATTTATTTATTTTTAGTCATATTTATTTAGTACTAACACTTTTACTAAGTGTCTTTACAGGTACCTCGAAGTCGCTTCTCATCGAAGTTATTCGAATAAAGTTCGAATACTATATTCATTATTATGTATATTGTTGACAATAGGCAAATATTAAGTCGTTTCTCATATTATTTGTTTGTTTTATTACTTGTGTATATTGCATGTTTGTTATATTTGTATACTATTTTTATCTTTTCCTCAATTTGAAAAAATGAATTTAGTCAGGACCCACAGTTGTGGATTTCGAAGGATGCCTAACACCTTTCCTTTGAAATAACTTGAACCCCTTGCCTAGAATCTTGGTTTCGTAGATTACTTAATGGTTTCCTGGTTTTTTTCTAAAATTAGGTGGCGACTCCTTTAAAATTCGTTTATTCTTAAAATTCTTTCAAAATTCAATTAACTGATTATTTTTTGAGTCACCGCGACGTTTCTCCCGATTTGAATAGAGTAGGCATGTAAACAGTAATGTGTCCACGTGGACACATATATACCTTTAAAATACACTATTAAATAGTTCGGGGGGTAAAAAATACAATATTGAATAGTCTAGGGGGGTAATAGGTCCTCATGAAAGTTTGGTATCATAACAACAAATTTAGCCAAAGTTGAGATATTTTTCAAACCCTTTTTCCTAAACTTAAACTTTGAATTTATACGTAGCACTTTTGGCTTATAGTTGAATTTAAAGAGATTAAGATAATTAAGTAAGTGGGTGAGAGATTTTAGGAGATGATTTATATTAGTTTTTTTTTTCCAAAAAAGATAATTGTCGTTTTTTTTTTAAATTTTACCTGCAGATTTTAAGCTATTTCTTTATTAATGTTTACTTTTTTTTTTCTTCTTTTTTTCCGTTACATGTTTTATTTTTAATTTATTCTGTATCATGGCATTTTTTAATTTAATTTCTAATCAAATAGTTAATTGTTGTTTATTATTTTTTTCTTTTGTTTTGGCCTTGTTCTAAAACTACCAAATGTCGTTGTTAAATATTATCGCTTAAATGTTTTTGTTAAAATGCAATTTACAAATTAAGATAATTTGAATAATAAAGTTTTAAAAAAGAAAAAATAAATCTTGACCAGTTACCTAAATTTTAGACCCGCAATTCAGTATGAAAAAATAATAACTACAATTACACAAATTTAATTTAACCCATGTAGGCTATAAACTGATATAGTAATTTAAGTATTTTGTAATTTGTTAGTATTTTTTTCATTAATAAGTTCAATTTTTTGAAAAAATATGCAAATTAATAATATATAAATATTATGTGGCGTTTATGGTAGTTGCATTTGATAGATTTTGACATAATTATTTATCAAATTTAAAAAAAAGATATTTAAAATTTTAAAATGATGGTATTTGGAAAGTTCGGAGTGTTTTGTTTTGAAGGTGATTGCTAGTTAGTTCTTTTGGATTTCTTTAAACTCCAACTAAATTTTCACAGTTTATATTTTTAACCTCTAGAAAGATAACATAAAATCTTAGATAACTTTAACAAAAGTTGAGAATATTTCATGGAAAAATAATTAATCGAACAAAATCATATTTGATAAATTTTGTATTATCTTAAATTATGAGCCTTGAACACATACCTATAAGCAAAAGAAGATCAAGCATTCTCATGATTTTACAATGTACATATAGTAATAACTTTTTATTTTTAAAAAAATAGAGTTTACATCTAAAATTTGAATATAATTTATAAAACATATGCTCACCAAATAATAGTATAATAGATATTTAGCCATACAAATTAAAATGAAAGAACTGTCTCACATTGTACAATATGATACACATGGATAGAATCATCTTCTGCCACTACACAAACACCCATGTTTCATTCGAGATTTGAATAGTTTTTGGCTTCTTAAAGATGCTCATAACATTTTAGACATTGAATACAAAATAATGATCTGAAACTAATAAAGAACAAAATTTATTACAATGTCCAATTTAATGATTCAGATAGTAGTTTAATATTTAAAGAAAAGACATAAATACATATTTTCACAGAATGACTTATCAGTCATTGTAATCATACATATTTTCACAGAATGACTTATCATAATCAGACATAGAAGATAATTAAAGACTCTTAATATGGAAATGCTTGACTATTAAATTAAATGTTATTATATTTAATACCTGAATTTACAAATCTTTTAATCATGGCATGAGTTTGATCTCCGTCTAAATAATTATACACTAATACAAATATAAAAGTTAATACTATGTATAATTAAAAAAGATAGATAAATAAAGACAAACGATAATACAAATTACAAATTAGTACTATAATTTTGAGAAATTATATATAAAAATAATATGCATAAACTCAATGTTACCATTTTTTTCCTTTGAATATTGTGCTGTTCATGACGAAGACAGTACTTTTGAAAAGAAAAAATCCATTGCTTCATTAATGTGAGAAATTGAAAAAATGTGATAGTGCGGAGGAAAGGAAATGGGAAAGTGGGAATAGTAGGTGGTTTATAAAAACGATTTTTTAATTTGTTTTATTTATTTATTACTTAATACATATTCAAATAAATCGTTGATGAGAAGTTTTCATCAATTTGAAATTTAAAAACATCAATCAGATAAGGATTAAGATCATTTCAAATTTAAATCTAAAATAAAAATTAAAAATTAACAAAATATTTTTTTGTATATTTTTAATATTTTTGAAACTTTTTGGTGGATAATAATAATAATAATAATAATTATAATTCTTTAATAAATAAAAAAATTTAGTTTAGAATTTAAGATATTCTTTTTTTTTGGAAAGTTTTCATAATATTATTAATAAATAATAATAATATTAATAATATTTTTATTATTATTATTCAAATTAATAAAAATATGATAACTTCCCAGTTCCCACTAAGAAAGGAATCACACATCCTATTTTTTAGAACTGTTTTATGTAAAAGTAATTAAATTTCTCTTTCCACAAAAAATGGAATCTAACACGTTACAACTACATATTTTGAGAACAATTTTAATTTTAATTAATTAATTTTTTTTAAAAGAAACTGATATACTTTATCAACTTGCGGAGTAGTGGGAAGTTTTAAAATGAAATGTGTCATTTTTAATAACTATTTAATAAAATTTTTAAAATTTTAGTTTCAAAATAAAATTACAAATTATAAATAATTAATTATTTAATTAATAAAAATTACTATTTTTTGTGGTGCTGACACGTACGCTTACCACCTCTCCTATTTTATATATATATATATATATAGAGAGAGAGAGAGAATATTATTATTTATTATTTATTATTATCTACATTTGTTTTGGCTAAAAAAGTTGTAACGTTTTTCTTTTTTAAAAAAAACTAACAATTTCAATTGGCTAAAAACACTGTAACTTTTCTTTTAAAAAAGCAACTTTTTTTCGTTTATTAAAATATTTAATTAATTCTATTTAATTAGTTGATTATTTAAAAGTTAAAATTAGAGATTAATGTGGTGATGACACGTAGGCATTATCACTCTCCTATTATATATATATATATTATATTAATTATTAATTATGTAGAAAGGTGAAGACGACTAGGACGATCACTAGCATTTTAGAAAATATCATTACTATATAAGGGTAAAATAGTAATTTCATCTTAAGATCCAAATCTTCCCCTTTCTCTCTAGCACTAGCAAAGCAGGAGCTTTCATTAATCTCTTGCATTTCAGCACACTCTCTTTAATCTCCTCTCTTTCATCACAAACTTTTTGTTAAAAATCCTCTCTTTCCGCTCAGCAAATCGGAGGTATGTTTTTCTTTCAAATTTGTATATGTTACTTTTCCGCTTACAACACATCTATATTTGGGGGTTTGCTCTTCTACTCCATTTTTTTTAAAAGGAAAAAAAGATTTGAAAAATTCATTCTCAATTCGCACTGTATTGCTAATGAAAATAGATAAGAATTATCCAATTTCTTTGTATCTTAATTTTTATTTTTAATTTTCCCGGATTTATGTTTTTCTTTTGTTATTTTATTTTATTTTTTAAATAAAAATTTCAATTACTTTGTAGTTTGATGAATGAAAAATTCTTACCCAATTTTCTTTTTATCTAGATTTTTAATTTTAATTTTCCCGAATTTTTTTAAAATTTTTTTTTAAAAATAAAAATATCAATTACTTTGTAGTTGGTTTGATGAACGATAAATTGCCTCTTATTTTTTTTAGGTAAATCATAATTATACTTAATATATAGGATGAGATGAGAAGTACAAGAGGTTAAAATTAATTTGTTCTTCGAGGAAAATTGTTGTTAAGAAAGCGTGAATAAAAAAAAAACAGAAGAGGATACTCTTTTATAGCAGATCTGGAATGATCTTTAAAGTATGGCTGCCACTGTACATAGATCTGGAACTATCTTAAAGAATATGGAGTAATTTGGTATTTTACACAAAATTTGATTTTATCGTACTTGTTCCCTAATTTCTCTCCACGTGGAGAAATTTCAAACACAAGTGTAAAAACATCTCTCTCTAGAAATTTCTATTCATGTTTTAAATATACAAGATAGGTATCACCTGCTATCAAAGAGCTCATCTCCTGGCTTGCCTAATTGTAGGTTGTAACTTCCTCTGTTGTTCGAATTCTTTCAATTTCAGGTAAGTTATTTGTAAACTTTCTTTTATTCCTCTCTTGAATTCGATAAGTTCTCTGTAAATTCTATGGACTTCAACTTCTTTTTATCATTTTCTAAATGCTTTCTAATCTATAAAATAGATGATAATTTTTTTATTTTTTTTTTGTGTGTATAATATCTCGATCTTTGAATGATGTTCGTATTAATTTGTGCATTCCTTGATATGATTGGTTGTTTACAAGTTATTGTTAGTCTTTGACTGTACACAAGTTATTCATTCAGTTTCTCGAGAGTTTTGTTATGGAGTTTGAACTCGAGATGAATTTGGTAGAAGGCGTAGGGGCAAGTTCCTCACTGCCGAGGAGTTTTGGTTGCTGTGCAGTGTATGATATAAAAAATGATGTGTATAACTAACTGCCTTGTAGAGACTGGAGGCCGTTACTATTCTGGAGTTGTTTCATTGTAGCCTTCACCTTGCAAGTGCCAGGGGCTGCTCAACATAATTCGGGGCCTAAAGAGAAATTTCAATTCGAGGCCTAAAATATAAACAAACTTCGTACACATATTTATTCAAATTTTATTTCTATAAGTAATAAGTTGACAAATATTAAATAAAGATAAGAGTTAGAACCATAGAATCTGAATAAGTTGATGACTTGGTATACCCCATTTTAATATCTTGACATAATGCTTGAAACTAAAATTTAAAAACAAATAAAAAAGACTTTGTAATGCACTTTGTTCAACACTTTTCACTATTAATTCTTATTTTTAACAAAGTACAAAGGATGTTCAAGTGGGTAAAATAATATATTTTTAAAAAATATTATACTTTTAATCATAAATAATCAGTTTTTTCTATAAAATTTTTAACACGTAATTTATTCTTAATAAAAATTTAGGGTCCCCAAAATTTGGGAGCCTAAGGCGTAAGCCTTATTTTATAAAGCATAGAGCTGCCCCTGGCAAGAGATTTTTTGTTCAAGAGATAGTTTAAAAAAACTTCACTACTTCTAATATAAAAATTATGTACTCACCTTTTGGATACGATATTGAGAAATAAAATCGATAGAATACCTGAATATGTAGCAAATTTACTCCTTTTCCCCATGAGTACTCATTTTGATTGTTGATTTAGCACATGGGAACGTAAATTCCAGTCATAAAAGCAAAGCTCTTTATTCTAGAATGTAAAAAGTTCCTAAGATATATTTAAATTTGGAAAGATATCACCTATGGAAACTCAACGTGCTATTACTCATGAAAATTTTCTAGATTTATACAAAAAGATCAGTTTGAATTTGCCTATTTACTGTAGCTTCTCCCCAAAATTAACAAGTAGTTTTTTCTTTGTTTTGGAACGTACTTGTAGTTATGAATTAACCAGTAGCTACCGAAGATGAGATATTTCTACTTTGTTCCTCTAAGTGATATTGGTGTGTTGCAAAACATGGCAACCGCTAAATTGGCGTACGTATGAAATTGTATGCTTGTGTTAATATAGGACAGCCTTATGTTGTTTTCTTTCTTTGAAACTGATTTGTTTAACTAAGTGGTATATGCTGCGTATCTTGGGGACTTTCTTGGTTATTCGGAAAAGTTGTTGAAAAAAGCAGATGGCGCCAATCCTCTGTTGTGTCTTTCCATATGGTTATCATGTATTTGCTAAACTTTTTATTTTCTAGATGTAGCTCCTTATTTTCATTTAATCGGCAGCATATCTCCATGGGTACAAAACCTAAATTGAAATTTTTTACCATATTGTCTACTCGATGAGACAACACTATTACTCTCTTTTTCCCTACATAACCCTTACAAATCATATGAGTTACCTTGGTTTGCACCATCATGTGCGATAGGCAGTAGCTTATATGTAACTTTTGTTTTCATTGCAGTTTTCTTTTTGAGCTTGACGTTATAGACAGAGGTTGTACAATGCCCATGACAACCGAAAAAACATATGAAACTCTCACTATCAAGGTTCACACAAAGATATCACTGAAATATAAATAACACATTTCCATGCTTTCTCATTATATTAGTAATGATATGATGTTATGTAGATCTTAATTGGTGTGTTGTTACAATTGGCTGGTGAACTGTTCACTCTTCAGCTACAAAGTTTCTACTCAAAATTCCAGATAAAATGATTACTATACTGGTCATTTTATTTTGCATGGAAAGAAATCATGCTTTTCCTGAATTGATCAACATCTCTCCTTCCTAGAGAAGGAATGAAGAAACAAGAATTGCGCCACCCACTCCTGAAAGAGATAATAGAAGGTTAGAAACACGAAATATGCATTCCAAATACTTGAAATGACATATTCTATAATCCACTTATTATCTTGCAATACTTTCCTTAATTTGATGCAGCGAAAACAAAGCTTGCTTGCAGTGAAAGCTCGACCATACAATGTGACATATATAGCTAAATTTTGATAACCCACACCAATCTCATATACTTGGGTCGCCACATTAAAGTTTTTATTTTTTTGGTGTACAACGATTGTGAATTGTGTCTCTGTGCGACTGTGCCTATGGTGTGGCATGTAAAACTGCACCTGGTATGTTAAAAATATTTATACATCAGCTTACATGATCATTTCTTTCTTTATCCTTCTGAGTTCTGTGTGGAAGCAAAGAAATTTATTGTGTAGACACTTGTAAATAGTGTCTTGTGTTTGTATAAAACCAAAGTGGTCACTACTTTGTATGTTAATAAAAAATAGTATTCATTTTTGTGAATGTTTGCAACTTCCAGCTTTCACCGACGATGATTGTATAAGTAAGTGATTATCAATTGGAATCTGCGAAATAGAAATGAACACCTTTATTGTGATATATAGGCTAAATATCAAACGGGTAATGTTAAATCTAGAAGAATTCAAACATGTCTTTATTTTTGTGAGGGTCCATAATGATATTTTTGTAATTGTGTTAAAATGTTTCTATTGGTTAACTTTTTACAAATAATAATAAATGCTAAGCTTGTCTTTACATGTTTTATAGAAGAAAATTTAAAACTATTTTATAATAAAATGTAGTTGAATAGTTAATACATTGTTCCTAAAAATTCTTTTAAAGATTATTAAGTAAATATATTTTTAATATTGTGGCACATAATTTGATCTCTATTAAATTTTGTATCTTGATCATTAAAATAGTCTTTAAAATAATGTATTAAATAGAAAGTGTTGAGAGTGAAAGCCATAAAACGCATTTAGCGAAAGCGATTTATGAGTAAAATTCTATTTCTTCTTGTTTATTGTTGAAATTACTATATTACTCCTTCTGTTTAATTTTATTTGTCTAATATTTTTAAAATATATTTATTTATTCCATTTATTACTTTTGTAATATCAAAAAAAGATTTATCTTTTAAAAAAAGTCATGTCGTTGAAAACATGAAAAAACCCTTCTCGGATACCTATATAGACAGAGTTGGGAATGAACGGCATAAAAGGCATTCAGCGATCGCGATTTATGAGTAAAATTTTGTGGCTTATTATTTATTGTTGAAATTACTATATTACCCCTTTCGTTTAATTTTATTTGTCCACTATTTTTAAAATATATTTATTTATTTCATTTATTATTTTTATAATATCAAGAAAAGATACATATTTTATCTTTTAAAAAATGTCATGTCTTTGAAAACTTGATAAAACCCTTCTCAAATACCTAAATAGAAAGAGCTGAGAATGGAAGGAATAAAACGCGTTCAGCGAATGCGATTTATGAGTAAAATTTTGTGCTTTTCTAATTTATTGTTGAAATTACTATACTGCCCCTTTTGTTTAATTTTATTTATCCAATATTTTCAAAATATTTTTATTTATTTCATTTATTACTTTTATGATATCAAGAAAATATAAATATTTTATCTTTTAAAAAAGGTCATGTCGTTGAAAACTTGAAAAACCCCTTCTTATATACCTAAATAGAAAGAGCTGAGAATGAAAGACATAAAACGCATTAAGCGAATGTGATCTATGAATAAAACTCTGTGTTTTCTTATTTATTGTTGAAATTATTATACTACCCCTTCCATTTAATTTTATTTATCCACTATTTAAAAAATATATATTTATATTTTATTTATTACTTTTATAATATCAAGAAAAGATAAATATTTTATCTTTTAAAAAAAGGTCATGTCGTTGAAAACTTAAAAAAACCCTTCTCAAATATCTAAATAGAAAGAGTTGGGAATGAAAGGCAAAAAACGCATTCAGCGAATGCGATTTATGAGCAAAATTTTGTGTCTTCTTATTTATTGTTGAAATCACTATACTACCCCTTCCGTTTAATTTTATTTGTTCACTATTTTAAAATATATTTATTTATATCATTTATTACTTTTATAATGTCAAGAAAAAATAAATACTTTATCTTTTGAAAAAATATCATGTCGTTGAAAACTTGAAAAAACCCTTCTCAAATACCTAAATAGAAAGAGCTGAGAATGAAAGACATAAAACACATTTAACGAATGCAAATTTATGAGCAAAATTCTGTGTCTTCTTATTTATTGTTGAAATTACTATTCTATCCCTTCTGTTTAATTTTATTTGTCCACTATTTTTAAAAGATTTTTATTTATACTATTTATTACTTTATAATAACAAGAAAAGATAAATATTTTATCTTTTAAAAAACTGTCATGTCATTGAAAACTTGAAAACCCCTTCTGAGATACCTAAATAGAAAGAACTGAGAACGAATGCGATTTATGAGTAAAATTTTATGTCTTCTTATTTATTGTTGAAATTACTATATTACTCCTTTTGTTTAATTTTATTTGTCCACTATTTTAAAAATATATTTCTTTATTTCATTTATTACTTTTATAATATCAAGAAAAGATAAATATTTTATCTTTTAAAAAAAGTCATGTCGTTGAAAACTTGAAAAAACTCTTCTCAGATACCTAAATAGAAAGAGTTAAGAATGAAAGGCATAAAATGCATTCAACGAATGCGATTTATGACTAAAATTTTGTGTCTTCTTATTTATTGTTGAAAATACTATATTACCCCTTTCGTTTAATTTTATTTGTCCACTATTTTTAAAATTTATTTATTTATTTATTTCATTTATTACTTTTATAAGATATGAATATTTTATCTTTTAAAAAAAGTCATTTTGTTGAAAACTTGAAAAAACCCTTTTCAAATACCTAAATAGAAAGAGGTGAGAATGAAAGGCATAAAACGCATTAGGCGAATGCGATTTATGAGCAAAATTTTGTGTCTTCTTATTTATTGTTAAAATTACTATACTACCCCTTCTGTTTAATTTTATTTGTCTACTATTTTTAAAATATATTTATTTATTTCATTTATTACTTTTATAATATCAAGTAAAGATAAATATTTTATCTTTTAAAAGAAGTCATGTCGTTGAAAACTTAAAAAAACTCTTCTCAGATACCTAAATAGAAAGAGTTGAGAATGAAAGGCATACATGTGTGTCGTCTTTTAATTGAAAATGTGTATTGGTATGCCCATGTTTATTTTATTGCTATAATTCAACCTTACTTGATTATGCGAAAATCGTAAAGTTGAAGGTGAGACTTAATTGTATTCTCATTGAAAATGATATTGTGATGTTTGTTAAAGTTGAATTAATTTTTCTAGCATTTATTTCGATCTTTGAGCGAGAAAGTCTAAAACATGGAAATTTTCATTCACTTTGAAAATGAGGAAAACAAATGAGCTTGAACTTGAGAAAAGGAAGACAAAAGTAGTTGTTCAAGGTCTGTTTGGAGAAGCTATTGTTTCAAAAGTTAATCACACATCTAGAGTACAATCACTTCCTCTTCATTATTTGCTCCAATATTTCTTAATATTTAATTGAGATGGTAATAAAACTTGCTTTTGAAGTAGTCTTGATTATGTAGCATAAAATAAATTGTTAATTCTTAAAGAATAGCGTCGAAGTGTGCTTTACAAGTAGATTTTCTATAGTGCATTCAATATCTATGTAATAATAATTGATTGCCTTCTCATTATGTATATTGAAATAAGATTTGAATATGGATGCTAACTTGTAAATGTTTGACCAACTTAATATTGAACTAATTGTTGAAACTTGAAAGAAAATGATAGTGGATCTCGCTTGTATCTTATTCGATGTGGATTCTTTTATCAAGCAAGCTAAGAAATGTGATCCGTTACTAAATATTATTTAAAAATATTTTTTGCTATATTGGATCCCAAATATATTTCATAGGTAGATCAAATCCACAAATAAAATTATAAAACATTGGGCCCGTGCTTAACACGGGCAAGAATCATCTAGTATATATAGAATATAGATCATTAATAAATAATAATAATATTAATAATATTTTTTTTATTATTATTCAAATTAATAAAACTATGATAGCTTCCCACTAAAAAAGGAATCACACATCCTATTTTTTAGAACTGTTTTATGTAAAAGTAATTAAATTTCTCTTTCCACAAAAAATGAAATCTAACACGTTACAACTACATATTTTGAGAACAATTTTAATTTTAATTAAAAAAAATTTAAAAAAAGAAACTGATATACTTTATCAACTTGTGGAGTAGTGGGAAGTTTTAAAATGAAATGTGTCATTTTTAATAATTATTTAATAAAATTTATTTTTTAAAATTTTAGTTTCCAAATAAAATTACAAATTACAAATAATTAATTATTTAATTAATAAAAATTATTGTTTTTTGTGGTGTTGACACGTAAGCGTTATCACCTCTCCTATTATATAGATATATATAGATTATTATTATTTATTATATATTATTATCTACATTTGTTTGGCTAAAAAAATTGTAACGTTTTTCTTTTTTAAAGAAAACTAACAATTTCAATTGGCTAAAAAACTGTAACTTTTCTTTTAAAAAAGCAACTTTTTTTCGTTTATTAAAATATTGAATTAATTCTATTTAATTAGTTGATTATTTAAAAGTTAAAATTAGAGATTAATGTGGTGCTGACACATAGGCGCTATCACATCTCCTATATATATATATATATATATATATAAAATGTTGTCTATAAACAGCCCAAAACACACTATCAACTACACTAATATATGTACCCAAAATTTATCACGAAAGTTGGTGTTTATATAAGAGCTAAAATTCGCGAATTATGATGTTTATTAAAAAAATAATATACACTATCAATTACACAAATCATCAATCTACACGAAATATACTATCAATTACACCTAATATTCTACCAAAAATTATTAACGGAATTTAAAGTTTACGTACAAATTAAAATAGACCATCATTTTTACCAAATAATTCATCAAAAAAATATCAGTAAATTTGTTGTCTATAAACAACTCAAAACACACTATCAACCATACCAATAGATGTACCCAAAAATTATCACGAAAGTTATGATAATATATACAAACTAAAATATAACAATTACACAAAAAAAAATCAACGAAAGAAAGAATTATTTAAGAAGAAGAAGAAGTAAATTGGAAAAGGAAAAAAAAGAGAGTTTTTGGCCAAAATCATTCTTAAACTATACCTCAAACTTAAATTACATTCTTAAAGTATCATTTTTAGCATAAAACATCCTTCAAGTACTTAAAAGTGAACAATTTTCATCCTTCTACTTGAATTTATCAGAATACTAATAGATCCCACAGAAATAAAGTCATTCCTTATTAATTACTCCCTCTGTCCCAATTTATGTGACTTGCTTTCCTTTTTAGTCCGTCCCAAAAAGAACGACACATATTTATATTAAGTAACAATTTAACTATAAAATGTCTAATTTACCGTTAATGAAATGATTTACAGCCACAAAAATTTCTATCATTCATTTTGGACCACAAGTTTTAAAAGTCTTCCTTTCTTTCTGAAACTTTGTACCGAGTCACACTACCTCACATAAAATGGAACGGAGGAATATTATTCTTAGATATGCCAAAAATACTATCGTGAATTTTTTCAGTAATTGAGTTTAGCATTATGCAAAATCTTTTAATTTGACATAATGCTACTGTGTGTCATTCCTTTCGAGGAGGAATTGACATAAAGTGGGAGTAGATGGGGTGCCAAGGAGCACCTCCTGGGCTGGCTTAACGAAGCAACACTCCTTGTTTGATGGCCCAGAAACGTTGTCAAGATCAGAAATCAGTGACGACCAAGTTGCACGCTACTAAATTGTATCCCATCAGTTCTTAATTTTTGTATTCGATTACAGAGAGCTATGAATTCGAATGCGTTAATAATATTGTGATATTGACTATTTGAAAAAAAATCTCAAAACTCGAGGATACACAGAAAGGAATTGATGAAGTTTACAATTTCAGAAATATTGACACTCTTTTTGGAGCATTGTTACCCATTGTATTGTATTGTATCATTACTATACCTACAATGCTTGTTTTGATTGTTACTTAAAATGTATTGTATTGTATTGTTAAATTCCGTTGTTACGTAACAATGAAAAGCCATTTTATGGAACAATCAATTTGGTGTGTTTCCATTGTTACTTTATTTCTTTTTCCAATTATATCTTTACATAATATTTCATAATACTATTTTACCCTTTACCTTATATTATTTAATTCTAGTCAAACCTCCTACCCTAGAATAATTACGGATATTTTAGTAAATTATTAAATTATAATACAATACGATACAGTCGAACCAAACAATAAAAATGTTATTAAACAACAACAAACAATACAGTCTAGCCAAACATTGTATCTATCATACAATACAATACAATACAATACATTATGAAACAATGGATAACAATGATTCAAATATAGTGTAAGGTTTATGATTTCAATATTTTAGTAAAACTGGTAAGAGTTGATTTGGAAGTATGCTCTATATCTGTTTTGGTTGTTAACTTCCATCATTTACTCTTTTAATTAAGGAAATATGTTTCAACCTTTAATTCAAAAGTAATTAAATAGTATATCTCAATTTTTAAATCTGATGGATACATGTATCTAACGGGCCATGATACATGTATCCGAAGGCCGAAAAATGGTATATAAAGTAATAGAAAAAACTAACGGGAATCTTAATAATTAGGATCTAAAGTACTGAGATTTATGTAGTTTGCTCTAAAAAAATATGTTATAATTCATAAATAAGAATATATAATACATTATCGGTGTTCAATATGCCCATTCCAGCCCAACATTCCAATTTCAAATTCCCCCCAATTCTGCCCTAATTTTCCTTTATATATACCCCTCTTCCTCCCCTGTTTTGATAGTCTTTTGGATCCGTAAGAAGACACAATTTCATTTAAGTTTCAGTAAGACAGAAAAGTCCTTCAAAATTTAGAGTTAAGGATTTAAAATTTTTGGCTTTCCAGTTCGGTGGTGGAATTGTCTCCAGCAGCTCTTGCTGTCTATTACTTTCTGTCTGCTCTTCTTTTAAGTTTGAAAAAAATGCTTTTTGTGTGGATTTTTGCTTGAACTCATTGTTGATTGCATGCTGCCATAGTTCAATCTTCTCTAATCATCTTAATATTGAAATCAATACTACTGATTTGCTTTTGTATTGTTTTCAAAGTGCTCTCATCAATATTTTAGCCTGAATAAAACATGGCTTATTCTATATCCTATGCTGAGAGAGAGATATGATTTATTTGAAATTGATCTTTATATCTACTCATGCGAGAACTTACCCAATAAGAATGCTTTAAACTTGGCTTGGTGTTTGAGGTCCCTTATACCACTTTAGATATACTTTGTAAAGTACTTTATAACACATGAGCAAGTTAGACATCACCTGGTTCAAGCTCATATACTTACGGCAAACAATTCAGATTTTAAGGGTAGAGTTGCATAAAATAATTCAGGTTTTAGGTTAGAAATATTTGGAGTGATACAGTAGTTATTTCTAGTTGCCTTTCCTAGTGAATTAACTAATAATTAAATTGATATTTTTCTCTTCATATAACGGGAGAGTCAACATGCATAATTCTTCTATATGATTAGAAAAATAATTTATACATATTAAATCAAAGGGAGGAAATAATTATTTACCTCTTTTTTGGAGGAAATATAATAATCCTATAACAATATTTGACCGATAATCACGGGCACGATTTGCTTTGCACATTAAAAAGAGTATCGTTAATGTCCTTTTTTGTTGTACTTTTCATGTGTTGATTTTTGTTTTATAAAGAGTATCGTATTTTTAAAAAATATTTGATGAGCTTTTTATTTTCAATTTTTTTATGAGAAATTTAAGAACTACACTTATTTTAATTTAAAATCATAAAATTTGAATAAAATATGATATTTCTAAAATTTTATGTTTAGTAAAACTAAGAAACTTAAATAAAAATGGAGATAATAAATTGGTAAACTTACACTATCCCAAAAGTTTCATCAATTATAAAATTTGCAGAATTTTTCATTGCTTTTGCATATATTCTTTGGAGTTTGGATGTCCGCTCAAATGATACATTACTTGATGAGAGAGATGAATTCGAGACAGTGGCGTACACAGAATTTATCGTAAGCAGTGTCCCCTTTTAAAATGAGAATATATGTATATATATATACAAATATTTGTTTTTACAAAGCACCAAATAACTACTACTGAACAAAAAAGGTCAAAGAAAAACACTTAAAAGTGTAAGCGGCATCACCTTTTAAAATAAGAATATATATATAATATTTGTTTCTACAAAGCACCAATTAATTACTACTAAACAAAGAAGGTCAAAGATAAAAACAAATAAAAAATGAAAAAATGAGGCTGTGGAGGTTTAAAACCGAAACCTCCACTATCACAATATGGTTCTTCAGTACAAAAACCATCTAGGCTACGTGCATTATTTTGTTTAAGGATTGTAACTTATAATACATAACCGTTATATCTGCTTTTGTTTCTGAATTGTATATACCTATTTAGTAAATTTTTTCGCCGAAGCAATGTCACATATTACCTCTTCCACCTTCCTAAATCCGCCCCTGATTTGAGAGGGGATAGAGATGTATCTGAGAGGAGATTTTTGTAATTATTTTAATTATAGAAAATTTTAAAAAACAATAATATCTTAAATAGTGATTTATGTAAATTTTCTTAAATTATATATCATATCCATCTCATCGTTTTTTTTTTCTTTTCTTGTAGTGTACATATTTATCCGTACTGTCCTTTGCTATCCTATATGATCTACATATTTCCAATTATATCCTTAATTAATTATGATTTAGTTAAGTATGCAGTGTAATGCTTTGATTATTTGGATTTCATTAAGGTGTAGCTCTTTAATAGAAATGAGTTTGTTAGGATAATTATGTGTTTTTAGTTCTATCTTAAAGTTAAATCATATTTTCTTATTATTGTGAGCTTTTGTTTTATTACTATTGGAAATAATGACTTTACCGTAGAGAGCTCAAATCAATTTGTTTTATTGAAGTTTAATTCTAGTAGCTAAGCTTAGGGTCACATTCGTCCTTTAATTTTTTTTTTGGTTAATTATATGTTGTTTTGCTATTTTTAAGATTGAATCTTAATTCCATTTTGTGCTTGCTGATTCATTTGTCTCTTCTGATAACTTGTTTGTTTGTTATTTAATTCATGATCCATATCCTAATGCTTTAAATCCCATTAGTAAATTGATATTGCTGCAAATTAGATGCTAATGGTTTCTTACTATTTCTTTATGCATGAACCGGTTCAATTCGAGTTCATTGGACTCCCCCTTCGTCCTTGAATTTTGGGTTGAGTCAAAACCCGACTTTCTTCTTTTTTCGAATCAACCAGATCAATTGGAAGCTGCCGTGCGGTGAAAGAGGAGTTGAATTACAGGTCTCGATAGCTGCAAAATGGAGTGTATACATTAGTATACATATAATATACAGGAATCAGGGTCTGCATACAGTCGATATACAGCATATGCAGATTGTATACACTGGTATACATGGGCCAAAGCCCAAGTGTGGCAGCAGCTGAGGGTCCAAAACCAGTCCAGGCGGACAACATCTGGATTTTGGGCCCAATAGTCCATTGTTAGACCTGGATATTTTCTTGAACAACTTTCACATATAGCAAACATAAAAATCATATTTGTATGTTATAACTATAGTTTCCATAATTGCGCTCCATAACAAATTTTATGTTTGCTATGGAGCTTTTGATTTGCTATAAACATCCAATTTTATACAAATTGTGCAGTTTTGTATAAATTTATTTATACATTGTAATTTGTCTAATAAGATATGTATTTGTATAATTATGAGTGTATAGGACGAAAATATATGTATTTGTATTGGTATATACACTTTTCTCTCGCTTTATACAAACAAAAATGCATTTTATACACTTTATACCGAAATGTATAATGGCTAATTGTATACCGAAAATGACTAATTGTATATCGAATCAGATGGCAAAAAAAGGGAATGTATGGTGCGAATTACAATCAAAATAAACTATGGCTATAGAATTTAATTGGAATTAATAGTTTGCTATTTCATACAATTTTCCCTATTTTCTTCTTTAAATGTTTATTTGAATGTGTTTAACTCTAACTCTTAAATGCTTTGGTTGACTTAATTAAATTTCTTAAAGATGAACCATTTTTTGTTATGATAATTTATTATTCCATTTGAATAATTTCATTTAATTAGTTTTCTTTACTTAGCCATTTTTTACAAAAAATGTTTTCCTTCTTAAATTATTCCAAGTGTTCAAGATCATTTCTTTTCAATTGACCTTTTAAAATGATCATTCTTTAATTAACTATTTTTCAAAGTTAGTCAAATAAAATATTTTTTCAAGTTGTAGGATAACCGCATATTAGCTCACACTTCAAATGCTTTAAAAACCTTCTTGAAGTGTAAATAAGAACCTCAAATCCTTTTTTTCTCAAAACTTTTAGGCTTAATTTTGTTTAAAGTCTTTATGTTAAGTTTTCTTAATTTCTTTTAAAAAATTAAGTGGCGACTCCTTTAAAAATTGATTTTCTCTTAAAGTTGAATCAATTTTTTAAAACTAGTTATGTCTTCTTTAATAAAACAATGAGTATTATTGGGTATCAACCTCATTTACATCAACCCAAGAAAGTTACACATTAATGTTGAAATTTTGCATATTTATTAATTATTATATTTTAGAAAGATTAAATTAAATATTTATATAATTAAGTGACGATCCTAATTAACAGCAATCCAAGAGGGTACTCACTCGTTATTGTTGTAGTCTTGTGCTCATGTTATGATGATGAATAACTTGCGAATAGTTTTATATTTGTCGTTAATATTATCTCTAATTAAAAAGTTTTATAAAATTTGATATGTCTAAATAAATTTAAACTACGTATTTAAATAATTTTTGAAATACAATTCGAAAATATTTAAAATAAAATAATCAAAACTCAAAATACGTTAAAGTGTTGATCCTAATTAACTACACTAAACCTTTCTACACTGTGACTCAATTAAAGATTAGCCTTCTATATTTTATAAAAACACTTACATTTTTTATATTGTCAATATCCTACGGTTACATTCGTCATTCTCTAATAAATGTGTTTAATGTATTAATTATTTATATACGAAGAATATGAAATTAAATCTCATAATTATTTTTTTTGTGATTTAAAAAAAAATGTTTTACATTAGTGAAGCTTCACAAAATCATAAATTATTATTTTTATACATAATTTCATTATATTTTTATCATTTTAAAGATAAGTGTAACCAATTTGAGTGCTAAAAATAAATCATTAATTTCAACCACTTTTTTTTGTTATTTATAAATAGACAATGAAAGAAAAAATTATTTAAGAAGAAGAAGAAGTAAATTGGCAAAGGAAAAAAAAAGAAGAATAAAGAATTACAAAAGGAATGAAACCATTAAATGTTTTAATGGGTGGGATCCAAAGAGTTCATGTGGTTAAAACATTAGCGAGACTGACTCGAAGAAGTAGTGTTGGGTTTCAACCCAACTCAAGATGCAAGTAAAAGGGGAAGTCCAATGGACTCAATCCGAGAGAGTTCATAGTGGGCTGGGAAGTCTTTTAGGGGAACTGGGTTGCTGTAATGGATTGGGTCTTTTTATAGTGGGCTGCTGATGTATGTAATGTTTGAGTTGGAAATTGGAGAAAATAGGTTGATGTTGGAGGCAAACATGGCTAGGATTGCAATCGGAGAGATGGTCATATGAATTTCAATAGTAGCCAATCGAAGTTAAGAAGTTAACTAAATTGAGTTGATTTTTGGGAAAAATTTTCAAAACAACAATATTTTAGCTTTTAGTGGGATTCCTTAGCAACAGTTTCATTATTTATTAAAAATGTCATTATTTTAGTTTGTTAAGGATTAGTTATGTATTTTTTTTTTATTAATTTGAAAGAATACAAATAATCAATAACAAAACAAAGAAAATCATGGAACAAAAAAAATTCAAAAAACATAATAAAGATTTTAAATACAAATCAGTTACGTTTTGAAAAGAGCATAAAAAGCCATCTTTCCATCGAGCCTTTTTTTGCTTTCTTCTTAAGAACATAAAAAAAAATTAAAATAATTTAGTTTGTCTTCCGAATCATTCATCTGATAACTTTCAAAGCTTCTTCAAGTTGAACACGACATATTTTTGAAACAGAATTTTTCAAAATTGACAAATATAAATTTGTCGCATCCAGTGAACAATCGAAAAACAATCAGGTATTTTTTTCGATTCTTTTATTTGTTTGGATGAGATATTCGTATATGTTGAGTACAAGAGTGTTTTTTTGTTCCTGATTGAATTAGTGAAATCTTTGTATGCATTGGGATTTATAGTTTTTTTCGAATGTTTTGTATCCAAATTACGATGTATAACGAATGAAATTGTTTTTTTTTTTAGTTTAGTAGCTGTTTTTTCTGTTTGAATGCATACAATAATTTGTATCCCATTAAGTTAATATAACTAATCGATCATGAACTACATGTTGAATACAACAATATATGAATAAAAAAGTGAGATGACAATACAAAGTGATATAAAGTTGTTAATACAAAAGAAAATAAATATTCTCTTCATTTGAAATACAAAGTGACTTTGAAAGGAAAAGTAGGCATATTAAATACAAAACTTGTTGGTATACAATTAGGTTTAATACAAAACAAAAGAGAAATAAAAACTTGTTCACATATAAATTGAGATTGGAATACAGAATGAATACCCAATAAAATACAAAATTGTTAGCATACAGTTAGGATGAATACAAATTAAGAAGAAATAAAAACATGTTGGTATACTAATTGAGATTGAAATACAATGTAAAAACAAAAAATGTAAAACTTGTTGATATATAGATAGAATGAATACACAAATAAACTGTTAATTCAAACATTGTAGACAAACATATGCTTTCCCCAAATCTAAAACCCCAAAATCAAATATAAATGTATTAAAAATCAAACAAAATAAACATATGAATGAATTTGTAGATTCTAATAAATCTGAAATATTAAAATGAAATTAGAAAAAAAAAACTGTTTAATTGACTAAAAATACATAAATTTTACATGAATATGTAAACAAACTTGCATAAAAATCGAAAATATTAACGGAAAATCCATAATATGTACAATGTGAAATATAAATCATAAACGGTGATATTGAAAACAAATCAAAAGAAATCTAAATAAATAATTGAAATACATAAATGTTAGATGAATATGTAAACAAACTTGCATAAAAATTGAAAAAATTGACGGAAAATCCGTAATATGTACAATGCAAAATATAAACCATAAACGGTGATATTGAAAACAAATCAAAATAAATCAAAATAACTAATCGAAATTACCTTTACCAAATTCAAAGTTTCTTGAATTAATATCTAGATTTTGTTTACCAACTGAGAATTTTTTTTTTGAATTAATACAGAGATTTTGTTGAAGAATCGAACTTTGAATAATTTGTGTTTCAAGGTTAGCAAAAAATTTGAAAAAAGAGAATCTGGGAACGTGAAAGGTGGGGAAAAATAAAAACTTTAAGTTAGAAACGTGAAAGGTGGGAAACGTGTAAGATGTGGGAAGAATATTAATGGATAATTTTGTATTTGTTTTTTATTTTTAATCTGCTATTGGTTAGAATTTGGTCCAATGATGGACTCTTTTGATTAATAAAAGGAAATATAAATAATAAACTGTGAATACAAATTATTTTTGAAAATATTGACATTCTGACATTTTAAATAAATATTTTAAAGTATTGTTGTTTTGACTAAATATGTTAGGTATTATGACTAGACAACTAATTTTCCCTTAAATTTTTTTACTAAAATTCAAATAAGATGAATTAATATTAATTAATTAAGAAGCTTCTTAATCTTAACAAAATAAAACAATTAACTCAATGATAAACTAACAAACTCAAAAATATAAACTATTGATTAACTAACTAATTAACAAAATACTTAAGTAAGAGACGATTTTTGATTATTTATAAAATGTACTAATTTTATATATATATATATATATATATATATATATATATATATATATATATAATCTAAAAATTATAAAAGGACAAAATTACTTAAAAAATAACAAGAAACTATTTCGATTTTTTTTATAAGAGTTAAAAAATTTAAATTGTTTGAAATTGAAGAAGCTTGATAATTAATCCATATTACGACGGGCCAAAATTGAGTGTCAACACATGTATCTAATATCAAAATATGCACTGATACATTAATTAATGTATTCGTGCATAGATAGAGAGAGAGTGAGGGAATGGTGTATATTCCATGTATTGTTGTCCTTTATGACCGGTTCAACGGGTTGAGGATGTACAAAAACTTCAACTTGATTGCCCTTCAATCCTTAAACCAAGGCATTGCATACATGTTTGTGATAATGATCGCGCCATATTTTTGATGTAGAATCCCTCTATAAGAGAATGAATAGTACTTCCCGCACCTAGGATGTTCACGGGACGGAATTTGTTCTCATTTTGTCTTGGGTTATGACTCAAGTAGTAAGATCCTTCACATGCACCAGAATGTAGATGATTCCAAATATCCACATGAACTTATCGCATTGAAAGCGGGAATAATAGTTGGCCTCTTTTGTCATTTGACTTTGTCATTTTCATTTAAATTGTTTTGTATTTTAATTGATCTTTTGTACGAGCTGAAACAACTGACTTGCGGTGTTGGGTCCGTGCTCAAAGCGTTTTTGGATTGTTTTTTCGTTTATGACGTAGCGCATAATTCATCTTTAAGGAATTTAATTAAATTGAATCAAACAATAATGTTAGAGTTAATCAAAGCAAACAATAAATAATCACAATTAAACAGTTTAAGAGTAAAGAGAAATTGAATTTGGGGCCTTCGGGCCTGAATTCTCTGCTGTCTGAAAGGTAGGCTAATGGCCCATTTCTGAGTCTGCTGAAACTTATGGGTTTTGGCCCATTTTCTGTGTATATCATCTGTATATATTTATCGTATATCAGAGTATATCAGCTCCTTCCACCTGTGTATTAGCTTTCATTTCGTTTGTACTTCCACTTCCTTTTCTCGAAGACACCTAAGGCTGACTCGATATTGAATTGGGTTTGGGAGATGGGCTGGAAATCTGGAAATAATTGGGCAGATTGGAATTGGGTCGTTGGGCTACTGAAAAGTGGGCTGAAATTGGGCCAAAATTGGTCTTAAAATAGGGTAGAGAGTGATAAGATTTGCAATTAGGCTGCATGGTTTTAGATTATAGCCAATTGGAATTTAAAGCATAGCAAAATTGAATTAATTTAGTAAATTCAGCTAGTAATTAAATAAGACGAATTAGTATTGATTAATTATTAACGAGTTTCTTAATCTTAACTAACTTATTTTAAAATTAATTAACTCAAACAAATAAACTCCTGATTAACTAAACTAATTAACAAAACATTTAAGTAAAAATAAAAAAAATTAAATGACTTTTGAATATTCATAAAATGTACTAATTATATATATAATTATAAGACCATACATATTATTTAAAAATCATATTAAAAAAAAGACAAACTTATTTTAAAAATAACTTGAAAATATTTTGAATCTTTATAAAACTAACTATTTCAAATCGTTTGAAGTTAATGAAGCTTGATGATTGATCTATATTGTTGAGAGTCAAAATTGGGTGTCAATTAAATATTAACTAAATAACATTTTTGTAAAAAAACACTAAATAATTTTATTTTTTTTAATAATTAAATTTTACGTGACAAAATATATATAGCAAGGACATGCTATAAGACTTATGTTACACTAGATAAGGGAGCCCGTGCCAGCACGGGCCCCAATATATGTTATTTTTTTTAAAAAAATAATTGATGTGATACAAATGGAACTTGAAAAGTTATTCAAATTTTTATATAATTTTTAAAAAATATCTTAAATTGTTAATTGTTTGTGATTTATAGCATTTTTGACATACTTTTAAAATTATATATTGTTCCCTTTTATCCAATTGATGTGGCACATATAGAATTTCAAAATTTAACATATCTTTTAAATATTTTAAGTTGTTGATTATTATAGTTTATAGTACTTTCTACGCACTTTTTAAAATAATATATGTTACTTCTCATGTCCTAATATATGTGATATTTATAGAATATTGAGAGTTAACCAAATTTTTTATGTCTTAAATACTTTTCCGTCATTTTCATATAATATATGTTATATACTCTAACCTATTTTTATGGCTCTGATTGAATTTTGAGAGTCAATCGAATTTTTGTATGACTTTTAAATATTTTAAGTTGTTAATTATTATCATTTGTAGAAAGGTCAAGTAACATGTTTAAGATCACAAGATTAAAAAGAATTTTAATAAATTTGACATATTTTAAATTTAAAATCATAATTTCTTTTTCTAAACTTCATTTTAAATAAAAATAAGTCAAATAAATTGAAACGAAAAAATATAATCTTTGAGTTTTTTTAATTCCTTTCTATTATGTCTTATAAATTAAATATTAATTAATACTTGAAGGTATTAGACAAAATTTTGAATGAATTATACATAAAATAATGACCTGAAAAAATAAACAAGTTAAATATCAAAAGGCATGGTAAAGAAAAATGGGATGGGCTTCAAAAGTAAATGTTTTTTGAGCAACTTTCACATATAGCAAATATAAAAATCATATTTGTACGTTATAGCTATAGTTTGCATAATTGCGCTCCATAGCAAATTTTATGTTTGCTGTGGAGCTTTTGATTTGTATAATTCGCTAGATACATCCAATTTTATACAAATTGTTCAATTTTGTATAAACTCATTTATACATTGTAATTTGTATAATAAGATCTATATTTGTATAATTATAAATGTATAGGATGAAAATATATGCATTTGTATTTATATATACACTTTTCTCTCGTTTTATACAAACACAAACACATTTTATAAGTTTTATGCATTTGTATACAGAATGGGTAATTGTATACCGAAGATGACTAATTGTATATCGAACCAGATAACAAAAAAAATAGGATGTTTGCTGCAAATTATAAATAAATTAAATTATGGCTATAATATTTAATTTAAATTAATAGTTTGTTATTTCATACAATTTTCTCATAAATATATATATTTTATTAAAAGTAAATGTCAAAGCAAACTTATATATGAAGCACTGAAATACACCCTCTTTAAAGCTTGAAAATAGTAGAATGTCAAGAAAACTAAAAAATAGTGAAACAAGAAAAGAAGCTGGCCCACATGTAATAAATAATTAGCTGAAAAAGAGGTATAAAGCAACCCTTGTGATGGGTTTTGTGTCCAGTGAAAAGAAGGTACACATATAAAAGCATTGAAATACAACCATTTTAAAGCTTAAAAATAGTGTAATATCAAAAATGTCCCCGGCTAGAAGCACGCATGTTGATCATGACCTGCTTCTTAGCCTCTTCTATATTAAAAATAGTGTAATATAAAAAATGTCCACGGTTAGAAGCATGCCTGTTGACCATGACCTGCTTCTTAACCTCTTCTATATATTAGTAACTAGATAATGTTGCCCGTGCTATGCACGGGCCCAATAATATAAATGACATATTTTGGGGCTAATAATCGAGTTTTTGAAGCGATTGTTTGCGTGGATAAAGAAATAAGTTTTTTTATCACAAATCTGTACTTTCTTTGACGCTATTTAAGGCATAATAAGACTACCCGCATACAACATTTTGTAAATATTTTATGTTGTCAATTATCATGATTTATAGTATTTTTACGATAGATTCACTTCAAGAATCAGTGGAATTTTTTGTATTTTTTTCAAAACATATTTTATGTTGTCAATTATCATGATTTATAGTATTTTTATGCAATTTTTAAAAATAAAATAAAATAAAATAAGACAAATAAATTAAAATGGACCCAATATATGTTATTTTTGTTGTCTGAATTTACATGACACAAATAAAATTTGGAGAGTCATCCAAATTTTCATTTTTTTTAAAAAAATGTTTTAAGTTATTAATTATTGTGATTTATAATATTTTTATGTAACTTTGAAATAACGTACATTACTGGTGACTTTGTCCTAATTTATGTGATATGGATAAAATTACAAAATTAACCCTTTTAAAATGTCTTTCAGATATTTTAAGTTGTTAATTATTATTATTTATAATACTTTTTTGGTAATTTTAAAATGATATGTGTTATTTTTTCTGTCCCAATATAAGTGAGTCTGATAGAATTCTGAGAGTCAACCTATTTTATTATAGAACTTTTAAATATTTTAAATTGGTAATTATTGTAATTTTTAATGCTTTTTAAGTCATTTGTAAATGATATATTGAGACTTTTCTATTTCCTTGATTGGGACTTTTCCATTTGTGACATATATATATATATATATATATATATTCTACTATATTATAAAAGCTTTTAAAAGTCCCACAAGGCCCAATAATATAAATGATATGTTTTGGGGCTAATAATCGAGTTTTTCAAGCGATTGTTTGCGTGGATAAAGGAATAAGTTTTTTTTTATGACAAACCTGTACTTTCTTTGATGCTATTTAAGGCATAATAAGACTACCCGCATACAACATTTTGTAAATATTTTATGTTGTCAATTATCATGATTTATAGTATTTTTACGATAGATTCACTTCAAGAATCAGTGGAACTTTTTGTATTTTTTTCAAAACATATTTTATGTTGTCAATTATCATGATTTTAAATATATATAAATAAAACAAGACAGATAAATTAAAATGGACCCAATATATGTTATTTTTGTTGTCTTAATTTATGTGACACAGATGAAATTTGGAGAGTCATCCAAATTTTCATTTTTTTAAAAAAAATGTTTTAAGTTATTAATTATTGTGATTTATAATATTTTTATGTAACTTTGAAATAACGTACATTACTGGTCATTTTGTCCAAAATTTATGTGATATGGATAAAATTACAAAATTAACCCTTTTAAAATGTCTTTCAGGTATTTTAAGTTGTTAATTATTATTATTTATAATACTTTTTTGGTAATTTTAAAATGATATGTGTTATTTTTTCTGTCCCAATATATGTGAGTCTGATAGAATTCTGAGAGTCAACCTATTTTATTATATAACTTTTAAATATTTTAAATTGGTAATTATTGTAATTTTTAATGCTTTTTAAGTAATTTGTAAATGATATATTGGGACTTTTCCATTTCCTTGATTGGGACTTTTCCATTTGTGACACATATATATATATATATATATATATATATATTATAAAAGCTTTTAAAAATCCCACAAGTATAATATATAATATTGAAGATTGGGAAAAATCCCAATCTTCAATATTATATATTATACTTGGGCCTAAACTCCCTCTTATAATATAGTAGAATAGAATACTATTGTTTATTCTTATGATGATATGGAGGTATAGCTTCTCTTTCCTATGAAAGGATATTGTTGTACTTCTAGCCCACTGCCCTACCTTGCCATTACCACACGTGGTACACTACACTAATAAAAAAAAAAAATCACTAAAAATTCTAGTGCAAAATTATTGAGTGGCTAAATTTTTAGGGAAAAAGGTCTGAAATATATTTGAACTTTGATCTAACAATATCAAACTTTGAAAATGACCTTTTATCCCCCTGCACTATTTAATAGTGTAATTTAAAGATATGTATGTGCCCACGTGGACATCATAAATATTGCATCATTTTAAATAGTAATGTGTCCACGTGGACATATATATATATATATATATATATATATCTTTAAAATACACTATTCAATAGTGCAGGGGGTAAAGGTTCTCCATAAAGTTTGGTATCGTAACAACAATTTCGACCAAAGTTAAAGTATTTTTCAAACCCTTTTCCCAAAATTTTAAATTGAATTGATATTAAAAAAATGTAATTATTTCATAAGAAAAAATTAGAAAGCTTAATTCTCATTATATTTTATTGTAAATGTGTTATATTTTTTAAAAGAATTTCAATATTTTTAAACATTTAAATAATTGTCTTTACTTGCTTTTAAACGCGTGTAACCATGCTCTTTATCCGATTCAGCAAAAAAAGCGCCACATAAGCTTAGTCAACGGTCAAAGAGGTTTAAAATGATGTGTTTTAATAACTTTAAGTGTTCAGTTGGCAAAGTCGTGAATACAAGGGTCTAGGTGATAAATGGAGTCAAATACATGAATCTCCTAGATCATTCTACCATTTTAGTATAGTGGACAACTATTGTTAAACGGAGGAAGTAAAATCCAAAATGGTTTAGAATTTAATTATAACATTAATAGACAATGCATGCATTTGTTATCAGAAATAAATTATACATATTTTTATTTTGATAATAACTATTTTGATATAGATATATTTAAAAAAACAATTGTTTATAGTATTTTGTCCGTGCTGACACGGCGTTCCATCTAGCTTTGAACATAAAAAGTGAAAAATCAATACATGTGTAAGCGGAGCTAGCTTAGAGCAGAAGTGTCGAGTGTCACCTTTTCGCTAGAAAATTACATTATATATAGATAAATATTTGGTTTAATAAATATATATATATATATATAAGTGTTGACACAAGTTGAAGATTTAGTGTAGTAGTTAAGGGGTTATAAAAAAAAAAACTTGAGGTTGTGTGTTCTATCTATCCCTAATAGCAGCGTTTGTACATGTTTATTTTATATTTTTATTTTGACACGTCTTAATAAAAATTTCGACTCCACCACTATATATTGTGACACGTTAGGAGCAGAGGTGGACACACATGCTATTGTGGGGTGCACATACACCTGTTAACTTTCGAAAAAATCACACACACATATATATATATATATCTTGAGAAACTGACAGAAACTAAATATATTTATTAGTGCCCCACAAAAAGTGTAAAATGGTGCTTTTGTACCGGTGGTTTAATCTAACAGATTCCCAGGGGACGAAGGTTCAATCTTAAGATGCCATGTGTTGTGACTCGTCATGCTGAGTCGTAAATAGTTTGATAAAATTATTAAATTATTCTCTTAAACCTGTATGAATTACCCAAACTATCGATTGAGTATTAACATAATTAAGGTTTAAGAGATTATAGTATATTATATATCATGGAGCATCAACATTTCAATTAAGTTAGCTCTCAAAATTGTCTTCATTTCTACTATTGTAAGCATAGCGCTATGGTGGTCCTTTCACACTATCATACGCCGTTGCCGCCGTCCCAACAACCATAATGACGGTGAGCATGAACCTCCTCCGGCACCGTCACCGGCCATAAACAGCTCATCCATCCACATCTCTCTTGATGAAGACGTCTTTATAAACTAACTAGGCCGTCAAAATTCACAGGTAATTTTGTTTCGAATCCTCTTGTGCAGTGATTTTGTAGCCGAATCTGCCTTGCTCTTTTTTGCAGGCTCTGCAGCTGTTGTTCAATCTATATAACTAAGATATTTTTCATAAAAGTCATATCTGTTTAGAAAAATCATAATTTTTCATAAAAGTCATAATTCTTCATTTTCTATGCACATCTTTTAAAACCCAACACAACCTTCTTCGGCGTCTCCTCCTCACTATCATCTTTATCTTCATAGCTGATTTTAGGGGTTTATGGAAGTATATTCATGCAAAAAAAATTTGTCCGATTGAACGTAAAGGCATTTACAAAGAGTTTTTTTAATACAAAAGTCAAAACGTTTGACTTCTTCTTTTTTTTTAAAAAAAGGGAAAAAGGATAAATATATCTCCGAACTATCGTAAATGGTATGCAGATACCCTCCGTCATATTTTTGGGACATTGATGCCCTTACCGTCCAAAAAGTAGAGCATATTTGTGCACAAATACAAATACGTACATTAAAATAATTGTATTATAAAGATTTTTTTATTGCGTATGTGCACAAATACGTACATTAAATTTGTTTGTTGTTTAATATACTCCCTAATATGTAATTCAATTAATTGTATATAGATAAAAGTTAGTTAATTTTCCCTATGTAAATTGATTTTTTCGGCACTAATTAATGTTTTATTTTTTGTATCAGAGGGATAAGGAAGCATCAAGCAAGCAACGTAATGAGTGAAAGATTTTTAGCTCGTCAATTTATTCAATGAAATTAATGGACTATATCACTACAACAAAAACAGCTTTTAGCGGTAATAAATATTGACATTAATAAAGAGTGCTAAAGTCTTACCTTCATTAGTTAAGTGTCATTAGAACCAATGTCGCTAAAGGCTTTAGGGACATATACAAAGAGTGTTAATTGCCGCTAAAAATAAATATTTAACGGCAATTAAAAATTAATATAATATTTGGGTTTTATGTAATACAAATATTTTATGTTTGCAAATAAACATTTTATTCTTATTTTGAGTATACACGATAGATTTTCCATATGTATGTTTCTAGAATTATTAAACTTTATAAGTTCAATATTTTACAACATGACCATTGACCATGACCGTGGAATATGCACCACCATAGAGCTATGCTTACACAACCTTTGGGTTTCAATAATCGTAAAATTGCATGTCTAAATATTAATTTCATGTCATGAATTCAAATCACAAGATAAAATTGTATGTTCAAACGTCTATTTAGTTTGAGGTGAAAATAACTGAGTGTACAAATAAAATTACACATTGATTTAAGAATATTGATGAATCGTTTAATTTTTTTATGGGCATTGCAACCTAATAATACATTATGCAATTATTTGATACCCAAATTAATTTTTAAAAATATATAACTTCTACTATTATATTCTAAATAAGAAAATCAGTTCGATTCCTTCGTAAACCCATAAATAAAAAAAAATAAAACCAAAACAAAAAGCTCTTATTCACACACCACACGGTGAATACACGCATTACAATTTGTTGACATATTAAATTAATTGCTTCTAGAAATAAATAAATAATTTTAACCAAAATAAAATAAAATAAAATAATAAGCTCAGTCACTTTCATTATTCATATAAAATATGTTGATATTAATTCCAAGTCACTTTCATATTCTACTTTCTTTTTTCTTTTCTACTATAGTAAAAGATCGAGTCCGTAAAATTGAGGTATCAACATGTGTGTTTGTGGTGGTTTTTTTACTAGCTGAGGATATTGTGGTAATTCTAGCCGCTGCCCTATCTTTTTTATTTATTTATTTTTCATTCGGTGTTTGCAGTCTACATTAAAGCTCCGACAACTTTGCCATTACTATACATGGTTCTCCTTTCTTCGTGCTCTTTGATGACTGTTGTTGTTGATTTCACATTATTTTGTCTTTCAAGCGGTATTCGGATTAGTACACTATACTAATAAAAAAAAAATCACTAAAATATTTACTGAAAAATATTCAATGGCTATTTCTATAAACTTTTAAATTAAATTGGTGTAAAAAAACTGTAATTGTTTCATATAAAAAAATAAATTTTATTTTAAAAAATTAATTATTTCATTGTGAATTTCTTTTCCCCTAGACATTTTTTAGTTGATTTGGTGGAAAATGAGTGACAAAATGATGTTATATAGCACAAATTTTATACTAATTACTAATTACCGCTAATATAAGCTATTATCATTAATTAATTATTGATAAAGATTAATTTTGACGTAGTAGGCAAAAGTAGTTCTTTTCCGCTTCCTAACATTTTGTCCATTAATATATTGTTAGAATTTGATTTGAATGGTGATCACGTCTTTAGAAAGAAAGATAATCAATGGGATTCTGCTGATGTCCTTATAACATTTAAATTACTTTTTGATTATTTTGGTATTTTAACTTTTTATAATATATATATTTTTTTATTTATAAGAACAATCAACAACCATCTTTATAATACGCTCTTTTAAAATGTTTTTTTCCTTTTCATTTTTTGATGGCAAGGGGGAAGGAAAAATAAATAAATTATAAGGTGGGGAATGAACACGTGAAAATTTAAATACCAGTTTCTAAAATTAATCATCTATGATAGTTAGCTTTATTTTTTATGATATACTAATCATATTATTGAAGTGGAAATATAATTGCATACAAAATTTGACTATTCGTTCTAGTAGTATTTGGAGATTAGTCAGCACCCTTTGCTCGTCATGACGAGGGTGAATAAAATCGAAACAAATTGAGAAAAAATACGATTAGTGGTTTGATTTGGTATTGAGAAAAAAAAATCCTTTTCTTAAAATGTATATCATATTTTATTTTATGTATCTAAGCATAAAGCTCATGAAACTTAAATTCGTCAGTATATTATGTTTATGAAATATTTCAAAAAAGAGATAATTTGCTTAAAAAGAAACTATATCTCCTTCTTGTTTAGTTATTTGAGACAAGAGGATAATAGTGTGGAGAATTAATTGGTAATTTTGTCAAAGTTTCATCATTTGATTTTGGAAAAGAAAACTTTGATAAGTATAAAGTTTGCATCATTAGATTTTTGAAAATTTTGATAAGCAGTTAAAAATGATGGGAACAGAAGTAGAACAAAGATCACATTAGCTTAATTAGTTGCAATTGGGTCAAAGTAGCTTTATTTATAAAGTTTTGTTTTTATTCGATATTTTATGAGTCTACAAACTACAAAGTAGAACAAAGATCAAGATATGTGTTGGGCCCACTTTTAAATGTGGATAGTAGTAAAATTTGATGTTTTTGCAATTAACATAAAAAAATGTGATATGTATTTTTTTTATTAATTAATGTGATGTATTTGGTTTTCATGTAACAAAAATATTTGTTGTTTGCAATATCGATTATTTGTTGACATATTCTATATATTTTTAATTTAAAACTACAAATTCAAAATCATCTAAACTTACTGAAACTTCACATCAAGTTAAATTTTAACAAATAAATTAAAATGAGGAGAGTATCCCTTGAACAAAATCAGGCGCAGTTATGTTGGTTCCAAGTGGGACATGGATCATCTTCTTAATTAATTAATGGATATGTGTGAATTATTTTAATTAAAGTCAAACTCATAAAATTATTTTATTATTATTTAGATTTTTATTGCCTTTACTTGTAAATGTAACTTTATTAGTTATTCAATTGTAAATTGACTTTTTAGGCTAGCTTTGGCCATAGATTCTCAAATATTCTTGGCAAATATTATTTGGGTGAAATTTTACTATGTGTTTGGCCATAGTATTTGGGAAATATATTTCACTTTTTTAGAAAAATATGATTTATACTGATAAGTTTTAAAAACTATCAAAACTAACCATAAGTTTGTAGTCAATTGGATCTCCGTTGCAACAAATAACAAGTAGTGTCCATGACACTAGAGTAATGTGGT
This sequence comes from Solanum stenotomum, assembly GCF_019186545.1. NCBI lineage: Eukaryota > Viridiplantae > Streptophyta > Magnoliopsida > Solanales > Solanaceae > Solanum > Solanum stenotomum. The sequence goes on from NC_064292.1 coordinate 52,587,080, forward strand.
AGTTTGAAGTGAGTGCAACAAGCATCATTTTATACATCGTTAAGTAGACAAAGCACATGACTTTGTTACCCTGAGCTGATTGTTCATCACTATCATCAACAACCATATCATCACTTTCATATTCACTGAATATTTCATCACTACTTTGGTGTTCATGTAAAAAATTATTTAATACAACGCAAACAACTACTATAAAGGGTGTTTTTGTAAAAGATAAAAGTTTGGTGTAAAATTTTAATTTTCAAAAATCCCAAATAATGAGATTTGGCCCAAATACTAGAAAAAACTAGTATTTGGGAATTTAGGATATTTCCAAAAATATTTTCCAAATAATGACAAATTGTATGGACATACACTATTTGCCAATTTTTCCCCCAAATATCCATTTTGTGCTTGCTGATTCATTTGTCTCTTCTGATAACTTGTTTGTTTGTTATTTAATTCATGATCCATATCCTAATGCTTTAAATCCCTTTAGTAAATTGATATTGCTGCAAATTAGGTGCTAATGGTTTCTTACTATTTCTTTATTCTTTATGCATGAACCGGTTCAATTCGAGTTCATTGGACTCCCCCTTTGTCCTTGAATTTTGGGTTGAGTCAACACCCGACTTTCTTCTTTTTTCAAGTCAACCAGATCAATTGGAAGCTGCCGTGCGGTGAAAGAGGAGTTGAATTATAGGTCTCGATAGCTGCAAAATGGATTGTATACATCAGTATACATATAATATACAGAAAGCTGATGCTGTATACGGTCAATATACAACATATGCAGAAAGTATACAACAGATTGTATACACTGGTATACATGGCTAAAGCCCAAGTGTGGCAGCAGCTGAGGGTCCAAAACCAACCCAGGCGGACAACATCTGGATTTTGGGCCCAATAGTCCATTTTTTGGGTATTTTGTTAGACCTGGATATTTTCTTCTTTAAATGTTTATTTGAATGTGTTTTAATTCTAACTCTAAATGTTTTGGTTAATTTAATTAAACTCCTTAAAGATGTACCATTTTTAGTTATGATAATTTATTCCATTTAATAATTTCATTTAATTAGCTTTCTTTACTTAGTCGATTTTAACAAAATTTGTTTTCCTTCTAATTATTTCAAGTGTTCAAGTTCATTTCTTTTCAAGTGACATTTTAAAATTATCTTTTTTTACTTAATTATTTATCAAAGTTAGTCAAATAAAATATTTTTTCAAGTTGTAGGATAACTATATCTTAGCGGACAGTTTAAATGCTTTAAAAACATTCTTGTAAGAACCTCAATTCCTTTTTTCTCAAAACTTTTAGGCTTAATTCTGTTTAAGTTCTTTATGTTAAGTTTTCTTAATTTCTTTTAAAAAATTAAGTAGCGACTCCTTTAAAAATTGATTTTCTCTTAAAGTTAAATCGATTTTTTAAAACTAGTTATTTCTTCTTTGATAAAACAATGAGTATTATTGGTATCAACCTCATTTACATCAACCCAAGAGAGTTACACATTAATGTTGAAATTTTGCATATTTATTAATTATTATATTTATTTGAATGTGTTTTAACTCTTAACTCTAAATGTTTTGGTTAATTTAATTAAATTCTTTAAAAATGAACCGTTTTTGGTTATGATAATTTATTCCATTAAATTAGTTTTCTTTACTTAGCTATTTTTAACAAAAAATGTTTTCCTTCTTAAATTATTTCAAGTGTTCAAGTTCATTTCTTTTCAATTGATTTTTTAAAATGATCATTCTTTAATTAACTATTTTTCAAAGTTAGTCAAATAAAATAATTTTTCAAGTCGTGGGATAATCATATGTTAGCGGACACTTTAAATGCTTTAAAAACCTTCTTGAAGTGTAAATAAGAACCTTGAATCATTTTTCTCATAACTTTTAGGCTTAATTTTGTTCAAAATCTTTAAGTTAAGTTTTGTTAATTTCTTTTTAAAAAATTAAGTAGCTACTCCTTTAAAAAGTGATTTTCTTTTAAACTTGAATCGATTTTTTGAAACCAATTATTTCTTTTTTCGATAAAATAATGAGTATTATTGGGTATCAACCTCATTTAACATCAACCCAAGAGATTTACATATTAATGTTGCATATTTATTAATTATTATATTTTAGAAAGATTAAATTAAATATTTATATAATTAAGTGACGATCCTAATTAACAACAATCCAAGAGAGTACACCACTGACTATAGGATCCTTTAGATTCCCCGAAATGAAAAACAATCAAAACTCAATTATCCGATGACTTTTCAAACAGACCCTTAGTCAATTCTCAACTACACTTCTAATTTTTTTATTTTGTTAATTATACCTAGGGCACTAAATAATGTTTTAATTTGTGTAGATGGGTTAAGGAAATTAACAATCTATGAAAGCAGTGCACATCAGCAAAGGAAGTGAAAGATATATATCTTTGGGTTTATTCTATTAATGTTTTTAATTAATATGTTATAATTTGATGTTTTTGCAAATAAGCAATTCGCTCATACGCGATATGTATGCTTTTTTATTAAAATATTTTAATTAATTAATGTGATATGTATTTGGTTTTTATGTAACAAAAATATTTGTTGCTTGCAAATAAACCATTCATTCTTTCTTGTCTTTTGATTGAATTTACACCACACATTTTCCATGTAATATTATTTGTTGATACATGCATTACAATTTACAACAAGTTTAATCAATTCATTTCATTGAACATTGAGTTATCCAGAGAATTAGAGATCAACTCCCATTTTTAAAAAAATAAATATAATATACCTATATTTTAGAAATTCTAAATTTTCTTTTAATTAAATTCTTTTATTTAATAATTTTTTTTCAATATATAAATTTAAATGAGTTATCAAGTTCTCTTAATTAACAAGCCACCGTTGAGCAATTTTACATTGACTTATACATAAAAGTATTTACTTTCATATAATTTATAAATATTTCTTATATTATTCATAGTTTTTAGAGTATCTTTTAACAAATTATTTCATGATTGAGATATCTTTTAACAAATTATTTCATGATTGAGACTTAGAATTTTAAATGGTCCAATAAAAATTATAATTCGTAAATATTATTAACTCTAATAAACCTCAAATCAATACTAATGCTAATATGGGTTATTTGATCTTTATTTTTTACTTTGATTTAGATAATTTTAATAATTTTCACAATTTATAAAATTTTAAATTTATATATAAAAATACACCTTAATAAATTGCGTACAGAAATAACCGTTTCATTTCATCGAGTCAAAAAGACAGAATCTCTCGGGATTGTTGAGGCTGCTTTTCAAGTGGGACATGTTAAGTCCATTCCATTCATTAGTGATTTTTGAAGAAAAAGAAGAGAGAATTCCTTTTTATTTTTTTGGTCATAATAATCTGAATCCTATCAATTTAGACCCCAATTAATTATCAAAAAATGAAATTAAGTCATGAGGTATGGAAAAGACCATAATGTCCTTCTGAAATTCGGATTAGACTTTTTTTATTTGAACATCCCAACTTCATATGGGTATATCTCACTTATATGAACTCGGAATCGCGCAAACTCGGCAACGTTACAAATATTATTCCAAGATCTTTCTATGATATCTGGAAACACACCTAACTCATAATTATGTATATAAATGTGATTCAACATAATTATGCATATACAGTAAGTCACAATTATGTATATGTACAAAGAATAACAAAAAAATATACACAAATTTACCAATTCTGATAAGAACTTTTATTCCTTAAATATACAAATCGGGTACATTGATCCTTAATCCTAGAATCAATTTGAAAAGCAATCAAATCATCGACGATAAGAGGCCGATTAGGTTCACTCATCATCTTCACGCATGAGTAATAAACCCTAACGACAAAATTCTTTTTCGGAAGAATTTATGAACAAGAACAACAACAACAATGACAAGAGTAGAAACAACGGCGGCAATAGTCGGAATAGCAATTCTGATAAAATCGCATCGTCCAGATGAAAGCTCAAATAGTATACAAACGAAAAAACAAAAAGATTGAGAAAAAAATTATGTAGTTACCTGTAAGATTCAAAAATTGTTTATGAGGGAGATGAGAAATTTCATATTTCAAAATAGAACGGTAAGTGTGTTTATAGGAGAGAAAAGAGGAATGTGATTAGGAGAGATGAAATTTAGTTGTATAAAATTATATACAAAGACAGATAAAGATTTTCTTAGTTGGATATTCAATGAAATGCGGGTCCCATAATTAATGGCAAAAAAATTGAAATTGTAACCACTCAAAGTTATTAAATTAAACTATATCCTCTTTAACTAATAATATAATAATGTTTGCCTAATTTTCCCTTTTAAAAAGAGAATTTTTTTTTTTTAAGATGTTCAAAATATTTTACATTTTTCAATGTAATTAATTGAGGATAGAGTAGATTTTTTTTTTTATTCTTTCTTGATTTGTCAAAATAGATAAGCAACTAAAAAAATTAAAATATGAACAAGTAATTAGGGACAAAGGAAAAAGTACCATGTCTGAAACCTTGGCATATATCTAAATTGTACCCCTCCCACGGAGAGCTAATGAAAAAGCAAAAACAAAAAGATGATTTCTGTTTTTTAACAGTATGGGGAATGAAAGCTAACTTCCTTTGGTTCTCCCCGAAAGCGCCCTTCCTTTTTTGAGCCCATTTTTAAGAAACTCTAAAAAAAAATTGAAAAATTCAAAAAGAAATATTTTCTAACTCTAAAAAATTTTAAAAGGAAAAACAAAATTATTTAGAAGAGTTTCAAAAGAAAAAAAATGGTTTATCGATTTCTAAAAAAAAGAAGTTTCAAAAGTAAAGCAAGCAAAAAACTTTTAACATGGAAATTAACATTGTGTTAATCCCAAATTAGAAGCCATTTCTTCCGTGGATAGCCAAAGGACTAACATATATAGACTTCAATTGGATAATCGAAACATAAACAGCATATTGATAAATTCAAAAGAAAAAGAGCTAAAGCAAAAACATAAGAAAATAATGTACAGAACAACAGCAAGCACCCAAACAAACAAGATTCTAAATGACAGAAACAAAGAAGATTACCAAAACCATTTCTCTTGTAGCGTTTGAGAGGGAGGGCGAAATAATTCAAAGGAGATTTGGTTCAAAGTGGTTCTTTTTATTTAGAAAAAAAAAGAGAGGGATTGGATGAAAGGTCAACTAATCACGGCGGATTTTGTGGGATTTGGGGAAGAAAGAAATGCCTTCTAGGTTAGCTTAATAGGAAAGAATTGGACCGGGTCCAAATTAAAGGATTCCAACAATATGATACGAAATCAATTAAACTAATTAAACCACCTTTTTAATCTTAACAAAGTGAAATAATCATCTAACATTTTGAATAACAAACTCATTATAATACTAATTACTTAGACTTTATTAATTGTTTTTTTCAAGTATTTATAAAAATGGAAGTATTAAATCTTAAATTTTAATTCATCTACTTCATAATTAATAGGGGTAAAATGATAAATTCGCTATGTCAATTATTATTTACTTAACAGATGTGTCACTCGTTTTTCACCATTCTTGAGACTAAAGGTAAGTTTTTCACTCCCCGAATCCATTTTTCAATCCGTAGAACGTAATAGAATGGGTGAATATTGATGGTGAAGGGTTTTGTTACAGATTCTATGGTGGAAACAACCCTCAATAGGATAATTGGGATCATGGGTATGATCTAGGGTTAATTAAGTAAGGTTAAGTAAAATGAACAATAAAATTCAAACACATGACACACATGTATTGGATTGGTGTATACACAAATTTTACCCATAAATATTTTGATGATCTGACTTGTGAACCATGGTAATAAATCATATGAAATTTAGGGCCAATTGTCCATATGAGATGAAGTTGAAGTTGAAGTTGTGAAAACCAAAATTGCCTTAATTGTTTATTCATCTTACCAAATAAGTAAAAGTTCATAACAAAAGTGTAATACAATATCACAAAGTTATTATAAAAAAAAATAGAACATTTACTGATTAAATTTGAAGAAGTAAAATTGAACGTGAGTGTACGAATAAAATCTCACATTAATTTAAGAATATTCGTGAATTGTTTTAACCCAACAAAAATATGAAATGGCATGCAGCTTAATAATACACTATACAATAATTTGATACCCAAATTAATTTTTTTAAAATATATAACTTATACTATTATATTCTAAATAAGAAAATCAGTTCAACTCCTTCATAAACCCATAAATGATAATTAAAACCAAAACAAAAAGCTCTTATTCACACACAGAGTATATTTTCTTTTAAAAAAAAAGTCAAATTTGGATGGCGGATACGAGCAGACCGACCTATGTAGTGACAGAAGTAGTGTTATTCAAAACTTGGCTTAGACAGATTTAGAGGGCATTCATGCATGTGATTTCAATTACTTTATTGAACTTACTCCCCCTCTTTTTCAATAAATAAGCCCCATGGGCTCCTCTCTTGTATAAGGAAGGAATCGAAATAATCTCAATTTTACGACAAATCTGATTCAATAGTACTTTTGCAACACATTATTTTTTATATTGTTATAAAAGAGTTACTTATTTATATAAAGTTTTGAGTTGTTTAATTCAAAATTCTTAAATATTTCTAACAAAAAGTTGATTATTCTTCTTTTTTCTTTTCTTTTTTTAATTTAAATTTTATATTTATTTTTTACAATGTTCAAAATTGTTTCAAGTGAAATTAAAACTATAAAACTTCTATTAAAATATTTTTGGGTCTCAAAATTTGAATCCTTAACAAACACTTTACTAGTTTTGTCCCCGAGCCACCTATAACAATATAATTACATAACAGTTGAGCAATTTGATAAATAAACCGCAAAATCAAATCAGATACACTATGATGGATGTCTAAATTAGGAAACAAACAAGATACATCTTAGTAAAATTAGGATCACATGACACCAAAAACATAAATTTAAATTTACTTAGGTTTTTATAATTTCAAAGAGAATATTTACATGCTAATCATATCAGATATATGTATTTAGTGTAATTCATATATATCTGAGATACTAGATACATATGAGAGTGGCGAGCAAGTTTTGTTTTGTATCTCAGATATATGTGAATCTACTTGGATACATTGTATCTAAAATAAATTACAACTAATTTTAATTGTATATATCCCAAGATACACGTATTTGGACGCGTCAAAATTTGACAAAATTCATAATATTACAAACTAGAGTATATCTAGATAATTAACTTCTAAACTAGTAGGATTTTTGTAAATTTCCTAAAAAATTCCTCATGGAGCAAAACAGGTCAATAAGATTCCAACTCATTTTATGCCCTTCTAATTTAATTCAAATATTATATAATTTCAATCTTTTCTAATTTACTCTACTTTTTTTTTTCTTTTAGATGTGTTGGTTGATTTTAGAGGTTTGAAAAAAAACCCTTCCATGTATTTGTTTGACTTGGATAGTTGATTGTACACGATGTTTCCTCCCATCTCTTTTTTTCTAGAAGGCGAACTAGAATTATTAGAAAGAAAATGCAATGGGTCTTTTGTACTTCTAAATACCTATTGCATTTTCTTTTAATAAAAATTTGGGGCCTATTTGGCTTGTTTGACTTTAATATATAGAGAATATAGGATTTGGCTCAGCAATTTGGAACTTTCTTTGGAACTAAAACTAATATATATATATATATGAGCCCGTCGTGCGGTTTGGCCATAGATTTCTCAAGTAAAATTTGGGAAAAAATTTAGCAAATAGTGTTTGTTACGGGTGTACATGGCCGGGTTGGTTCGGGTTTTTCAAATATCAAACCAAACCATTTGTGTCGGATTTTTAAATTTATAAACCAAGCCAAACCAATAAAACTTGGGTTTTTCAACCTCGGGTTTTTTCGGATGTTTTTGGGTTTTTCGGGTTGTTTCGGGTTTTTCCGATAAAGTATTCATACAAACATATAATTTACTTGTACTTCAAATATTTCTTTAGTCCTAAAAAATACAACTATTTAAGGTGTTTCTTAAAAAAATAACACAAAATATGATATGATTAATGACTCTAAAATATCCAAAATAATAATAATGAAATCGCGTAAAACAACTATTACAAATTAACAAGTCATAATGAAAATGATCATAATTTAAAAGTACTAAATCATGCTAATATATATTGGATTGTATAAATTTTGACGACGCATATACTAATCACTAGTTATAAGGCATCCGTGCTAGCACAGGTCCAACATATGTTACATTTTTGTTTTAATTAATATAATACAAATGTATTTTACAGCCATTCAAAAATTTATACTTTTAAAAATGATAGTCAAAGTTTCATTGTTTGGTACGGGTCGGATAGCGGCCATAACGTTTCGTCATAAACTCGTCATCCATAAAGCATTTCGTCATAACCTTGTCAGCTATCAGCATTTCGTTATAACCTTTGTCATAGATTTTTTAGTACATATTTGGGATTTTATCGGAGATCCTATAAAAACCCAACTCATACGTACTAAAAAAAAATAAATTGAGTGTTAATAACATTTTTCACTTATAAATTACTACTCCCTCCGTCCCATTTTATGTGGCAACATTTCCTTTTTGGTCAGTCCCAAAAAGAATGTCACATTTCCTTATATGGAAAGTATTTAAAGGTACAATTCCTTTTTTACCCTTCTTGGTCCCACTTAATCTTAAAATAATACTCCAATACATTTATGAGAAGAGAGAAAAGTAAGTCTACTTTTTAAAAGGCAATTTGGTAAACATTTCAAAGTCTTCATCTATTTCTTAAACTCCGTGCTCAGTCAAATGTTGTCACATAAAATGGGACGGAGGGAGTATTACTATCATGGAATTGATCTTCCACATTATAATTAAGGTAGCTCTCAAATTTGTCTTTGTTTCTACTATTGTAACCATAGCATGCTGGTGGTACTTACGCCGCTATCAGAGCAGTCGTATCACTACTAACGTCGATGAGCATGAAGCTCCTCAGACACCATCATCAGCACCAGTTATGAATGCATCAGCAGATTTCGAACTTCAGAATGTGTAATAAAATAAAAATGTCATCAAAATTCTCAGGTAAGCAAAAATCATTGGTTTTATTCTAGAAGTCATTATATATATGTGGCTGGTCATGTACTCTAGCTAGGTACATATTTATATTTGAGATGACTTTAGAATTTAAATGCAATAATTTCAACTTTTTAGGATTGTTTGCAATATTGGTTGTACATTTGAATTTGGTAGCTTCAGAAAAAATCTTACGTACACATAAATTAGCATCCATTTGAATTAGCGGATTAAAACTAGTTGATATAACCATTTAAGTGTTCAAAAGCTAATTATTTTATTTTTTCTTATTCTATAATTGAGAGTTAGCACTTAGCAGGCAACACACCGTTAACCTGTGTCTTTACCAGTCTACTAGTAATCTTTTTCATTTCAAGTATTATTTGAAGCAATTTTGTGATTATGTGGGCCTTTTTTTTTTCCTTTCATTTTAAGCTTGATTTTCATATTTAATGGTGTGGATAAATCGATAGTTATAATTTGTTTAATTTCAAGTTTTCAACTTATTTATACTTATAAAATATAAGATAATTATGGGTTTTAAAAATTACTTCGATATAGTTTGATGTTTTAGTAGTTAAATGACACTCTTCGATTTTTATTGCAAAGAAAAACTTATTATAAGAAGTATTATTAAGTTTTTTTGGAAATGTCTAAATCATACCAACCAATATAATATGATTTTCTCGTTGAAGCTACATATATATAACTTCTTTTTATCTCCAAAAAAATTAAAATTATATGTTATGTTGAAATATAGTCATCGAAAAAATTGGCAGTGTTCACATGTGATCTATCAAGAGAAATCAATCAGCAAATTAAATGAATTAAGCATTCTTTATGTTTGACTATATAACAATTTTATTGTTGATATGGAGTTGTCTTTGTTATAAAGTATTTTACTTTTTAATGTGGGACTTTTTAGTACGAATTTAGATTCAGTCGAACTTCAATATGGGTACTAGACGCCGGGTGGAAAATTAAAATTTTAAAAAATAAATAAATTATTGAATCAGCAAAGACGAAATCAGAAGTTGAAGTTGATTTGTTTGAAATTTGAAATTAATAATTTATACATATTTAATAAATATTTTATTATAAATTCAAAATTTAAATCAAAGTTATTAAGTTCGATCAAATTCATAACCGATCCAACACTATATATTAAATTTTATTTTTAGCCCTATTTTTTTTTTGTGCAGGGACAAGGAAACAACTACGTAGCTACCGAAATCAACATCACAAGTGAAAATTCTACTATTATTTATTCTATTTTGTAACAAAAGTATATTTATTTTTTGTATTTATCTTATATTTAATGGAAAAAAAGAAAAAGCAGCTGAGTTTTGGCAAATAAATTATATTATATGTATCACGTCAGAACAGTATTATACTTTTATGTTCTTTGATTTGTGAATTATTGTATTTTCAGTTAAATCAGTTTTTGTTGCTTAACAATTAATTCATACTCTTAGATAGGGGTGTTCACGGGTTGATTTGGGTCGGTTATTAGTCAAAACCAAAACCAAACCAACTTAATCGGTTTTAAAATTATCAAAACCAAACCAAACCTAATATAATATATATTTGTTGGTTTGATTGTTATCGATTTCAGTTCGGGTTGGTTCGGTTATTCGGTTATTAACCATATACATAAAATTAAACAAAATAATTCATTCAAAACGTGAAAAAAGTGACAATAATCCATTCAAAACGAAAAATAGTTAGATGACTGACTTTACGAAACTTTGGATAGTTGAATTTACTATGAATAAAAACTTCAAAATTCACTATTTTTGGCCTAGAAGGAAGAGACATTGACACTTTCAGTCGCACAAAGAATTGCCATAGACACTTATATACATGAAACCAATAAGATAAATGTTCTCATCTTGGGCATTTTACTTTCACAAGTAAATTATAAATAAATTTTGTTGAATATATATATAAGATCTATAAAATTATTTATAAAAATAATATATTATGTATGTATAATAATAAAATTTATGTATATTATTTATCGTTTGGTTTGGTTATTTCTTCGTTTTTTTCGAACAAAATCATAATTAAACCAAATACTATCAGTTTTTTTAAAATCTAAAACCAAACCAAACCAAACCCTAAATAAAATCGATTTATTTAATCGGTTTGGTTTGGTTTTTCGGTTTGGATCGGTTTTTATCCAATCCATGAGCACCCCTACTCTTAGATATATCTGTTTTATCTTGAGAGAAAAAGTAATTTATAATCTCGAATATAATGAAATTAAATTTTTTAAGGACACACAATAATTAATATTTTTAAGAAATTAAACTTTTACTTTCATTTTTTAGAAAGAGGTTAATTTTTCGAGGTTTAAAGAGAGAAAAAAAATTGGTATGTGTGAAAAATATTGACACGTGTAAATAAAATTACTTTATTATTTAAATTATAAATATGTAGTGACTAGATTATGATAATCTTTGTTATCTTTGACCAAAACTATTTAAATTAAATAAATTCCTTATAAGTAATACAATATGCAATATGCAGTCCATCTTTTTAATTATTATTTTTACAGAATAATAATAACTGACTTTCCTCAAATTACAATCTTGAAACAATTATATTATAGACATTTATGAAGAAGTAAGTTAAAAAAAAATCAGTCAAATAAATTAAATTTTTTCAAAATTTTCTTCTTTGGTTTTTAGCTAGAGGACAATTTTATTTTGAACTTTTAAAAATATTTAATATATTTTATATTGTTTTTATTCTTGATAGTAGAACTCATATCGTCAAAATGACATAAATACCCTTCTCATTATCACAATTTCCACATGTTGAAGAAGAAAATCAATTGGTATTAAATATATTCTCAAGGGTAATATAGGGAAAAAATAATAAATGTCTATATTAGTTGTCTTCAATGATTTTGCTATTCAACTCTTAGCAATGAGGTTTAATTTCCTTCAAAGGACTTGATATACCTTCGACTTGGCGATATCGAGTTGATATACCTGTCATTAAAAAAGTCATTCATATATATTCCTATAGTTACACAAATGGTCTACATATACTCTCTTTTTTCAGCTGACTGAAGTGAAAGATTGATTTTCTTGAAATTTATTTTTTTATAATCCAATGTGTGTTAGACCATTCTTGCAAAGTTTAGGAGTATATTTGATCTTTATCACACATGATTTATTTATTTTTTGTCATCTTTAATTTAAGGCCAAAGTCATCTGTAGCCACTCAAAGTTGTCCTCATTATTCATTTAGACACCTCAACTACACCTAGTACCTATTGAACACCTCTACCACCCCAGAATTGAACCATCTAAGCATTTTTTTATCACTTTTCATAAACGGCCAAGGCGCGTGTATTTAAGCTCCCACGTGTATCCGACGTGTATAGAATAACCATTTAACAACTACCACGTGTATCTGACGTGTATCTGTAAATGTCTTAATTGGGGAAGATTCCTAAATCGTTAAAATTGACAGAACACTTCTCTCTCTCTTCGCAATTTTTTCCAAATTGAAGCTCTCCATCTTCGCGATTTCCTCCAGATTGAAGTTGGATTCGTCTTGTTCGTGTTACAATCTTGAAGATTTCCTTGTGTAAGTTAGGATTGTTAATGATTTTTACATGCTTTGTTAAATGAATTCCAAAAATCTAGGGTTTTGTAAAAATATAGGGTTTGTGATTTTTGCGAATATTCTGTCCCTTCTTTACTATTACCCAGAAAATATGCTTTAAAACTTTGTTTTTTGGTTGTTGTATGGGTTATATGAGTATATTCCGTTATCTTAAGCTAGGGTTTGTTTGATATTTTGTAGGGCTAACAATTGACCATGGAGGAGGGCCTTATATTTACAAAGATTTACCACGGTGGAATCTTATCCGAGATATCTGTCCCTACTTATGTTGGATACTGTGTGTCTGCACTCAAGTATATTATTAAGGACCACTTTTCCATTTTGGAACTACTGTATTATACTAAAGAATTAGGGTATGAAACTGTTGGAGGTTTTTATGTGAAAGATTTATTGACTAAAAAATGGGTCCTAATTACAACTGACCAACATCTCCTACACCTAATTAAAGACTTAAAACATGAGGACACTTTTGAAGTATTTGTCTGTCATGTATTAGATGAACCTTTACTTGACACTGAGGGACATAGAGGCTATCTAACTAATGTTGGTGGTGAAGGTGTTGATGTTGACCTTGGTGAAGAGGGTGAGGCTGTTAACTTAGGTGGAGAAGGTGAGGCTGTTGACCTAAGTGGAGAAGGTGAGGCTGTTAACCTTGGTGGTGAGGGTGTTGATGTTAACATTGGTGAAGAGGGTGTGGATGATAACCTAGGTAGAGATGGTGTGGATGATAACCTAGGTGGAGAAGGTGAATCTGATTTCTTGAGTAGTGATTCAGATCTAGATATACCTTCAGAAGATGGTTCAGATATTGATGAGCAGTTGAGAGCTTTTAGACAAGAAAGAAGAAACAAAAAACAGAGAAAAAAGGCTACTGAATTTGAAGAAATACCAGTTGGAGAGGCTGGTGGTATAGATAGAGGCTTTGAAGATATTGGAAAAAATAAAACTGACAAATATGCAGGAAAATTAGGTGGAGATGAGGATTATATTGATAGCTCAGACTGTTGGAGTGATGATAGTGATGAACAACTAGATATGGATGCTGTTAGGGGAGTAGATATACCTACTAGAAGGAGAAGCAAAAAAGTTAGGTATGATGAAGATTGTAAAGTTTCAATATTTGAGTTTGGAATGGTCTTTGAGGGTGCAAATCAGTTCAGGAAAGCAGTGGCAGATTATGTTGTAGAGTACAGGAGGCAGATAAAGTTAAGACCTAATGAAAAACATAGAGTGAGGGTGAAGTGCAAAAATGCTAACTGTAAGTGGTTGTTATATGCTTCCATTCACAGGGACTCAGGTGATTTACTATCATCATGTTCACAAGTGTATTCCATTAAACAGGAACAAGTTGTGTAATTCAAAGTTAATTGCTAGAAAGTTTAATGACAGAATTGTATCTCAACCATACATAAGGATTTGGGAAATTCAAGATTTGGTTAGAAAGACATTGGGTCTTTATGTTGGTAAGACTCTTTGTTACAGGGCTAAACAGAGGATTATGAAGGAAAACATGGGTGATTGGAAAGTGGAATTTGCCAGATTATGTGACTATGCAGATATGATCAAACAAACCAATCCTGGAAGCTCTTGTTGGGTAAAAATTGATAAGGAAACTGAACTAGGAAAGAACCTTTTTGTGTATTTTTATGTGTGCTTTCATGCATTTAAGCAAGGATGGTTGGAGGGGTGTAGGAATATAATTTTATTTGATGGTTGTTTTTTTAAGGGAGCTTGTAAAGGTGAGCTATTAGTTGATGTTGGAAAGAATGGGAACAATCAAATGTATCCCATTGCCTGGGCAGTTGTGGATACAGAAACAAAACATAGTTGGAGCTGGTTCATAAGGTATTTAATTGCTGATCTAAACTTGGGAACTGGTGAAGGTTTGACTGTAATGTCAGATATGCAAAAGGTATTGATTATACAATTTTTTATATTTGAGTTTTAATTTGATCTTTACTTCTTCAATTACTTATTTTGTACATATTTTTTGTTAGGGACTTTAGATATGTCATTTAGTCTCTCTTTTTTTTGGGTGTGCAATTAATGTATTTTATTTATTGGTAATCAAGATATCAAACTTTCAATTTGTATTTTGAAATTAATCTAACATTGATTAAATAATGTTTTCCATTCTTGTCTATATAAATTGAAACAACTAACCTGCAACGTTGGAAGCATTAATATAATCCATCTCCGACTTGGAGAGAATACATAATAAATATATATAACTGTAACAAATGGACAGAGTGAAACACCAACCACCCTTTAATAAATGTAAGAAAAGAACAAAAGAGTGCACATGACTGCCACTTATTCCCATTCTCCATCTGCAAGAGGAGCTCATATTTTGGTAATTCATTCATATTTTAATGGGTTGGGTGAGTGATTTTTTATATGGGTAAAATACGGGTTGATACCCATATTCAACCCATAAAAATATGGATAAAATATGGATAAACTATGGATAAATATGAATTAACCAAATGGGTTAAGCTTTTAACTTTTATTCACTCAAAATTCATGATATCACTAAAAATAGGATAACTTCTCTTTTGAAATATTCCTTTTGTTTTAGTAAAAAGAATGATATTTATTGTTACTATTTTAGGAGTCGAAACTTATATTAATTTATTTATCTAAATTCACGTGACACTTTTACCTATTTACATTTAAATGGTGTAAATTTTAATTAATATTTTAACATATGAATCGACATGAGAAAATTACAACTTATAGTATTTTTTTTCTTAACAATTTGTTTGTATAATATTCATTTTTAATCTGTTTTAAGAAGAATTTTGATATTCTCGAGTTTGAGTATTATTTAGATTGGAGTACATATGGTGGTATATGGATTAAAATATGTTTTCAATTAATTTGTGTAGTTGATTGAATAAACTAAGAAGAGAGAACATAATCTCAAGCAATGGAAGCACCTATTTGAATACTTTTTCATGTTGAAGAAGACTTAATAAATTACAAATAATTTTTTTGTGAGATTAATTAGTCTAGATTCTAAAAAAAAAGAGAGTAAAAACTCATCATTGATGATTGTCTCAAATAGTTCAACACTGTTGATGGATAACGGGGGTCAAATAATGTCACGACCCAAATATGGACGTGATGGCACTCATCTTAACCCACCAAGACAAGTCAGCCTAAAACCCAACAATTATAATAAAATGCGAAATTTTTTATAATAAACTCAAAAATACCCCCAAAATCTGGTTGTCACGAGTACAAGTCTCTAAAGTATTACAATTGAATCAAAAGAAAAATACAAGTCTTATATGACATTGTTTCTAGAGTAGAACAAGATCATAAACAGGAGTAAGAAGGTTTGCTGAGTTGACAAACAGCTACCTCACAAATTTCCAAGAAGCCTCAGAAAAGAAGAGAATATATCACAAAGGTCCGGGCTACAAACCTACAAAAAAAATGTAGTAGCAAGGGGTGAGTACCAAACCACACGGTACTCAGCAAGTAAACCTCTAAACACAAACTAAGGGGATAGAATACGGGTACTCCTTACACCCCAACCGAACATCCACAACTACAATCTGTATAAAATCAGCCCAACCTAACAGTTCACAATTTACAAGCACATATCTCAACAACAACATTCTAACAATCATATATTCTCAACAACAAGCTCAATATTCATCAATTACAACCTCCACAACTACAACCTGCTTAAAGCCGACCCAACATAACACTTCACAGTTTACAAAGCACATAACTCAACATAACACTCTAACAATTTCATATCCTCAACAACAACAACAGTTTCATATCCTCATCAACAACAACACTCTAACAATTGCAATCTTCAACAACAAGCTCAATATTCATCAGTCACAAGTTCCACAGAAAAGCACTCACAAGATCAGCAACATACAAGATCAAGTTCACCAATAATAAAGAAGTGTAATGCAATGTCAAGTATAGTGATGCATGTCTGACCTAATGATACACACCCGCTGTCTTTCAGTTCGGAACCCATGGGGGACATATATGTCCATGCATCCATCGCGGCGCGCGATACGACCCTCGATAATAGTAACCATCGCGGCGTGCGATACGACCCTCGATAATAGTAACCATCGCAGCGCGCGATACGTCCCTCGAAATGGTACATCCTCTTTAATTTCTTATTCTTTCTCAATGCACATAACACTTGTCACAACCATGTCTTAGAACAATGCAAATGACATGTTCACACAAATAATGAAGAGATGACCATTTTCATAACATTTCACAATTCACAACAACACAATCATGATACAACATCAACAATGATTCAACAAGCCTTTCAAACCATTCTCAACACATCACACAAACAATTGATCAGATTGCCTTTTATTACCCCTTTTCATCATTAGAATAAGTCAACGTGGACAAGTCAATCCATCACTAAGTCTCATTACCCCCAAACACATATTACAAGGAAATACACGAATTCCATACACTTAACAAGGGTTTAGAAATCCACTTGCCTCAAATAATCGAACAATCACTCCGAGACTTGAGCCTTCCCTTTTCGTTGAGCTTCCAAATCAATGCAATCTATTCAAGTACATAGTCACAATAAGATTCTGAAACTAACAACACTCATGTCACTATAGGTTTAGCCTAGACCCAAAAGCTTACCCAAATTTATAATTAAGTTCCTAACTCTTGATGCCCATTAACTTGTCAATTCTTCCAATTCCTTCAAATATCGTAAATCTAATGACATTCACAAAAATACGAACAACAATGACATTATTATTTTCCTAAGAAAATCAATTAGGCCTTAACCTATATAGAGTAACAATCTAACTCCTTTAGTGAGCATTCAACTTACTACTTCAAACTGTAGGTAGCATGTATGGAAAATAATTATGCATATACTCCTAACAATTCAATTCCCTTAATCCCCAAAAATTGACAGCAAACAAAAAGGAATATAATAATAATAACAATAATATTAGCACCCACCGTTACCATTAATTTCTAAAACAACTCACAACCCATTTTAACTAACATACAACAATTTCACCTTAATTTCCCCAAACTCTTAATGAATTAAAATATTAACTAACATCAAAGAAAAGTCTCATATCCTAGTAGTGTTTCATCCGCCAACCATAGCAATTTAACCAATACGCTCTAGTCCATCAATATATATATATATATATATTACTATATAAGAAGAGTGAATAAAATTCACTCTCCTTTTGACATGTGGCACCAAATAAAAGGAGCCATATATATATATATATATATAATATAATGTATAATATAAGTAGTAGATAATAATAATAATAATAATAAATATAAGAAGAGTGAATAAAATTCACTCTTCTTTTGACATGTGGCACCAAATAAAAGGAGCCATATATATATAATATAATGTATAATATAAGTAGTAGATAAGTGTGAAAGTGAGGATATTTTGGGTATTTAAAAATACCCTCACATTCACACTTATCTACTAAAAAAATATATATAAGTAGTAGATTTAAATATATTTAAAAATAATATAAGTAATACTATACTTAGTATGCTTAAAAATAGTAAATTACTATATAAGAAGAGCTACATATCATATTACAATAATTAACAATTATTTGACACTTTCAATTCTATCAATGCCATATAAATTAGGATAAAAAAGGTAACATTTATATTCAAAAATAATATAAGTAATACTATACAGTATACATTACAATAATTAATAGCTTAAATATTTAAAAGTTATATAAAATATTTAATTGACTCTCTAAATTCTATTGGTACCACATAAAATGGATTATATGATAAACATATATTGTTTCAAATTGACGAAAAAGAAACTATAAATTACAATAATTAACAAAAAAATTTTCTCGACTCCAACAAATCTATCAATTAATGCCACATAAATTGGGACATGGAAAATAACATATATTCTTTAAAAATTAAGTTCAAAATGTACTATAAAATACAATAATTAACAACTTAATATAGTAAAGAGACATATAAAAAATGGTTAATATTTGAAATTTTGCATGTGCCACGTAAATTAGAACAAAGAGAGTAATAAATATTATTTTCAAAATTCTGTAAAAAAATGGTACTACAAATCACAATAGCTAACAATTTAAAATATTTTTAGAATCATATAAAAATTTCAATAACTTCTCAAATTTCATAATATATGACATAAGAAGAGGGAATAACCAATATATTTATAAAAACAAATGACATATAAAATGAAATGGAGAGAGTATTAGTTTTTGAAAATGAAAAAGGACAAAACACATATAAAATTAAAAGACATATAAAAAAAAGTTGGTTGAACTCTCAAACATAAAAAGTAACATATGTTATTAAAAACTTTAATAAAAAGTACTATAATTTACAATAAATAATAACTTAAAATATCTACAAGACAACAAAAAAAAGACTAATTTTTGTACTACTTGTGTCACATAAATTAGGATTGGGATGATTTTAAAATTTTAATTTTGGTTATACATTATAAAATAGCCGAAAAATTGAATGATATAATTTTTTTAAAAATAAACGAATGAATCGTCCTATCGATAACCCTAATGTTACTTCTACTCTGTTTATTTTTGCTTAAATTTAGAAAGATATTTTTCATTTCTACCCTCAATCTTATCGCTACATTTATTTGCTATTTGAAATTGAAATTAAAAAGACAAATGACAAATAAGATTTTATATTAGCTCACTTATGAGCAAAATATATTATAACAATCTTTACTAATTTTATAACAATACAGAAACTATACTCTCTCCGTCCCATATTAGATGGGCACTTCCAAGTTTACACGGTGATTAAGAAATCATTAATACATTGGAAGACTTCACCATTTTGCCCTTTGTTTATATCAATGCACATTGAAATGAGTTACAAAAAATACACATGCAATATAGGAATGGTCATATTAATTGTAGGGGTAAAATGGAAAAGAATTAATTAATTTTATCCTAATTTAATAAGTGCTCAAATAATATGAAATTTTTTTTTTTGTAAGATTCTCATCTAATATGGGACGAAGAGAGTAACAATATAACTTTATTAATGTTGGGCCCGGGCAGCGCCCGGGCTTTCTTTACTAGTATATAATATATGCGACAATCTGTACAAGAATAGAAAAATTGGCTTTACATATACATATTTATTTATTTACCTAAAATACTCCTTGTTCCTGCCGCACAAGTTCTCCCCGAACTTTTCTTTCGCTTTCGTCCGCTGAGTTCTTGCCTTCTCTTTATTTTATTTTCCCCTCTAAATTATGACCCAATAATTCTCAACCCTAATAATTATTTTCCTAGATGGGTCAAGTTGTATTAAACTAATTATAAACTTAACCCATTAAGCATTAACTAAAATTAGTTATTTAATAATTAACCATCAATTAGTTCACTCTAGTTAAATGAATATTCAAAATTTCCAAAAATGACCTTCCAGGTCATTACAAATAATGAGGACGATGAAAGCAATCAAAAAATCTTTCTTATTTCTGGTAAGCCAAATAAGAATCCTAAACAAATTCATATAATGAATGTACCATGCATAATTGGTGATATGATATTTTTACCATCGTGTCTTAAGAATAGCTTGTGGGAGATATTTTCTCATTTTCCCCTAATATATGCTCCTACATCTTGTCTATAATTATGAGTTAATATTTTAAAAAAGTTATTTAATTATATAAATTTATCCAGTAAAATTATTAAATTTTATTTTATATCAATAAAATACTCAACTTAAATATTTATATCAATAAAATCACTTAATCAAATTATATAAGTGGTTCTGTATTCATGATGCTAAATAGATATGGTGATGTTGCAAAGTACTTTATTAAATCATATCTTATAATTAAAAAAAAAAAAACACAAGTCAACATATAATTGCAACGAACCTTCTAGGAAATGCTTTGAAGTGATCAGCTCTAGGTAGTCTCTTTTTAACGATATTACTTGAAATATTATTTTCCTAACAATTTGTTTGTTTTAATCAGTAAAATATAAATAACTTTTAAAGCACATTAAGATACACCGATGATCACCAAATTAGATAACATATATTCAGAATTAACTTCAAAACCCCACTTATATAATTTATGGGGAAAGTATTTTTCTTCATTTTTATTTTTTTTGAAAATAAAAATAAAAATTAGGGGTTGGTTGGTGGAAGGTGGTTGGGTAAATAAAGTTTTATACAACATTATTCAACATGAAATTGTATTGCAAATAAATGATTAACATCTTTAAAAAAAAATGAAAAAAGAAATATATGACCTTGTTGGAATGGACCTTGTTGAAGATATGATCTCCTTATTGCATCATGATCATTTGGATGATATTTTCGAATAGGTAATCTTTTCGTCAATCGGTAATGAACTTAAATCAATTCCTTCACTTCATAGATATTTTTTTGACTCATTAGCTGTCACAATTCAGATCGTAGTAATTGGCACTCACATTAACCCTCCGGTGGGTGAACCATTAATACTAACTAGCTAACCAACTTAATGAAAATACTAAGACATTAAACTCACGGAAGCAAGTTAAATAGCTAAAAACTGAAGTTCCCATAAATTTCCAAAAGATCTAACAACTAAACAATGTGGAAGAAACACCTAGAACCTGAAAGTCAATTTACCAAAACATCTAACAAGATCCATAAGTCTAAACAAGAAGGGATACAACCCCAAACTAATGAACTAATAACTAACTAGAAAAGTCTAAGTTTGAAATGTGGACATAAACAGAAAGAGAACTCATGGTAGCCCGAAAGAACTGGCTCACTCTTGAATTCGAACGACGATCACTGATCTTCTAAGCAATGTCTGTCAATAGCCGCTTGAAGATGCCATGTACTCAACAAAGAAAGAGTAAGTGTAGTATCAGTACATAACCACAGTGTATTGGTAGGATCACACGGCTATCTCACTAAGTTCAACATACATAAGTCAATACAACAATATAATCACATGCATATATCGAACATATACAATATCATTAACATTTACGAAAAACGAACAGTTTCATAATTCTTAAATATCACAGTTATAGCAAGTCATTGGTCCTCTCACGGAATCCAAACCCAAACTGTTAGCATACCGGAACGTGGTACCCGATCCAATGTTTATGTCGGAACGTGGCAATCGATCCAAATCACAAGCCACAATCACAAGTATATCTCATAATCATACAATCAAGTTATGATTCATGACATTCATCATTCAACTATCTTCATTTACAACAATGTGATCAATAATGCAACATCTGCATACATACATATATCATAATAAAACAAGAACAAACATACATCACACAATCATAGAATCACAAACATCACCTACATCGAAACAAACTTGAAAAACCCTAAGAACCTTGATCCTTTCCTTTTCTGATTCGTTCCGCCTGTTCTTGATCTACAAACAATCAATATAATACGGGAATCAATAAACAATCATTAGTTACTCGGATTATTAACGATTCTAACAACCCTATATCATACCCAAATTAGGGCTTTTTCCACCATAGTTTCTAGATCAAAACCCTCCCCCATCGATAATTACTTATTCTATTACGTTCTATGGATCGAAAAACGGATTTGGGGAGTTAAAAATTTATCTTTAGCCTCAAGAATGGTGAAAAACTGTCAAAAGTCGCTTGGGGTTCGTTCCTTAGCTCTAAAACTCGAAAAGTGCAGAATAAAGACGTTTTGGGGGTTATTTACTACTTTAAGTCGCGTTGGGCCCGCCACAACCCACCCACCTCACTACAACGGCCCCGCCAGAGCGGTCAAAGCCACCGCCAAAGCGGCTTGCATGAAACAATGAGCTATTTTAATAATTCCAAGATCCTCATTTCACAACACACTTTTAACCAACTACGCTCAGAAAATACCGTTCACGCTAAGATCCATTTCGGATATTCTACTCACCCGAATTCAATTCCGCAAAGCTGTACGGATTCTTTAACGACTTATCTAACTACTCATGTAATCAAATTCATAATTAGATCACCCAATTGTTACCAAATTTCTCTACACCTAAATGACTCTAATTTAGTCCAAATCTGGACTAGGTTGAGAAATTTCAAATTACTACGAAAAAGTTTTCTGACCCAAAAATTTTCTCCGTTGGCTTTTCTATAACAACGAACCCGGTCGTTACATTAGCTTGTTCTTCCAAGTCAGTTGAAGCTTGAGTCGTTAAAATTGGCTTTGAACGGTTGTAATTTTTTTTTAGAACAATACCTATTTATTAAATTTAGACTTATATGATGTAAATCTGCACATTAGTAATTGAGGATCAAATAATGGTGGATTGCGGACAATTGTAATTAATTTAATGAACTCTAAATTATTTGTAACAAGCAAATAGTAAAAAATAAAATTATTATTATGAACAAATAAAAATAAAAATTCAAGCACATAATAATAATAAAAATAGAATAGCAAAAAATACTAACATGATGTGGAGATTCGAGATGCCAAATAACAATGATTGATGAACAAGAACGGAGAGAAATTTGGACAAACTCACAAGTTAGAAATATACAAATACAAGGCTTTAAGGAGTCAACACTATTTTTATTTAACTATAATTCTAATTGATAAAGGACTCAAAGATTTTGAGTTTTATTTTAATTCTAAAAATAAAAAAAGTAGTTATATTTTGAATGAATTAGAGTGGGTCGGTAGGTTTTTATTGGAGGGGCCTATTGTTTTGAATTTAAAACAAAAATTTAATAAATTTACGAAACGAAATTTTTTGTGTCTCATATTAGTTGATCGTCTTACTAAAAATAGTTGTCACATATTGGTCATCCACCACTTTACGATATCACCCTTGCAATTAATTTTTTTTTTTTAAAGTGTTCACATTTATTTGTAAAATTCCTAAGAAGTTTTTAAAGTGTGAATTAGTTCATTAAAAATAGAGAAATAAAATTAAACATGAATTACAGTATAGTATCATTAATATAAGTCGTTTTGTGGTCAAAATCATTAGCAACAATATTCCATGAATATTTGGTCATTCTTTTGGTATTCTCACAAAAATATATATAGATATTAAATAGTGAATTTTTTAATTTTTTTACAAAATGTTAAATTTGTGGGTTAATTTTTGTTCTTGAAAAATGTAAAATCATGATATAAAATCTCATAATTAAGCTTTTTGGAATTTGATTATTTTTATTTTATTTTCAAACGTCGAGGATATGGTGGTAGGTGGCTTGTGTGGCGGTGTCCTTGAGAAACCACAATAATCTTTTCTTCTTCTTTTTTTTCCAAAAAATTACGAGGTCTTTTGATAAATTTTATTAGTAACAATATTGTATGTATAAGATTTGTGTATTATTTATATTTTTTAAAATTTATATATAAACTTTAATGTGTATGGCTAATACATAGAAATTAAATTTATGATATTAGTAATGCAAATGGTTTTAAGGCATATTTTAGCATAATCAAAGATATAATTATATGTTAAAATCCTTTTCACGTTATTTTCATCAAAATTGCAGAGAGCGTATTTATAAATAAATATATTTTTTTAGAAATTATGTCATGTATGTTATTTTTGATACACTAAGAGTCTGTTTGGCATTGCTGCTAAAAACTGATTATTTTTAAAATGATCTGAGCTCCTGATTGGTCCATCGAATAGATAAAGAAGCTGTAATGGCACCTATATATGCTAATTAATATTCTGTCATGTCCATGTGGATTTTCAACTCAATAGGCATAAACATGGAACCTAATTTCTCCCAACGAAGATAGTCGCTTCTTTTTTGGGTATGTGTTGTTATTTCCACCCCCAATTCATATACTTATTAATCTTTAAAATGACAACTTTGTAACTATATATACATGACACTTCTAAAACAATTTGATTATAAATGTAAAATGGCATGCATTATTAATTATCCAGGTATTTCCTTCGAAAATATGTATATATTTTAATACTTTTCTCAATTGTTTTTTTTTTCATAAAAGGAGTTAATATATTATATAAATTAAGAAGGGGCAATGTATCGGTGCATTTTTGTAGTTAAGGGTCATATTTATTTACAAGCAACTTACATAAATGACTACATTTATAGGGTTATTGAAATTCAATAGCTATAAGTATGCTATTTATCAAAAATGACTATAGTTTATATGTATATCTAGTTGAATTTGTGTAATTTTTTTGTTTTTTTTTTTTAATTATACAATGATACAATTATAATTAGAGTGCACTAAATAAAGTATTTACTATAACTGAATCCCTTTAATTACGTCCCTAAAATTCTCAACTTCTCAATTTTAAATTAATAACTAATAAATACTAGTCAATGCATATCCACTTGGATTCCAATTTATTTAACAAAAAGATTGAGATACATCATATTCAATTTTCAATTGTCTCCATTATTCTTAGTCAAGCATAAAGGTATTCACTTAATTTTGTTTAGTTAAATTGATTTATCACTTACTTGTATTTATTGATGAACGATCCTTCAATTCACATACCATTAAGCATGTAAAGGTTTGATTTTGAACGCAACACTCATGCATACAAGTATATACACCAAAACATGTATTCTTAAATTTATTAAACTGTACCGGTGTAAGCTTCTCTTCAAATCATAAGTATGTTACGATTTCTGTATGTATATCTACATATGTGGGACTTCAGTCAGACGATTTAACATAGAGAATATAATTTCCTACCCACGGTTAATATTTTATGTGTACGGTTAGTATATGAATACTTTGTTTTCAAATGGATACAAGTATTTATAAAACTTAATGTATCAATATATCAAACAAAGTAAAGTATAGCAATTTAGCATATGAACAAGACAATTTAAATATGATTTATCTTATCAATACAACTATATAGTATACATATAAATACCCTTGTTGTTAAACAAAATTTGGATACAGTGGACAAACAATGTTGCTTCAAATATTTTTTTAAAAAAATACAAACTTAATGTATTTATGTATCCAAATGTACTTGTATGGTTAATCAACCTTTCAACTTGTGTTAATATTTCAATACAAACGGTTAGCATATGAATAATTTGTTTTCAAATGGATGCAAGTATTTATAAAACTTAATGTATCAATATATCAAACAAAGTAAAGTATAACAATTTAGCATATGAACAAGACAATTTAAATATGATTCACCTTATCAATACAACTATATAGTATACATATGTGTTAATATTTCAATACAAATGGACAACCAAAAAAATAAAAAAGCAAAGAAATATAATACAATACAAGTATTCAAATGTGTAAATATTCCACTTTATTAATATATCAATACAATTGGAGGTATAGGGTCATTGTGATTCTTTGTTCTTCTTTCATTCTCCATTGGAGCCTGAAAATTTAGTTTTCTTTTGAGTAATACACAAATCGAAAGAAGATAGTTCATCTAAAAATTCGTCAAATAAATGTATACATTTTATAACCTTCTCGCAATACTAATTTCCGCCATTGTAATGGAGAAAACAAAATTTTCAAACAGAACCTTATGAAAATAGAAGGGGAATATAGATGTATACAAATATAATCGTCATAAAAAGGAAAAAAAACGCAATTACAAGAATAAAGAAGAATCATAAAAATCACTCGTAAAATGACGTGAATTTCAAGGACTTGGAAAAAAATATGTGATATTTGAGAGAGAGTAATGAAAAGTGATGAAGATCAGTAAACATGGGAACATCACCATAAAACGTGCCTAACTATAATTGATTAGGCGTGTGATGATAATGTTGTCATTTAATACTTATTTATATACATATTAGAAAAACTGATGCTTATTTGAATATAATTATTTTTGTTATTTAATATTTAATTGTATCGATATTTCATTCGTGTTACAAGATCAGGAGTTCAAATATTCCTGAAATTTTATGTAATCAATCATTTGTCAATTCTCAACTATAATTATAATATTTTATTTTTGATATTTTAAAATAATTTTTCAGAAAAGTAGAAAAGTTCTTTTGAAAAAAGAAAAACTTATGTTTAACCAATTCATTGATAAGCAAATTGTTGTTGATAATGAATTTGATTGTAACTGTAAAAAGGCTAAGAACTGTTGTTCCAGCTTTGTGATTACATTCAATTACATCAAATCTAACGAAATAGGTTTGAAGATATGGTTAACGAGAGTGATTTTTGACCATTTTTCCTTATGTTATGCACCAACTTCCCCTTTCATGTGTTGTTATTTCCACCCCCAATTCATATACTTATTAATCTTTAAAATGACAACTTTGTAACTATATATACATGACACTTTTAAAACAATTTGATTATAAGTGTAAAAAGGCATGCATTATTAATTATCCAGGTATTTGCTTCGAAAATATGTATATATTTTACTACTTTTCTCATTTGTTTTTTTATTTTTCATAAAAGGAGTTAATATATTATATAAATTAAGAGCTGATTTCCAGTTAAGTACGAGTTATGGCCTGTGTATATATAATAATGGGCTAATGCAGCATCCATATTTTGGTGGACCGAAGAATCCAATAAATAAGGAGCAACTTACATAAATGACTACATTTATAGGGTTATTGAAGTTCAATAGCTATAAATATGTTATTTACTAAAAATGACTACATTTTATATGAATATCTAGCTATATTTGTGTAAATTTTTTTAATTATACAGTGATACAATTAGAATTATAGTGCATTAAATAAGGTAACTGAATCCCTTTAATTATGTCATGAAATTCTCAACCTCCCATTATTACATTAACAACTAATGATTACGTAGTCAATGCGTATACTCTGGATTCCAATTACTTTTTAAATTTTTTTTGGATACATTGTATTCAAATTTTCATTGTCGCTATTATTCTTGTTCAAGCGTAAAGGTATTTCACATAAATTTCTTTAGTTAAATTGATTTATTGTAATTGTGAATGAATCTTGTTTGTTTTGATTTCAAATACGCGAACTCCATGACAAGCATAGTTGTATCCCTAAGATTGCTCAATACAATTGTGTTGATATATCAATACAATTGGACAATCTATAAAAAAAATGACAATATTGAACTATACTACAATATGATTATCCAAATGTATATGTATTTCACTCTATAAAAAAATAGATGCGTTGTATATGTATACATTCAAATCTATGTAATGTATTTAATTATGTATCCAAATGCACTTGTATTTTCAATTGGACAATCCATGAAAAAATAACAAGTATTCAAATGTATATGTATTCCACTGTGTTCAACATTCAAATACAATTATATGTGTGTAATCTAGAGAATAAAATGTATTCATGTATTTGATTACCTAGTCAATGCATATACTCTTGGATTTCAATTAGTTTTTAAAAAATTGGATACATCGTACACAAATTTTCATTATCGTTATTGTTCTTGTTCAAGCATAAACGTATTTCACATAAATTTCTTTAGTTAAATTGATTTATTGTAATTGTGAACGAATCTTGTTTGTTTCGATATCAAATACGCGAACTCCATGACACGCATAATTGTATCTCTAAGATTGCTCAATACAATTGTGTTAATATATCAATACAATTGGACAATCTAGAAAATAAATGACAATGAACTATACTACCATATAATTTACCCAAATGTATATGTATTTCACTCTATAAAAAAAAAAGATGTGTTGTATACGTATACATTCAAATCTATGTAATGTATTTATGTATCCAAATGCACTTGCATTTCCACTTGGACAATCCACAAAAAATAACAAGTATTCAAATGTATATGTATTTCATTGTGATTCAACATTCAAATACAATTATATGTGTGTATCAAGAGAATGAAATGTATTCATGTATTACCTCGTTTGTATCAAAGTAAATTTAAAAAAAATATAGATGTGTTGTATACATATACATTCAAATCTATGTAATGTATTTATATATCCAACGAAATTGTATATTTGAATGCTGGTGAAAATAACTTCTTCAAACAAAACCCTACGAAAATCGAGAAGCATATACATGTATACAAATATAACCTTCATATAAACGAGAAAAAAATGCAATTGGAAAATATCCAATGAAGATGAATCACAAAAATCGTTTCTACAATCATGCAAATGATCTTGAATTAGAAGAAAATTGGGAGGGAAAATAATAAAAAGAGACATTGATATATGTATATTGAAAGAGAAAAATATTGAATAAGGTAAGTATGAGAACATAGCACCATAAAACGTGCATATTGCATTTATTAGGTGTGTAGTGATATCTTTCCTATTTAATAATTATTTAAATACATATAAAAAAAAATTAAAAATGACAATTCATGGTTAATTAAGTTTGCTAATTAATATGTAAGTATATCCATATAGCTTAAAAAAATATATAGCTATATACATTGAATATAAATTGATGTTTGCTATATTCTGTAGTTTTTCATGAAGGAATTAAAGATATTCATATCAAATGAATGGTTAGTAATAACTAAGGAAAAATTACATAAATCTCATAGTTTTAATATGAAATTACAATCTATCCCAAATTAGTTTCTAATTACATTAATCCCTTAAAAATTAAAAAAAAATGAATATAATAATTGAAGCTCGGATACATTAATATGTAGCTCGAATACATTAAATATTGTCTTGGATATATTAATATGTAGCTCGAATACATTAAAAACTATCTCGGGTACATAATATGTAGCTCAGATACATTAAATACTGGTTCGGATACATTAATATGTAGCTCGAATATATAAAAAAACTAGCTCAAATACATTAAATACTGACTCGGATACATTAATATACAGTTCGAATACATTAAAAAAATAAGGAATTTTGGAGATTTTTAAAAGTAATAAGGGATAATGGAAATAATTGAAACAAAAGGATATGTATTTCTATAATTTATCCTATAACTAATAAGAAATGATTGGTTCGTACCACGAAAGTAGGTGGCATGTCGGCCCAGATTTGTGAATTAAAAATGTTGTATGGAGATTCCCTTTTTGTGAATTAAAACTGTTGTACGGAAAAGTACTTTTCTTCCTCAAAAGTGTTGGGGAAATCTTTTTGTCAGAGTGGTCCCCATGTAGTGGCTTTTCATTTGATTCGATTAATTAGATTGTATAGTAGTTTTTTATTCTATACTTTATCTGTCCAATCAGTGGCGGAGTTACAGTGTCCTGAAGGTGTTCAATTAGATATTTTTTGTCGAAAAATTATATCATATATATATAAGTAAAATGCATCAATTCATCGAAAAAAATTTCCTTATGTAATACCCACTCTTCGTAAAATTTCTAGTTTCGCCACTGTGTCCAACAATAATTGTTCACCATTGACTTGACACACCCCTTAAGATACCATAAATAGTAGAAATATTATTACTATATTATCCTTTGACTTTATTAAATTTAATACTTTGAGAAATGTGTTAAATGATAAATACGTAGTATTTAATAGTAAGGGTAAAATATACACAAAAGGTAAATTATCTTTTAATTTTCTAAATTGGACAAGTATTTTTAGTATAGTGGACAACTATTTTTAGACGGATGGAGTATACTTATGAGTTTCTTGTTGTTTGTGCATAGCGTTCTTTCCCAATTTTTAGCTCTTCTTTGAGGGTTTTTTGAGTTTGGTTGAATCTCGTTTTTTTAAATCCTTTTGTTTCACAGGTGGCTAATCATACATATAATACATAAACGTGTCTGTTTAACTTGGATTTAATTAATAAATATGTCCTCCAATTTTGATATGTATAAATAAACACTTAAACTTAAATAAAATTGAATAAGTAGACATATGCATCATACGTGACATAATACTCGTATGACGTGAATTATCAGGTAGGATGTGATGCAAGATGCATGTGTATTTGTTTTAACTTCATACAAGTTTAATCAACTAAAGCTAAGTTAAAAGACACGTTTATATATTATGTCATTTGACTTTTGTCAATTTCATTTAAATTATTTTATATTTTAATTGATCTTTTATATAAGCTGAAACAATTGACTTGCAGTGTTGGGTCTGTACTCAGCACGGGAGCTCTTATAAGAAAGGTCAGCTCAAATTTTAAAAGCATTTTTGGATTGGTTTTTCGCTTACGACTTAGCTCATGATTCATCTTTAAGGGATTTAATTAAATTAAATCAAACAATAATGTTAGAGTTAATCAAAAGCAAACAATAAATAATCACAATTAAACAGTTTAAGAGTAAAAGAGAAATTGAATTCGGGGAATTCGGGCCTGAATTCTCTGCTGTCTGAACTGTTGGGTAATGGTCCATTTCTGAGTCTGCTGAAACATATGGGTTTTGACCCATTTGCTGTGTATATCAGCTGTATATATTTATCGTATATCAACTCCTTCCACTTGTGTATTAGTTTTCATTTTGCTTGTACTTCCACTTCCTTTTCTCGAAGACACCTAAGGCTGACTCGAAAATGAATTGGGTTTGGGAGATGGGCTGGAAATTCGGAAAAAAAATGGGCTGATTGGAATTGGGTCGTTGGGCAGCCGAAATGTGGGCTGAAATTGGGCCGAAATTGGTCTTAAAATTGGGTAGAGAGTAGTTTGATTTGCAATTAGGAATGGCTACATGGATTTAGATTATAGCCTAATGGAATTTATAGCATAGCCATATTGAATTAATTTAGTAAAATCAGCTAGTAATTAAATAAGATGAATTAATATTGATTAATTAACGAGCTTCTTACTCTTAACAAAATAAAATAATTAACTTATTTATAAACTAATTAACTCAAACATATAAACTATTGATTAATTAAACTAATTAACAAAACATTTAAGTACAAAAAAAAATTAAAAGACTTTTGAATATTCATAAAATGTACTAATTATATACAGAATTATAAAAACATACATATTGTTTAAAAATTATAAAAAAAAAGACAAAATTGTTTTAAAATAACTTGAAAACATTTTGAATCTTCATAAAATTAATTATTTCAAATCGTTTAAAGTTTGAAGTTAAACATGCATACGACAAAATCATTTTCTTTCTCAAATATGAAACCACATAATTCTCTACTTACAGATTAGACTAAAACCAACGTAAATTCTCTACTTAGAGATACCCAATAATTATTTCATGAACTCATGGTCTAAAACTTTAATTTCTTATTGTCAAAAAGGCAACATCAGTTGGTGATTATTGCAAACCTTTCATTTTATAAATTTCTAACTTCTAATTTTTTTTTAACTAAATCTCCTCCAATAAAGCTGTTGGAATGAAAATATGAGGGTAAAGAACTTATTGCAACATCCACACACACGGTACAAGTGTAAATTTTATTTTGAATCATTTTTTTTTATAAGAGTAATTTAATGAAAAAGTAGTGGATTGAGAGAAACAACTGAAAAATAGGTTAAAGAATAACTTTCAGGACATGAATTTTTTAATATAAAAATCTAAGTTATTTGTATAAAAATAAATCAGAGACCAAGGAAAATTGTATGAAATAGCAAATTAAATGTTATAGCCATAGTTTATTTTATTTGTAATTCATAGCAAACATCTCATTTTTTTGTCATCTGGTGCGGTATACAATTAGTCATTTTCGGTATACAATTACCCATTTGATATACAAATATATAAAATGTGTCCGTGTTTATATAAAGTGAGAGAAAAGTGCATATACATATCCAAATACATATATTTTCGTCTTATACACTTATAATTATACAAATACAGATCTTATTATACAAATTACAATGTATAAATGAATTTATTTAAAACTGAACAATTTGTATAAAATTTGATGTTGCAAACATAAAATTTGCTATGAAGCGCAATTATGCAAACTATAGCTATAACATACGAATATAATTTTTATGTTTGCTATATGTGAAAGTTGCTCTTTTTCAATACTTAAAGGACTAAAGTGTATAGTTAAATGACCAATGATAACATTTTATATAGTTTAAAGACTAAATCTAATAAATATATGATTAAGAGACTATTATAATTAAGAAACCAACCATTTATGACATTTCTTTATTCAATACACAGGGAGATGGGATGGACTTATATAAAAAAAAAAGACAAATTACTTAACTACACTCCTTTACTTACCTTAATATCCATTTATTCCTATTTATTTCAAAAAATTCAAAAATTCCTTATTTACCTATGTATTCCGTGCACAACGCTATGCATCCCGCTATGTGGAATGTATCAAACGCTATGTATCCCGTGCACAACGTTATGTATCCCGCATGTATCCCGTGCACAACGTTATGTATCCCGCTATGTGGAATGTATCAAACCTAATGTATCCTGTGCACAACGCTATGCATCCCGCTATGTGGAATGTATCAAACCTAATGTATCCCGTGCACAACGCTATGTATCCCGCAAACATCATTTTTAAGGGATTTTTGGTAAATAGAAAACTAGAAGGGATAGGATGTTATTTATTACTTATAATATGTGATTCCTATAATTTATAAAAAAAAAAAAATGGAAAGTATTGTCCACTATTGGCTTTGTGCATTTATTAAAAAATTATAAATAGAAGGGTATTTCTACACTATCACTTTTTAATATAATATTTTTAAAAAAATAATAAAAAAATAAATATAATTAATGATTAAGCCTAAATTTATGAACAAATACAAGAAAAAAAGGAAGAAAACGCAGCACCCAATTCTCACCGAAGTACGTGTTGGGCCCACCTTTTTACAATGAAGGTTATTTGGATATGTACAACATGAAAACTTACATACCAAAATACCAAAAATATCCTCATAGATTAATTAGATGAGTATGTAGGGGAAACTTACATAAATATACTATATTAAAAAAATATTTATCATTTATAGTAATAATATTATTTTTCACGTGATCGCTTTTAATATATTTATAATACAGTTTTAATACATATTAGTAGGGGTGTAAAAAATGAACCCAAACATAGGTAGCCCGCTCAGAATTTTAAGGATTGGGCTCAAGATAATTTGAAGGGAAAATTACATAAATTCCACAATTTTAATATGAAATTACAATCTATCCCTAATAAGTTTCTAATTACATTAATCCCTTAAAAATTAAAACCGAATACAATAATAAAGCTCGAATACATTAAATACTGTCTCGGATACATTAATATGTAGCTCGGATACATTAAAAACTAGCTCGGATACATAATACTGGCTCGGATACATTAAATATTGGCTCGAATACATTAAAAACTAGCTCAGATACATAATATGTAGCTCGGATACATTAAATACTGGCTCGGATACATTAATATGAAGCTCGGATACATTAAAGAAATAAGGGATTTTAGAGATTTTTAAAAATAATAGGGGATAATGGAAATAATTGAAAGAAAATGTGTGTATTTCTGTAATTTGTCCTAATTTGAATTGAGTTCAATCTCAACTCATTCAAGCCAAACCCATTCTAAGAGAATCCTCAATTGAGCCCAATTCAATCTCCAATTTCAACCCGTTTTAAAACTCTTTACTAAGATATTTTCCTATATTAAAAGTATGAATTATTATTTATTTAACATCTTTAAGGATTTATCTATCAATTTGCTACTTTTTAAAAAACAAAAAAAATCTTGAGCTGAAATTCGCATTGTGATTATAAAAGTTAAATATCACTATGTTAAAATTATTGAGATTAATCGGGTCAAATTGGGCGGGTCAAGATCCAACCCGTTTTTTAGCCCATTTGAGCCCAAATTAAACTTTGGCGGGTCAAGACCCAACCCGATTTCTATTTCAATCCATTTTAATATCTTCAATTTCAACCCAACCCGCCCAGTTGACACCCCTACATATTACAGAGAACAAGTTATAGAACACATATAATACAAATTTTATTGATTGATAATACATTTATCACACATTTTAATATACTTGTAATACAATGTGTCATTCTTACCAAACAAGCATAATATATTTTTTAAAAACAGTTATAATTCATATATATTGCATACATAATTCACTTTTAATATATATTGCAGATTTAACTAATATTGTTATGTATTGCTATAAATTGTAATAAATAAAAAGTATTGTTAAAATTAATAATTATTTATTAATAGGTACCTATCCAAGTAATTTTTTCATGTAAAGTAAAATCAATTCAATATTAAGAATGACAATAATATAAATTATTTTGATCTTTATTTTTACATTGATTTAGATAATTTTAATAATTTTCACAACTTATAAAATTTTATATTCATATATAAAGGTACACCTTAAAAAATTGCGTACACAAAAAGACAGACAAGAATCTCTTGGGATTGTTGAAGCTGCTTTTCAAGTGGGACATAGAAGCAAGGTAAAAGGGGAGCCAAATAGACTCAATCAGAGAGAGTTCATTAATAGAATAAGACACATATTTAAAGTAAAAGAATGTTTTTATTAATAGAATAACAGTTATTAAAAAATTGTATCATTTAATATTTTCAAAACATATTAATTCTTCTTTCAATCAAATGCATTAATAAATATTAGTTTTTATTTAAAATTTCGTAAGAATAACTTCAAAAATGTTATACAAGTTTGTGATAATAATCGTGCCATGTGTTTTGCTATGGAACCCCTCCATAAGAGAATCAATAGTACTTACTGCCCTAGGATGTCCACGGGACGAAATTTGTTCTCATTTTGTTTTGGGTTATGATTCAAGTAGTGGTGAGTATAAGATCCTTCATATGCACCAGAATGTAGATGATTCCAAATATCCTAATGAAATTATCGCGTTGAAAGCGGGAATATTAGTTGGCCTCTTTTGTCATTTCATTTAAATATTTGTATTTTAATTGATCTTTTATATGAGCTGAAACAACTGACTTGCGGTGTTGGGCCCGTGCTCAAAGTGTTTTGGATTGATTTTTCGCTTATGACTTAGTACATGATTCATCTTTAAGGGGTTTAATTAATTTAAATCAAACAATAATGTTAGAGTCAATCAAAAGCAAATAATAAATAATCACAATTAAATTTGGGGCTTTCGGGCCTGAATTCTCTGCTGTCTGAAAGGTAGGCTAATGTTCCATTTCTGAGTCTGCTGAAACTTATGGGTTTTGGTCCATTTGCTGTGTATATCAGCTGTATATATTTATCGTATATCAACTCCTTCCACTTGTGTATTAGTTTTCATTTTGCTTGTACTTCCACTTCCTTTTCTCGAAGACACCTAAGGCTGACTCGACAATGAATTGGGTTTGGGAGATGGGCTGGAAATTTGGAAAAAAAATGGGCTGATTGGAATCGGGTCGTTGGGCTGCTGAAAAGTGGGCTGAAATTGGGCTAAATTGGACTTAAAATAGGGTAGAGAGTGGTTAGATTTGCAATTAGGAATGACTACATAGATTTAGATTATAGTCGACTGGAATTTAGAGCATAGCCATGTTGAATTAATTTAGTAAATTCAGCTAGTAATTAAATAAGACGAATTAGTATTAATTAATTAACGAACTTCTTTATCTTAACGAAATAAAATAATTAAGTTATTTATAAACTTATTAACTCAAAAATATAAACTATTGATTAACTAACCTAATTAACAAAATATTTAAGTAAAAATAAAATATATTTTGAATGACTTTTGAATATTCATAATATGTACTAATTATATATATAATTATAAAACCATACATATTATTTAAAAATTATAAAAAAAATACAAAATTGTTAAAAAATAACTTGAAAATATTTTGAATCTTTAGTTCAAAAAGTATTTTTACATTAAAAAGGGAAAGAAAATGAATAGTAGAAATATAATAGAAAACTAATGGAGTATTTTAGAGATAACAAAAACATGTTAAGGATAAAATTGCACTTATAAATGATAAATCGTAAGTTTGGAATGATCAACATATGATTTATAATTGATTTTAGCATATAACACGGGACTTGTAACCTTTATTCGATATTTCCAAATACATAGACAATAACTCACTCAGTATATATAGTTCCACACGATTAGTTTCATGAGGTTAAAATATACACATAACATACTCCTCCTTTATTAAATAAAAATTAAATTTTATTTTCAATAGGCCATCAACAAAAAAACAAAACACAACATTTATGAGCAGTGGCGGAGGCAGGAATTCTATCAAGGGGGTTCAAATAAAAAAAATGTTGTTGCCTGGAATCGAACCCGTGACCCAAAGCTCACATAGGCGAAATTCTGACCCCCATAAACCATTGAGCTACTCCTTTGATATATGCTTAAGGGGTTCAATTTTAAATATATACATGTACACAAAAAAATTGATCTTATATATATAGTGTAATTTTTTTTCCGAGGGGAGTCGGATGACCCCCTGGACACACTATAGATCCGCCCCTGTTTATGAGTCATAATTAAACAGTATAGCAACACTAGCACAACAACAACAATAATTAAATAACAAGTCAACAACAAGAATTAAAAAAAAAAACCTATAAAAGGCAACAACAAGAATAAAATAAATAATTGTTCTCTATAAAGTCGTCCCTATACCTAAAAAATTCGAAAAAATTAGATGACATCATCGATAAAATATTAAATTCATAAAAATTTTAATAATTCTGAAAACATACATATGAAAAATACATCGTACACACTGCACTCAAAACAGTAATGAGTTATTTATTTGCAAACATCAAATATTTTTTATTACATAAAATCCAAAAATATTACATTAATTAAATTAAATACACATGGTACATTAATTAATATAATAAACGAACTATATATATCTTTCACTCATTTTGGTCATGTATGTAGCTTCATAGATGCTTCCTTAGCCCTGTGACACAAATTAAAACATTAATTAGTGTAAAAAAATTCAATTTAATAGGGGTAATTAACATTTTTTCAATATATAATTAATTAAATTACATATTAGGAAGTATTATACAACAAACAAATTAAATGTATATGTGCATTTTTTTGGGCGACAAATAAAGGCAATAAAAGTCTTTATAATACAATTATTTTAAGAAAACACGTTCAAAATTCTTTCAAACTCGTCAGCAAACTTGTGACTCTGACTTAACTCGATAGGATAATCAAGATGCATGCAATTTGATTTTAAACATTGTGTTTTTTTTTTTCTTTTGGAATTACAAAACTCTTTGTAAATTCCTTTACGTTCAATCGAACTAAGAAGTACTCGTCAACAGTGGCGGAGCCACATTATCATTAGATCCGAACTCCATTCGGCAGAAAATTATATGATATTTACATGGTTAAAATAATTTTTTAGGTAAATATAATAGATGTTGAACCCCCTTCGGCTATTTCGTGTGTCTATTTCTTCAGTTTTTA
Source organism: Solanum stenotomum (assembly GCF_019186545.1). Lineage (NCBI taxonomy): Eukaryota > Viridiplantae > Streptophyta > Magnoliopsida > Solanales > Solanaceae > Solanum > Solanum stenotomum. The sequence continues at coordinate 52,625,140 of NC_064292.1, forward strand.
AACCCCCTTACTGATCTGCTCGTCAACCATTGCATGTTCATGTAGAATAATACTTCAATCACCAATTATACCAATCTTTTTTTTTTAAGTGAAAGTTAAAATTCCTTAATTAAATAGTTATATCTCTTCATTACATAAAAAGTCACATATATAAATAGAGATAAATTTGAAAGAAATCATTTTTTTTATAATGTGAAATATTATTTATTTAAAGGCGGAATGATTTGAGATAGCCTTATATTCGGTTTTATTAGTCAGTTGGACCTTCTACGATCGTCACTTTGTCAACTAAACTTTTAAACTCATTAGAACAACAATATTTAAACCCCTCTAATCATTGACTGAACCTATTTGACAGTAATGTTGTTGAGTTGGGAAAATGCTTGATTAAACGCATTCAAAAGCGAATGAATACAATATTTTACAATGATTAATTACCTGTGAATTTGGACGGCCTACTTAGTTATCCATCCTCTAATGTCGAAGGAGCTTCATGTTCATCGACGTTATGGTTGTTCCGGACGCGATGCCGTATGATAATGTGGAAGCACCACCATAGAGCTATGGTTACGATCGTAGAAATGAAGGAAAATTTGAGAGCTAAGGTAATTGTAATGTGGATGTTCATGATGAACTCCATGATATATTTCTATATCTTACAATAGTATAATATAAATCAACAAAAATTCGATTGGTTGTTTTTTTTTATAGAGGTATTATTATATGCGACGTTGATTAAATCAAACATACTATAATAGGTGGGTCCCACTTTCAGTCAAGGTTTTTTCTTTTTAATTAATGAGTTCAACTTCTTCTTCTCTTTTTTTCTTTTTTTTTTTTTTAGGAAAAGAGCCTAATATATTTCTTGGTCGTCTAGCTTTAAGGAGCCGACACAACTTTTGGGTTTCAGTAATTGTAAATATTGGTAAAAATTTGTCCACACCTGATGTATATACGAAACAAATGCAATTTACATTATTACGTGATTTGATGAAGTAAAATACATGTTAATTAAGTAAGGTTAAGTAAAATGAACAATGATATGCATGTATTGGATTGATGTATACACCAAGTGCAGATAAATTTTACCCACAAATATTTTGATGATCTGACTTGTGAATCATGGTAATATATAAATCATATGAAATTTAGGGCCAGTTTGTCCATATGCGACAACATAGAAGTTGTGAAAACTATCAAAATTGAGGCAAAATTTCATAACAAAAGTGTAATACAATATGACAAAATTATTATAAAAAAAATTTAGAACATTTATTGATTAAATTTTAGTTCAATAAAAAGTAAATTGAATGTGAGTGTACGAATAAAATATCATATTAATTTAAGAATATTCGTAAATCGTTTTAACCCAACAAATATATGACTGGGCATTGCAACTTAATAATACATTATGCAATAATTTGATACCCAAATTAATTTTTTAAAATATATAACTTCTACTATTATATTCTAAATAAGAAAATCAGTTTAAGTCCTTCATAAACCCATAAAAAAAAAATTAAAACCAAAATAAAAAGCTCACACACGGAGAATACACACAATATATTTATTTATTTTTAAAAGTCAAATCTGGATTACAAATCTACATAGTGTCAAGAGGGTTCAATAGTCCATGTCTTATGGACTCCACCATATGGATAACAACCTCGTTAAGAAAATTGATTCAAACCGTTTAAAAGACCATTATACCCTTTTATGTAATGCCAAAAATTGACACATTAAAATAATTGCTTCTAGAAATAAACAAATAAATAATAAGCCCAAGTCACTTTCATTATTCATAACAAAAAGGTTGACACAAATTTTAAGTCACTTTCATATTCTACTCTCTTTTCTACTTATTTACTTTTCCTTTCTTCTATTATTATTGTAAAAGTAAAAGAGTGGATAAAATTGAGGTATCAACGTGTGTGTTTGTGGTATTTTTTTTTAGGGAAAAGACTCAAATATGTCATCGAACTTTTAGTAAAGGTTCATTTATGTCATTTGTTAAAAGTTTGGTTCATCTATGTCATTGTTGTTGACGAAAAGGCTCATCCATGCCATTGCTGTTAACTCCGATTTCTCAAAACTATTTTTTACACTCCAAACAAGTTTTAACACTTTTGAATTGAAATTTTGGATCAAATATACTCTTTTTTCTTCCTTAAGAACACATAAAAAACATTAACAATTCACAAATTTTAAACTTCTTTAATTCTTCACGAAATCACCTCAAATTTCAAGAGTAGTTTCCCTCCAAGCTAATTATACACCTCGAAGTCAGCACACGTAATTAATAGTTAATATTAGTCCAAGTGATAATTATAGCAAACTATAGCTATGATGAGTAATTAAGTAATATAAATTTACTTAACCGCGTAATTTTCCCTAAATAAAAAGAGCAATTGTTTTGAAAACAAAATGGCCCAAAAAGCCCAAAAATAGGAGAGTCCAAATGCAAAAATTGGCAACAAAGATTAGGTGAGGAAGATATTCAGGAAAAAGTCTAGATTTATTTTTTTGTTGGATAATACTCCCTCTCTCTCTCACTACTTATCCACTTTTGAATTGATACATCTATTAAGAAAATAATGATCGACATAGTGAGTTTACCATTTTACCCCTATTAATTATGAAGTGAAAGAATTAAAAACTTAAGATTTTCAAGAAGTTTTATCTTTTTCAAAGTAATTAATTGAGGGTATAATAGGTAAAAAAATTTTTTGGTCCCCTCTTAATTTATTAAAATGGACAAGTAATTATGGACAACTGAAAAAAAGAAAAGCGAACACGTAATTAGGAACATAGAGAGTACTAATTTGAGTAGATTATAAAAATTTCTTTTATCGGTAATGTATTTATGCTTTTTCCAAAAATAAATAGAATCTAATTGATAGTGTGTATATATTTTTCCTAAAAAACAAATAGAATACAATTGGTAACTGTATTTATATTTTTTCCAAAAATAAACAAAACCATCTAATAAATAAGCTAATTCAACATTCAAACATTCAAATCAAAGCTCCAAAAATGATAAATAGCCAATGGGTGAAGGACAATTAGTATTTTTTTTTGTCAAATTTTCAAAGCTATGTATTTTTTTTCTGCTATGTGTTTTAATTTCTTAACAAAGATGGTGTTTAAGTCGATTTCATACGATTTAAAATGCTGGACAAAGAGTTGTAGAGACGTAAAAAAAAATCAAATTAATGCATTTTACACCAGTTTTATACCTTCATTAAAATATCAAATTGTTAGAAATGCTTAAAGTATTAGTCTTATTCCAAATTTTATTGCTTCATTTATTTGTTAAAAGTAGATAGAAGAAATAAAAAAAATAATAATTTGAGTTTCATTTTTTCTAAACTCTTCATTGAAATTGTATAAAAATTGATTTTTTTTTAATAAAAGTAAGTGTTTGATAGCACTTTCTTATCCTATCTAGGAGATTATTTGTGCGGGCTCTTTTTCGATTCAATTGTGTTTCAAACTTTTGGAATACATTGATCAGATGAACTGTATTTTTGGATGAAACATCTCAATCACATCAAAAATGATTTAAAAAAAACTTTATTTTACCAGCTACACACTCGGCAAGCTATATTATATTTTTAATATATTATTGATTTTTATCATCGGTTTAACTAGTTAAAGATGTATGAAAACTAGATTTTCCTTTAAATTTCGGTCACGATCCAAACCGTCGTGATTGACACCCACACTAATCCTCCGGTGGGAGAACCATTACTACAACCCAACCAAGCAACTTAACGAAAAACTAGGCATTTAAAGATACAAAAGCAGTTTTAAATAACTAAATTATTTATTAAGGAACTAAACAATGAACTAACACGAATGCCGAAATACAACCCTTAGAACCTGAAAGTCATTGTATCAAAACTCTACTAACGACAAGCCTAAGAACAAGCGGAACAACCCTGAAACTAAACAACACCTTAACAAATAGTCTGAGTTCAAAAAGAGTGGACTTAAACAAAAGAGAACTCAAGCCAGGAAGAACTAGCTCACCCTTGAATTCGAAATGGTCACTGATCTTCTAAATGAGGTCTGTTAATAGTCATCGGAAGATGCCCTGTACTCAACAAAAATAAGAGCAAATGCAGTATAAGTACACAATCACAGTATACTGGTAGGATAATGCGGCTATCCCAATAAGTGAAACACATGCAAGTAACCACAACATTATAAAAACAAACATATACCAAACATATACAGTATCATCATCATTCACATCAACGAACAATTTCACAATTCTCAACAATATACGGTTATATCATTTTAGAGCAACAAATTGTCTTTCAACCTCAATCACATTAGATATGAACGTAATCATCACAAGTAGATACAAAACACAATTTAGTGGTCCTCTCACGGAACCCAATTAATGGTCCTCTCATGGAACCCAAACCCAAACTGTTAGCATACCGGCTTATGGTATCCGATCCAAGTTAGTGTGCCGGAACGTGGCAGCTGATCCCATGTTTATGTCGAAGAGTGGCAATCGATCCCATATTTATGCCAGAATGTGGCAACCGATCCCATATTTATGCCGAAACATACCAATCGATCCCAATTAGTGTGCCGAAACGTGACACCCGCCCATTCAACAAACCACAATCACAATCACAATGTATACTCTCACAATTATACAACAAGAGGTGATTCATGGAATTCAATTGTTCAATTATCCTTGGGTGATCAATAATGCAACATTCGCATACATACATGCATTATAATGAAACAATTACAAACATATATCACACCAACATGAAATCACAACCATCACCTACCTCGAAACAAGCTTGAAACCCTAAGAAACTTGATTCTTTCCTTTTCAGATTCGTTTCGCTTGTTCTTGGTCTATAAACAATCAATAAAATACGAGAATCAATAAATAATTATTAATTACCTGGATTACAAACAATTCTAACAAACCCTAGATCAACCCATGATCTCAAACCATCCAACTTAGGGTTGTTTCCACTATAGATTCAAGATCAAAACCCTCCCCCATTAACATTGACCCATTCTATTACGTTCTATGGATAAAAAAATGAATTCGGGGAGTTAAAAGCTTACCTTTAGCCTCAAGAATGGTGAAAAATGAGTAGAAATTGTATGGGGGTTGTTCCTTAGCTCTAAAAGTCAAAAAGTATCAAATAAGGTCATTTAGGGGTTTTATTAACAACTTAATTCACGCCTGTCCTACTACAATGGCCCTAATCCCGCTGTAGCGGCGGCACCACAACGGCCTAAAATCCCGCTACATCGGCATTTTTGAAATAGTGAGCACTCGTCTTGCATTTACGATTTAAGTCCTGTCTCATCCGCCAAAACGGTTACCATCCCGCTAGAGCGGCACAAACGGAACCAGTGAGTTCCTTGAAATAATTCCAAATATCCTTTTCACAACACACCTCTAACTAATGACGCTCAAAAAATACATTTCACGCTAAGATTAATTCCCGGAGATCTACTCATCCAAATTCAATTTCGTAAAGTCGTATGGATTCCTTAACGAGTTATCTAACCACTCATGCAATCAAAATCATAATCATTCACTTGGTTGCTACCATATTTCCCCACACCTCAACTACTCCAATTCCGTTCAAATCTGGACAAGATTGGGAAAATTCAATTACTACGAAAAAGTTTTTTTGGCCCCAAATTTTCCCCCGTTTGCATTTCTATAACGACAAAATCGGTCGTTACAATAGATACTAATTTACCCATCACTCGTCCCGAATGACAAAACTTAGGAAAAGTAGGCTAAGGAAAGAACGAAGTAGTACCTGATTCGACAAACAATTGGGGATACTTGTCTCGCATATCCTTTTCGATCTCCAAAGTAGCTTCTTCAACTAGATGATGCTTCCATTGAACTTTTACGGACTTAATGTCCTTGGTCCTCAACTTATGCATATCATGATCAAGAATAACAACCGGTTCTTCCTCATATTGGAGGTCTTTGTCTAAAATAATTGAGTCTCAGTTAATGATATAATCTCCATCACAATCCATCACAAACTCATATTACTATTACACTCAGTCAACCTTGACTATCACTACGAAATCAACATGAAACCTCAACTCAGGTATACTCATCAAATTCAAAGGACTAACCCAATTTTTATACGCACTTACTAAAATCTTTCATTGCCTTCACCCAAGTATACTCAATAGGACTTTCTTTATCTATAAGCTTGCCATTTCGGTATTAATCCACTGCCATATAATGCTTCAAATGGTGCCATATTAATGCTGGAGTGATACTTACTATTATAAGAGAACTCAGACAAATATATGAATTTATCCCTATGTCCTCCAAAATCAATCACACATGCTCTCAATATGTCTTCCAACACTTGAATAGTCCTCTCAGATTCCCCATCCGTCTGTGGATGAAAGACTGTACTAAAAGTGAGTTGCATGCCCAATTCGTCATGCAACTTCCTCCAAAACTTGGAAGTGAATTGGGTACCACGATTTGAGATGATAGAAAGGGGCACTCCATGCAACCTTATTATCTCTTTCACATAAACTTTAGCCAATTGTTCAGCATTATAATCAATTCTTACCGGAATAAAATGGGTTGACTTGGTCAATCTATCCACTACTACCCAAATAGAATCAATTTTCCCCAAAGTCTTGGTTAGACCAACCATGAAATCCATAACTATTCTTTCCCACTTCCATTCCAGAATTGGCATTCTTTGAAGTAAACCTGCATGCCTTTGATGTTCATACTTCACTTGTTGACAATTTTGACATTTAACCACAAACTCCGCTACGTTTTTATTCATGCCCGACCACCAATAAATTCGGTTAAGATCTCTATACATTTTGGTCACACCAGGATGAATAGAATAACGCGAACCATGAGATTCTGCTAATAATTTTTGAATCAAGCCATCAACTCGAGGAACATAAATCCTTCCTTTCACACTAAGTACGCCATCCGCATCCAGAGTGGTCTCTTGTACCTTACCATTTGCTGTATTCTCCTTAAGTTCTTTCAAATTTTCATCCTCAAATTATTTGGCCTTGATCTACTCAATAAATATGGCCTTCGCTTCAAGGCTAGCTAACACCTCGCCTCCTTCAGAGATGCTCAATTGCATGAACTTAAACTCTAAAGTCTGGATTTCCTTAGCCAAAGGTCGCTTGGTAACACTCAAGTAAGCTAAGCTACCCATACTCACCGCTTTTCTACTCTAAGCGTTTGCCACAACATTGGCATTGCCCAGATGGTATTGAATGGCCACATCATAATCTTTAAGTAACTTCATCCATCTTCGTTGTCTCAAATTCAGATCCTTTTGAGTGAACATATGCTACAAACTACGATGATAGTAAACACTTCACACTTAACACCATATAAATAATGACGCCAAATCTTAAGAGCAAATACTATCGCCGCCAATTCTAAATCATGGGTTGAATAATTCCTCTCGTGCACCTTCAATTGGCGCGACGCAGAGGCTATAACATTCTTACCTTGCATTAACACAACGCCCAATCTAGAATGAGAAGCATAGGCTATAACATTCTTACCTTGAATTAACACAGCGCCCAATCTAGAATGTGAAGCGTCACAATAAACTATGAAATCCTTACCTTCCACCGGTAATGCTAAGATAAGTGCGGTAGTCAAGAGAGTCTTGAGCTTTTGGAAGCTCTCCTCACATTTTTCAGTCCATTCAACTGGTATTTCCTTTTTAGTCAAATTAGTCAAGTGAGTAGCAATAGACACAAAATTCTTCACAAATCGACGGTAGTAGCTCGCGAGCCCCACAAAATTCCTAACTTCCGTCACAGAGTTAGGTCGAACCCAATTTTTAACCGCCTCAATCTTTTGAGGACCTACCATTACCCCTTCTTTCGAAATTACATGACCCAAAAATGCAACAGAAGTCAACCAAAATTCACACTTAGAAAATTTAGCATATAACTTTTGTCTCCCAAGAACACCCAGAACAATACGAAGATGGTCGACATGCTCTTCCTCACTCTTCAAATAAACCAAAATATCATCAATGAAAACTATCACAAACGAATCAAGAAATGGTTTGAACACCCCATTCATCAAACTCATAAAAGTTGCAGGCGCATTAGTCAAACCAAAAGACATAACTAGGAATTCATAGTGCCCATAGCGAGTCCTAAATGTTGTCTTGGGCACATCTTCAGGCCTAAGTTTTAATTAATGATAACCAGACCTTAAATCAATTTTAGAGAAGACTGGCGCACCTTGCAATTGGTCAAAAAGATCATCTATTCGTGGCAAGGGATACTTGCACATCAACAATGATTCAACAAGCCTTTCAAACCATTCTCAACACATCACACACAAACAATTAATCACATTGCCTTTTAGTACCCCTTTTTCATCATTATAATTAATCAATGTGGACAAGTCAACCCATCACCAAGTTTCATTACCCCCAAACACATATTACAAGGAAGTACACAAATTCCATACACTTAACAAGGGTTTAGAAATCAACTTGTCTCAAATAGTGTATTTTAAAGGTATATATATGCCCACATAGACATAAAAAATATTGCATAATTATAAATAATAATGTGTCCCCGTGGGCACATATATACCTTTAAAATACACTATTAAATAGTTCAGGGGGTAAAAAATACATTATTAAATACTTTATGGGGTAAAAGGTCCTCCATAAAGTTTGGTATCGTAACAACAATTTCGACCAAAGTTGAAGTATTTTTCAAACCCTTTTCCCTAAAAAAATATATTACTAGGCAATTTTCCAACTATGAATAATTATTCAAGAAATTCACTCCTAGGTTGAAGACCTTATTAAACATACATTCATATCATATATGCTAATTCTATCTATATTTTTAAATAATTACACATCTTACTACTAATTAAGAGTTTTCAACTATATATTGAGAAAGATACACCTAGATAAATATATTTTTTCTACCAGATATACTAAAATAGGGAGAGAGACGAGCGAGATAGTCATCATGTATCCCCAAATACATGTGAATCATACTGATTATCTGGTGTGATTCACATGTTTCTGGAATATTAGATACATATTAGAGTGACGAGTGAAATAGGAGGGCGGCGAGCGAGATTTGTTATGTATCTTAAATACATGTGAATCCACTGGGTACATTGTATCTAGAATAAATGACATCTAATTTTGGCCTCATATATTCCATAATAGGTGTGTCTAAACCCATCTGGATGCACCGAAATTTATTAAGATTCGTGTAAATTAAAATATATCTAAGTAACTGACTCCTAAATTAGTGGAATTTCCGTAAGTTTCTTTAAAAAGAAATCCTCATGGAGCAAAATTCCAATCATTTCATGCCCTTCTAATTTAATTCAAATATTATATAAATAAATTTCATAATAAATTAATAATTATAATAAGTTTCTGGTTTTCTTTTCTTTTCTTTTTTGGATTAGTTGGTTGATTTTAGTTGAAAAAAGAGAAACAAATGCAGGTTGTGTCATCTATTTCTTTGCATTGGATAGTTGATTTTAGATAGTAATATTTAAATTTGTGAAAATGATTAAGAAGTTGCAATGTTTTGCCTATAAATTATAATTATGCTTATTCTAATAAATAGTGCTCATGTCGTGATAAAAATAATTTTTAATGGTAATAAATATGCATATTAATAGAGAGTGTTAAAGTAATTATCAGCATTTGTGAATTATTATTAGATTCGATGTCGTTATGGACTTTAAGAAAATTTACAAAGAGTAATAATTACCGCTATATATATATATATATATATATATATATATATCGTTAATTAATTATCAGATCAATTTTGACGTAGCAGGCTAAAGTATCTTTTAAAATGACTTATTATTAGGATTACATATTTTTGCCCACAAAATTTGACTTTATTCGTTATAGTAGTTGTTGGGTAAGTGCCAGCAAGCTTAAAGGGGTTGATTTCCTCATCATGACTAATCAAAAAGTAAATCAAGTTAAATTGAATAAAAAAAAAATTGACTATTGATTTGATTTGATATTGCAAGAAAAAAACCAAGATAACACCATACTCATTTTGTACGTTGTCTACTTGGTCCTATTATATTATATATATATGTATTATCAAAAATCAACACATGGTCTTCTCTTCAACCCCTATAAAAAGCTAATTATATTATGTATCAAAACACTAATTAAGCTTTAAGGTTTAAGAGATAGAATATATCATGGAATTCATTATCAACATCCACATTACTATTAAGTTAGTTCTCAAAATTGCGTTAATTTCTACTATTTTAAGCATAGTTCTATGGTGGTGGTGCCGCCGCGGTCGGAACAATGCCGATGAACATGAAGCTCCTCCGGCAACACCGGCACCGGCACCGGCCATAAACTCATCCATCAACATCTCATTTGAGGATGTCTAACTAACAAGGCCGTCAAAATTTATAGGTAACTAGTAATTACTTTCTTTCAAATTTATTTCTATTTATATAACAAGGATGTCAAATAAAAAAAACAAAAAAAAAATTACTAGGCTACGACACTTTGTTGTTAGAAGGTGTCCAAAATATATTATTTAACCATTTAGCATATCATTTTATTTGTATATATATTGTATAATTTTCCAACGAAGGGTAGGTGTCTGCTTGGACACCCTGAGTATATTGTAGCTCCGCCACTGACCGATATAACTATTATACTTAAGGAAAAGGTTAACATGTATGTCATCCATCGAACTGTGAGAAAAAAACTCATGTAGGTTAAGAGTTTGGCTCATGTCCTATATTCGTTTGAGAAAAGGTTCATCCATACCACTATTTGTTAACTAAAAACAGTTTCGGCTTTGCAAAACCATATATTAAACGTGGTCAATTATAATTCAGTTACGTTATTAATTAAATTATTTTTTTAAAGAAAAAACGTTCAAATATGTCTTTGAACTTTGAGAAAAGACTCATTTATGTCATCCGTTAAAAGCTTGTCTCATCTAATGTCATTTCAATTAACAAATAATGACATGAATGAGCCTTTTCATATACTAAAAAGGAAATACATAAGCTAAACTTTTAACAGATGACATAGATAAACCTTTCTCAAAATTTGATAGCATATTTGATCAACATTTTCCCTATATTAATATCTCTATTTGTATATGTGACTTTTTATTTAATCAAGAGATCCTATAACAATTATATTTAAGGGAAAAGGTTCACATATATTTTATGGAATTGTGAGAAAAGGCTCATGTATGTTAAAAGTTTGCATCATTTATGTCCATTTTTTTTTTAGATTAAAAGGTCCATCCATGCCATTCATTACTTATTAACTTAAAATAGTTGAAGTTTTGCAAAATCATTTTTTTAAACGTGATCAATTATACTTTGGCCATGCCATTAATTAAAAGAGAAAGAGCAAAAAACTGTTTTTAGTTAACAAATCATTAATGGCATGGATGAACCTCTTCTAAAACAAAAAAGGTTTACATAGTCAAATTTTTAACAGATGACATATATATACACCTTTTTCCAAAATTTGATAGGATATTTGATCATTTTCATTTATATTTATATATATATATATATATATATATATATTAACAGTTACCATTATTTTGGACCTTGTTAGTTTTAGACGTGTTTTCTTAAAATAATTCTACTATAAGATTTTTATTGCCTTTACTTGTAGCCAATTTTTTTTTTTTTTAAAACTCATATACATTTAATTTGTTTGTTGTTTAATACTCCCTAATATATAACTTTATTAATTTAATTTGTATACAGAAAAAAAAAGTTAATTACACCTATGTAAATTGATTTTTTTGGGGGCACTAATTAATGTTTTAATTTGTGTCAAAGGGATAAGGATGCATCCATGAAGGCAACATGAGTGAAAGATATATAGTTTGTTAATTCTATTAATGTATCATGTGTATTTAATTAATGTTATATTTGGATTTTGTTTTATATGTAATATAAAAATATTTGATGTTTGCAAATTAGATGCTGGGATTTAGCAAACAATAAATAAATGGAATCAATCAAGAGAAAGAAATCAGCAAATTTCATATACAGTATATACAAATAAAATATTATAAGACGTGTGAATGTTGAGGAATATTAGAAGTATACTTATATATTTATCTATTTATTACTATATATAACTTAATTCAAAGTTGACCAATTTGTAGTTTAGCTCATATTTCAAGTTTCAATTTTGCCCGTACTTTATTTCTTTATTAGTTAAGTTGTCTCATATAATTTGGCAAATATATCTAAGTTTGATGTTCCTTAAAATATTCCTTAAAACACTTAAATAAGCTGGTAATAAAAACACGTCACCATTTTCTATATATGTTAACTTGATTTGTCCGTTAATTTTATTTACTATCTTTGTTTTATATTATTGGACTCCTATTAATTTGATATATACACTACACTTTTTTAATTAGAGGTGTATTTTGCTAAATAAGTCTTATAAATAATATCTTGAAACTCTAAATTTGATTATTTCTACTTTATGCAGTTATTTTATATTTTTACATTAACGAGAATCACAATAATTAACCACTTATGATATTAAAATCTCGATAGACTTTTAAAAATTTCACATTCACGTAAATCGATACATATAGAGTAACATATATTAATTAAAAATTATGTTAAATTACTATAAATTATAATACTTAACAACTTAAAATATTTTAAAAAGCATATTAAAATTTTGCCCGGCTATTAAAATTTCATATGTGCTGCATAAATTGAGACAAAAGAGATCACATTTAAATTATTTCAAAATTAAGTTAAATAATATAAACCATAATACTTAACAAATTAATTTTTTTAAAATAAATTAAAATTTGGTTGACTCAAAATTCGCATATGCTACATAATTGAGACAAATGAAGTATCGTATATTTTCTTTAAAATTAAGTTAAAACTAGTTGATATAAGCATCTAAATATTCAAAAGCGAATTATTATATTTTCTTTTATTCTATAAGTGAGAATCAGCACTTAGCAAGCAGCACGCCGTTAATTGATAGTGTTCTTCATATTTGCCTACTGATTCTTTTCATTCCAAGTATTTCATTTGAAGCAATTTTGAGATTATGTGGGACGTGTTATTTTCCATTTCTTCATTTTAAGCTTGATTTTCATATTTAATGGTGTGGTAAATCGATAGTGTTATAATTTGTTTTTTTCAAATTTTCAAAACTTATATATACTTATAGGATAATTATGATTTTTAAAAATTACTTTGATATAATTTGATATTTTAGTAAATGACACTCTTGGATTTTCATTGCAAAGAAAAACTTATTATAAGAACTATTATTAAGTTTTTTTTTTGAAAATGACTAAACTATTAGTACCAACCAATATATATGATTTTCTTGTTGAAGCTACCTATATATAACTTCTTTTATCTCCAAAAATAAAATAATTTGGCTTAATATGTTATGTTGAAATATAGTCATCGAAAAATTTGGCTGTGTTCACATGTGATCTATCAAGAGAAATCAATTAGCAAATTAAATGAATTAAGCATTCTTCTGTCTGACTAATACTTCTATAACAACTTTATTGTTTATCACAAAGTCGTCTTTTATTAGGGAGCGTTTTATTTTTATTGTGGAATTTTTCAGTGAAAATTTTGATTTAGTCGGGATTCAATATAGGTATCGAATGTCGGATGGGAAATCATAATTTTAAAAAATAAATAAATTATTGAGTCAGAGACAAAATCAGAATTTAAAGTTGATTTGTTAAGTTGTTGAATTCCAAATTAAAAATTTGTATATATTGACTGAATGTTTTATTTTAAATTCAAAATTTAAACCGAAATTACTAAACTCGACCAAATCCAATACTATATATTGAATTTTCCTTTTGGCCTTTTTTGTTTTTTGTGCAGGGACAAGGAAACATCTACGTAGCTACGGATATCAACATCACAAGTGAAAATTTTACTATTATTTATTCTGGTTTTGTAATAAAGTGTATTTAATTTATGTATTTGTCTTATATTTAATGAAAAAAAAAAAACAGCTGAGTTTTGGCAAATAATTTATAATATATTTCAGTATCACGTCAAAACAATATTATAACTTATGTTCTTTAATTTGGTTTGTAGATTATTGTATTTTAGTTAAATCAGTTTTTTGTTGCTTAACAATCAGTAATATTGCCAATGAATTATTGGATTATTTCCTTCCATGATAGAATGGATTAACGGCAATGTAAATTTCTTAAGAATTATATCACGTTAATATAGATCAAGTAAAATAAAATGGAGAGAATAATAATTTGTAACCTTGGATAAATCTGATTTATATTGAGAGAAAGTAATTCATAATTTCGGATACTATGAGAGGTTTAAATTCCTTAAGGACGCATGATAAATTTTATAGGCTTGAATATTTTATATGTAAAGTTTTTTTTCAAATGATGTATTGGTCTGTTTGAATAATCAAGAATTGACATGTGTAAATAAAGGTGCTTTGTTATTTAGATTATAAATATGTAATGACTAGATATTGATAAGTTTGATATCTTTGACCAATATTATTTAAACTAAATATATTCCTTATAAGTAATACAATATTCAATCCATCTTCCTTTTTTTTTTATTACATAATAATATAACTTACTTTCCTTTATTTAATTACAAACTTGAAAAAAATTATATTATATACCTTTATGAAGAAACGATAAAACATCAGTCAAATAAATTTAATTAGTAAATTTTTGTCTTCTTTTGGTTTTGAGCTAGAGGACAATTTTATTTTTGGAAACTTACATAAATATACTATAATAAAAAAATATTTACCATTTATAGCAATAACATTTTTTTTTCATTTGATCACTTTTAATACATTTATAATACATATTACAAAGAATAATTTATTATTCACATATAATACAAATTTTATTGATGGATAATACATTTATCACACATTTTAATACATTTATAATACAATGTGTCAATTTCTTACCAAACAAGCATAATATATTTTTAAAAATAATTATAATACATATATATTGCATACTTAATTCACTTTTAATACATATTGCAGATTTAACATAGTATTG